>NC_086261.1:15018000-15321166 GCF_021018805.1 Prinia subflava
TGTTTTGTACATTTATTTCTCACCTTGGTCACCCATAGCAGCTCCTGGAGATGTGAAAAATGTGCATAATGTCCAGTGGCAGCATTCTTGGCTTTATCAACCAGAGATGTGTCATCTTATCTGGCTGCTAAAGAAGATTCACAAAAAGCAACGTGTGCATTTAGCATTTTCTTGACAAGTTTGCAAAAGCACTTGTATTTATTTTTTGAGTTGTGGTATATGGAAGGCTAAAGCATCAATGCATTACATAAATAATATTAGTAGTAATAACCTCAAAAAGTTAACCTCAGCTGAAAGCTCCACAAGTGAGTGCTGTCCCATTTTGGATTATTTGAAATAGTCTGAAGGGTTAATGGCACTACAGGTTCAGTGTTGGAAAGTGCAAATACTCACTCCTGTCTCCTGGAAAGAAATAAGCTGAGTATTCCAGACAAGGACAAAGGCTCACAGAACAGCTTGTGTGGAGTGTGTTAGGGTTTTTTAATTCCTACATAAATAACTTGTAATGCTCTCACAATGTTCTCCTTGACTAATGTTTTCCTTCCTCCCAGCTCTATTGAGTAAAAGCAGCTAGTTCTGCCTTGTTTTTTTCCCAGGATACCACCTCTTAATTATGCTCAGAGCAAATGGAATTCCTTTTGGGATAAGTGCTGATGTGTCACCAGAAGAAGGTTAGAAATTTTGATTCAGAGAAAAACCACATACACGATATTTTTAGATGTCATAGTAATAGAAATTCAAAACACTTTTTCAATTTTAGTGGTTGGATTTTTTTCTACATGTATTTTTTATGTCAGTTCCTTGGGAATATGAGTACAGCTCTTGCCATAGTGGTGGTGAGATCTGATTTAAAAAAATAAGTCTAATAAATCCAGTGTGCCCAGGAATATTAAAACAAAAAAAAATTATGAACTGACTGGTGATGTTTCTAAATGAGCACATATGCAGAGTATTGGCTAAAATATACTGAAGGAAGCTGAAGTGTTGCCTCCCATGATGCTGAACAAGTGTTGCTGAAGAAGGGACATTGGTCCAGAGGAAGGACCTGCTGCAGAGGATCGGGCTGGGACACAGATCCAGGGGTTCTTTTGAGCCACAGAAACCTCCTCAGCAGCACCAGCATTGCCTGTTTGGCTAAGGAGTGTGCACTGCTTCCAAATGAGTACTGGTTTGCTTTGAATTAAGGCATGGAGAAAGCCAATGTATTGATAAAGCATTCAAAAGGTGTCAGAGAAATTAAAAACATCTTTCAGCAGGTTCCTGAATTTGTGACAAGAAGAGGGGGATAAAGACACAAATAATTTCATTTTCTCTTTCACGAAGAGAAATTTCATTTTCTCTTTTCTCCCAAGAGCAACTCGATCCTGTTTGTGCTATTCAAGCTTCCAGTGACATTGCACTTCTCCACAGTTCCCTTTTTCCTTTTTTTGCCTTGTGAACATTTTTAGGGGTAAGGACAGTTGAAACACATACCAACAAGACCCCACATTTCTATGAAATAAACAATTTTATTATATACAAAGTATGACAAAGTTAATTCTAGAAGCAATCCATTCATGTACTTTATGAGTATGGCAAAGGCTGATGATCTTGGGTGAAACAGCAGAACAGGCTCCACCTTCCAGTGATGGCCTCTATTAGAAACTGCTATGAAATGTTAGATAAGAGGTAAGAGCAGAGCCTGTGGAATTAATTTTATATTAATGACGGGTTTTACTGAAACAGAAGGCTGGCAGGACTGCCTTGCACTGTGAGACTGCTCTTGGAGGGCTGTTCCAGCATTTCCCTCTGGCAGGAGCAGAGGGAGCTGTTCCAGAGCCCTGGTGTGGGTCTGGGCCGTGCTGAAGCGGCTGAACAGAGCAGGCCGGGTGTTCAGAGGCTGCAGTTTCCATGGGAACAGAGACGGCTCCTCACAGAAGGTGATTTCAGCACTTTTAATGGCTATGACTGGGCATAATTTGCAAGTCCCTGACATTTCCTGCGTGGGAATTTGGAGATCCATTTGTATGGAATTAGAATGGCGGGCACGGCTCAGCCGCCGAGCCCTGTCTGTTTCAGCCTTTTCTGTTTTATGCTTTTCCTCTGGCAGTGCTGTTCTTGCTGCTGTGGGGCTCAGACAGACACCAGAGGCTGGGTGTTGGGGTTTGGGCATGGCTGCACTGCAGCAGTTGTTTGGAAGCTGTGTCTCACACATAGCAGTTCTGGAGGCTGGGAAGGACTGCACCAGTGCCTTCCAGTATCCTTTGGCATTTCCCAAACCACCATTCCAAGGGACCACGATATACCCGAGGACTTCTGAAAATGACAACCAGTTTAACACCAGGATTATCTGAGTATTCAGCATTTCTTTGTCTTCTGCCTGAATACTTTTCCTAGACTCTGTCATCCTCTTGCTACTTAGAATAAAAGGTTTATTGTCTATTGGATCAGACTCCCCAAAATCAGAAACATTCCCTCTGAAGAATGTCTTGCTTGGTGTCCTGGATGAGCACAAAAATGTTTGTAGATGCTATTTTCATATTTTGCCTACTGTCAAATCCAAACCTGGCACCCAAATCCCTGATAAAAAGCTTTTCTCAAAGTAGTATATAGTTAAAAATTAAATGAAACCTCCATTCTAAAGAATGAGAAAATTTGAGGGCTTTTAAAGCATTTTTTTTTAATCAGACTTATCCTTACCTTTCACTACAGAATGGACTCAAATAGTACATTCTGCTGCCAAACAATTTAATTACTGGGGAAAAAACCCTCAGGAAGTGTGTTCTTGGCCTTATCAAACAGAACATCTGATTTTTAACCTCTAAGAGCAGTGGTGGAAGGAGAGGCAGTGGCTGTCAGGGAAGATTTCCAGTTAAGGCTCCTTGTTGACATTGCTGAATTTCTGAGTGAGCCTGTCGGGTTAGACTAAAATCCCCTTTAAAGGAGTGAGAAAGGGCAGCTGAGGGGCCCTGCAGGTGTCCAAAGCATCCTGACAAGTCCTGACCCCTTCCTTGCCCACTAAAACGCTGCTGTTTGGCTCAAAGGCACTGACATCACTTTTGCAGGGGGAGTGCAGGATGCTCAGGGGATTTCAGTAGATGGCATCACAGCATTCACAGCCCAGCGAGCTTCAGTGATTTTAATCCCTGCCCCACAGAGCTCCCTCCCTCAGCCCTTCCACACCTCATGGAACTCTGGCCACACACGTCAAGATACGAACCCAACCTGAGACAGCATTTCAGAACTGGCGGCCTCCATGTCCTGTTCCTGTTTAGAGCAGAGGAGAATAGAGGATTGTGTCCCTCTTCTAAAGCCCTGCAAAGTCTGGCTACCCCTGCACAGCACAGCGCCCTAGGGACACAACCCAGCGCCACCAGGAGCTGGGAGCTGGGACCCAAATCTGCTTCATCAGAGCCCAGGCTGGGACTCACAGCAGCTCCTCTCTGAGAGGTCACCAAAGTGCCCGAACTGGAGGCCTGGGCTGGGCTGTTGTGAGCAGCTCAACCCCAGTGAACTCCCCATGCTGATGGCAGTGAGAGGGAGCATCCCCAGGAGCTGCTGGGGAGGGACTGTGCTGCACCAGAGCTCTTGGGTGCAAGGGATGCAGGCAGGGCCCAGCCTGAGGTGCAGTCAAATAATGGCTTTGTGGCTGGAGGCCAAACTAAAAATAACAGGAAAGTAGCATATCATTTTAGAGGGCTAAAATGCACTCAGCACATTTTTATGAACCCCAACAGCAGCAAAGGTGGTTTCAAAACACAGTTGTAACTTGGAAATAGTAACAGGAAACATTTCGGTTTAGAAGGACTGATGTAAAACATTCTAAAAAAGATTTTTTTTTTTCCTTTTTTTTTTCCTTTTTTTTTTTTCTTTTTTTTTTTTTTCTGTACAGATACAGAGTGCCTATGCCCTCAAAATACATTTTTTCAAGGAATTTTCCCTTTCTGGAAGAAAAATTCACTCCTTTCTCCTCAACACTGTCTGCATGTGAATCCTCACATTCCTCCCTCTCCCACTCTCATGCAGTGATGGTTTCTTCCTGCTACACCTCTGACCCTCCAGACTCGTTTGCCCTCCTCTCCTTGCACTTCATTGTCCCTCACAAGGTCCCTCGTGCACATTCCCTCTTCTTCTTCAGACCATCAGGAGGGAACCTTGCAGATTCTTTGGAACACCAGCTGCACAGTGCCCATGGAGTGAGTAGGGGTCACTGCAGCCCCCAGCAGAGCTCTCTGAGCAGAGCCCAGTCCTGCTGCAGCCCAGGGAAGCTGCAGGAATTCCCCACTCTGGAAGGATCTGCCCGTGCAGCTGGCTGAGATCAACAAGTCCTGGTGAGTTCTTGGTGTGGACAGACAGCTTTTGCATAGGCAACCACCACAGGACTATTTTTCTTTTTTTTTTTTTTTTGTCCTACACCCCAAAAATGGCAGTGAGTATTTAAAAACAGGTATTTAAGAATGCTTAAAACATCCTAAGGAGGTGAAAAGAAGCAACCTCACCTGTAGGACAGGTACTTTGGAAGGGGTTTCGGGGAAGCTTTAGAAGTGTTACCCGGTGCTGAGGTATTTGCAGCTGTGTTATAACACTGGAGGAGCTGATTTGGGGAGCTGCCTGAAATACCTGCTGTCAGCAGGGTGTGGTCCGCGTGCTGCTGCTTCACTGGTCTGAGGTTTCACTCAGGTCCTGGTGCTAACAAACTCTTAGCTCTCCTCTTTTTCAAGACTTGGGATTTTACTTCTAAATTTCACATATCTTGCATATTCATATGAATATTTGTATGAGGGCATGCAAATCAGGGGTGTTCTCCACATAAATATCTAGGCATCTAAATGTGAGCAGATACCCGTACACTTCTCAGGTTCTTAATTTAACCCGAGTCTTGGAAAGCCTTTTCAGCTGCAAAATGCAGCTTTGAGCTAAGCTTCCCGTGTGCAAAGGCATGGGCCTCTGCCAGCCCCAGAAGGTGCTGCAGAAATGGGCCACCCATGTCTCTTTTGCTTATTTTTCTTTGCAAGACCACAGCATTAGAAAATAGCTTGTCTCTTTGTATTGTGCTGGTTTCCCTTGCACTGTAATTGTTCTCTCTCCTCCTGCAGTTGATCAAATCATATCACTGAACTTGGTGCCTTTTTCTTTTCCCCTCTGTTTTTTTCCTGTCCGCTCACATGCACCCATGGCAAGGAGCAGCCTGACACCATTTGACATCTCCTTGCTTCCTCATTTCAATATTAACTGTTTACCAGAAGAGAAACAGGTTTGGGGTGCGGGTGCTGAGCGCTTGCATGTCTCTGTGTGTGAGCAGAGTCCCTCAGAGCCACAGGTCACCTCTCTGAGCTGCCTGGAACAGCCCCATGCTACCGGCACCAGCCTGACTTCAGGAGGGACAGCGCTGTGGATGTGCTGCACTCTCTGGGCTGGGGTGCAGTGACAAGGCTCAGAGCTGGGACTGCTGCCACTCTCACCCCACAGCAGACCTGCTGAAGGATTTCTACCTCTCCACAGAGCAATAATAATGACCCAGCTGCAGTTTAAAGATGCTTTTTGGGTAAGTGAGCATTTATTATGTGTTTCCTATATTCAATGTATCTGTATTTTTAAATCTTTTAAGGTACAGCTTGGTTCTATATATAGTTTAAAACTAATTTAATGCTGTTCTGTGTTCTAAATGTAGTTTAGTAAAAATCCAAATTTGTTTATAAGTGTTTGATCCTGGGCAGAAGGATGCAGTGTAAATAATATGTATCCAGTCCCCATAGAACCACTGGCATTCCCAGTTCCTGTGCTAGGGCCAGAAAGTGCTTTTGAAAGGAACATGGATTTGTCTGTCTCACAGTGCTAAGGAGCTGCTTGCAGTGAGTGTCCTCAGCTCCACCAGTGGCTCCCAGAGCAGGTGAGCTGTTGCTAATTACAGGCAGAATTCCCTCCTGTTTGGGGAAGAGCAGAGCCAGCAGCTGAGAGCAGAATGCTCCTGCTCAGCTCCTTGCAGGCTGCCACGCTGCTGCCAGGAGCATTCCCAGGCGTGCAGAGCCCAGGAGCTGTGGGGCAGCACAGGTTAGAAGGGACCAGCAGTGATCCTCCACAGCTAAGCCCAAACACTCACAACTGACCTGAAACCAGCAAACACTGAAATGAGGAGATCCACTCCATACTTGTTATTTGACTTTTGTTTGAAAATCCTTTTGTCTCCTGTTTTCAAGCTCTTTCCCTGCAGTCACAAGGTAAAAGGACCTTAGTAATTTCTCTCACTGTGATAATCTGAGGTTCTCTTGCAATTGGAGAATGAAAGTTCAAAATCAAAATTCTAACACTGCAAAGCTGAGTAAACGGGTTGTTATGTGGTTGCCTCTTTTCTGGGTAATCATTTATCCAGCATCCAGGACTGACTTAAAGAAAGACATGAAGCCGTATGAATTCTTCCTGCCATTGTCTGGCTGTCCTCTCTGCTCGTGCTCTTTTTCTCTTCACCCACACTTCAGGGTAAACCCTCTCTTGGTAGAAAACAGACGGGCAGAGGCAAAACCACATTTCAGTGAACCACCATCCTCCAGGCACTTCCAGGAAGCCCTCCCCACCCCCACTGCAGTACGAGATTTGAACAGTTAAAAAGAATACAGATACAATGAGGAAATACAAAAGTCAGTGTTGCTGTTAGGACTAACTGTGCATGACCACACCTACGTGAGGTTCTCCTCGTTTGGGCACCCACTGAGTGCACAGGGTGGGACACAGCTGTGGGCCACTGCCACCCAGGCAGCTTCAGCCCTTGCCTTGCTGAAATTCCTTGGAAATCAAACAACCTGACTTCTAGAGCTGGTATATTTGGTATAGTTTCTTCTCAGTGCCTTGTTCTTTAGGGAGAATAAATCAAGCGATGGGAGTAGTGTGAGGGTGATTAATGCCAGCTAATGATCTGGCCAGGCCGGTTCTTCACGGCTCCTCTTCCCTAAACTTCTCTCCTGTGCTTAGTCACGTTACCATGACTCAAATCCTTGCTTAGCTTTGAAACTAACATCTTATTTAAAGGAAAACATATTTGAATTTCATATTTTTTGGCTGAAAATGTATTGGCCAGCTTGATTAGGAGGGCAGGAATATACCTGGTTGCAGGACAGAAGCTTTAGCTATTCAATAAGCCTTTTTAAGTGAAAACTTACAGGATATTGCACAACACAGCACTAGTGTGCAGCTTGTCCCCCAGGTCACAAGATCAGCAATTATTTTTACATTCATAAGGTTCTGGTGTGAAAGGAAAATGTATTTGTGTGGTTTGCTTCAGCGAGCAAATATCTCCTGTGCTTGGTCTGTACGAAATATGAACAGAAAGTGCCTTTCTGATGGACACCCAAAAGGTGTTTGCCTCAGGTGGGTGCCTCAACACTGAGCCCTGATCTCTGCACCCCGTCCCTGTGCTTCACCCTGACGAGCTGTCCCTGAGCAACAGCTCCCTGCTCCACTGTCAGGAAACTTCTGGATAAACAGGGATCTCCTCAGGGCCTACCTCAATGTAAAATATGTAAAGAAATCCTAAAAGCAGGAAATCTTCCCCAGCTAGCAGAGAAAGAGCACCATTCATCCCTCCCCAAAGTTCTCCAGACTTCATAAGAACAGGGTATGCTGTCATCCAGGAAAACGAAAATTCTTCCTCATAACAGGTTTAAGTTTTGTCCTCTATTTTCCAAATAAATGTAGCAGTGATAGTCCTATACTAGAACTTCCATGTTTAGTTCAATTTTATTTTCTTTGTAGCATGGCTGAGAAAAAACCTGTGAATTTTTAATTACAATTTTTATTTCTATATGCTCCACAAACTCTGTAATGGTTTAAGGGACATTTGCTCAAAGTCTGCACTAAAATGTGCCTCTTAATAGAAGTTTTCTATCCTCTGATAATATTTTTTGGAAAATGCTAGTGAGATGAAAATTCAGGTTGGGTTTGATAGCCAGTGCAGGGCAGTTGCTGATGGATTAATATTCTGCTGGGCTGCTGTACAAGCCTGACAGATGTTCCCTGTCTTCTCTAGCATCACATGAGACAGGTAGGGAAATTCCCAAGTTACTGGGGAGTGCATGTGTGGCCCCAGTCAAGTTCCATGTTAACGGGGTATGTTAACAGGCACAGTGACAGTATTTTTTTTTTGTTACAAAACCACCATCCAAGGAAATCTTTCCCCCTCAGTCAGAGTGTCTTTCTTAGTCTCATTCTGTGTTCTTGCACTCACTGCTTTTCCTGTGCAATTCCTGTCATTGCCTTTTCCTTCTATTTAGTCTCCCCCCAAGCTGCTGCTCAGAGCTGCAGCTGCAGCCCCTGAAATGCAGCTATTTCTGGCCAAGAGGTCGGAAGGTCCTGCCACCCCTTCCTGGCTTTGCCATACCCACCTGGGAACAGGGAACAGGAAAATTTTCAAAGGAGCTGGTTGGTTTGGGGGCAGGCTCCAAAGTGCCCAGAATTGAGTGGGAGCAAATTAATTCCCTTGGACAGCTTTGAATCAAACTCAAGCAGCCAAGTCAATTCTGAAAATGTGTCATGGGCTCCTAAGGTACCTAGGATTTAAAATTAAAAGCTTGAAGTGTGAAATGCTTGTTCCTTCTCAGCTGTGGGATGAGCTCAGAGCTTGTGGATTCTCACAGCTCACATTTTAAAGTGTGGGGGAAATGCACAAGTCTGAGGCAGGCATTGAATACGAGCTGGCAGGGTTTGTTCACCTGCCCTGTGAGGGCTGGTCCCTCTCACATCCCTGCCCGTGGACCCGAGCTCGTGGTCAGGCACTGCAGAGTGGGAGCTGCTCCAGGAGCAGGGACTGTTACAGAGATGTTTAATGGCTCTTGTTTGACTTCAGGCTGTGGTCAACCTCAGCTTCAGTGCAAAGCTGACTTTGTAGGTGAGCTCTCAACTCCTACTGTAGCTTTTTCACACAATGGTCTGTTATATGTACACCAAAAAAAGATGTAATTAGCTTCACAAATAATTGAGCTTCTAATGAGACTCTTAACTGTGGAACAAGAACTCTGTAGTGATAAAAGTCACAGTAAAGTTATTTCCTAAACTTATTAGGCAATGTGCTGAAGAAATACAACGTCAATTGTTTTACTCAAAATAGGAAGTTTTTTTTATACCAGGAGCTACCCTGCTTTCCTGTAGAGGTTGAGCTTTGCAAGGCCCCTCGTTTTGCTGCAGGTCTGTGAGGAGGAAATGAGACTGGGCAGGTTTGTTGGGAGGAACTGGAGCTGGGGAGGCTCCTGCCAGCCCAGCAGCCCAAGGCTGAGCTTGGGCAGGCAGGGATGAGGCTGGCAAACCTTCCAGCCTGGCATCCCAGCTTTGCAAAGTTTGATTGGAATGGCACGGCATCAGTTGCATCTGATCCTACTGACACAAGGCAGATTAGGATAAATCCCTACACAACAGCACACAGGTGAGCTCTGCTGTCAGCACATCCTGCCCAACCCTGAGCTCCAGAGGCAGAGGCATGGCCATGATCTCCATCTCTCTGAGCTCCAGAGGCAGAGGCATGGCCATGATCTCCATCTCCCTGAGCTCCAGAGGCAGAGGCATGGCCTGATCCAGGCCAGGTCATCGCTGCAGGACGTGTGTGGAAATGGGGAATAAAGGGGAACCAGCTTGGAAAAGTTTAACTGGTTGCCCAGCTGACATCTGTGTTTGTTGTGAGGTCAACTTCATCTCCACAGAAGAGGTTGCTCTACTCTTCTATGCTTGTAATGCCTCCCTCCATTCCCCCAGCTGCTCTGGGAAGGACACCTGGCTCACTGAGGCAATGAGAAGCACCCCTGGAGGGTGCAGGGGAGGCAATCACAACAGTCATTGAAACCACAGGAAATCACACATACAAAACCTGGCTATGGAAACACTGGTGCTTCACAAGTCACTTCTGAGCAGAGCACAACAGCTAAAATAAAGCGCAAATGAACTAACACTAGGTGAATGGATTTACAGAGAGCTCATTTTGGGTCAGTGACTGAAATAATTAGACAGTTAAATACACTTTATTACAATTTTCTGATGATCATGTTGCAACTGAGGGGTTTGACTATTAAAATTGGTTAATTGATGAAGTAAGTCACTGTGACAACTTTGTTAATATTTTTACACAATGGTGTCTGGTTTGTTTTGATCCATCCTGCTCTGCAAAAGTTGGTTGGTTTTGCTTGGGCTCAGAGGAGAGGATTCTTATTTCTGCCAATTTTAATTGTGCCATGAGTCTTATTTTAAATATGGAATAGATGAGTCATGGACTCTTCGCCTGCACGTACACGGCCACATCTAACAAACACCACCTGAAGAGTTTTTGTCACACAGAGCGTGAAATGGAGCCTCACACAGAGATCAGAGGTGTCCTCTGGCTTGCTGGAGCAGCCCACTGAGGTGCATTTTCTGAGGCAGTCACAGAACAGCCAAGGCTGGAAGGGGCCCCTGGACGTGTCCAGCCAACCCTGGCCCAGCACACGCCACTCACAGCACTGAGCTCAGAGTGTCTCCACAGATGGAGACTCCACAGCCTCTCAGGGCAAACTGATCCTGTGTCTCACCACCCTCACAGCAAAGACCTTCCTGTGCTTGAACAGGACTCCTTGGATTTCCATGGGTGCCCGTTGCCTCTTGTCCTGTCCTGGGTGCCCTGTGAAGCCCTGGCTCCATCTCCCCTGCTCCCTCCCACTCTGAGCACCTCCTGTGCCACTGAGCAGTGCCAGCCCTCAGCCTCTCCTCTATGGCATCTCCAGGGCAGGTCTCAGAGTGTCCCTATGAATCTCCTTTCAACATGGTTGTTCCTGGCAGGACTGGGTGATTCACGGCCCTTGCTTTCCTCCCTCAGGGCTGACACTCCTGAGTGCAGCAGAGCTTCCTCTCTTTCTCCAGTCACTGGCTGGGAACACTGGACTCGTGCTGTTTGTACACACAGGGGAACTCCTGGAATTCCAATCAGTAACTCTCATTGCATGCTTGTATGGAAGGCAAGTTAGGCTGCTTGGTTATATTTCAGCTCCTTTAGCTCAAGAAGATCTTTTTCTGATTTCATTTCCTCCTTGCCACAGCAAGGTAGATTCCAGTGGGCAAATGGCACAGAAAACACTAGTTTAATCTCCAGTTTGATCTAGGTTTTGTAATAAAAGTTTTCTCAGCAGACACAGTTCAATAATGTACAAAGTTCACTGTGTTGTTCAGTAAGAGTTTGGGGATTTGAGGCTGGGATGAGGTGAGGGTTGGGAGAACAGCTCTGCATGGAAATCACTCAGCCTCACTCAGGGTGTCAAGATGAAGGAAAAAATCCACATTGACAATATGCATCAGGATCCCAACAGCTTTTCAGTTCTCCAGAAAATTATTCCCCTACTGTACATGGACTTTAGTACTTCTTTAAAGTGGTGGGGAAATGTCACTGAACAAGACTGAGGAATTGAAAAGTTCCATAGCTCCTCATGCAATTTTATCTTTGCTTGAATTGGAAGGCAACAGTCTTGGGAACTAAGTGAAAATGTACCAGCTCGGGCTAGCTTAGAGATACCAACTCCTGTGGTTCCATTCAGAGCAATAAATAAATAAATAAGCACAAGCTTTTTCCCTCTAATGTAAGAGCTTTGCAAACCAAGAAGCTATTTCATGCTGCTCTCAATTTGTCCAGCCCTAATGTATTCCTATGCACAAAAGAAAAATAAAATAAAGGGTGGGAACAAAGACAAAAAGGAAAATAGGTGCTCAGCACACCCTGAGGTCTGAGTCTCATCACTTCATGCTCCTTGCAGTAGGTGCTGTAATTACTGAAGGGTTATTAACAAGTCAGGAGTGACAAAAAGCCCTGGGGCTGCTGCTCAGTGGGATGGAAATCCCAGGAGAAGGAAAGGAGGGCCCTGCCATTGAGAGACCCCGGATGCACATTCAGTTAGGACTTGGGTTTCTGACAGAATCTTTTATGTGGAAAAACACAGTTTCACTGGCAGTAGGGGGGCTGTTTTGGAAGATAAAGCTGGGCTTTGATGAAAAAGTTCACACCTGGTAAAGGCTTTCTCTGGAGATGGAAAATTGAGGTGTATTTGCTGACCAAAGACGAGACCAGGCTCAGGAAAGCCCTCGGTGGTTCTGAGAGCTCTGCAGAAGGAAGGCAAACTCTGGAACAGGAACTGGAGCTTTCCTTGCCCACAGCCTGGGGTCCAGGCATGCCTTCCCACGTGCCATGAGCCTCACCCCCACATAAAACAGCTGGAGAAATGTTCAAATGAAATTCCCCTTGCCGAGGGTGGTGGGGCAGCTGTGGCAGGGGGTGTCTCAATCAGAGACTAATGCAGTGTAAGGATGTTGCATCATATTGAGTAATCGGATATGTTGAAAATGATTATTTAGGTGGCAAAGATCTCTTGGGAAATGGTAACATGTGGCTATTGAAATAATCTTTACTAAGAAGTGAAGTAAATCTTCAATTCGCTCCCCTTGTACAGCAAGACTCTGGGAATATTTCCTGAAGTTTTACCCTTCCCCATGTGCCAGGAGACACCAGTAACAAAGAGAGCATGGGTTCAGCAGTGGCTTTTATGAAGTGCCTTTTCAGGGCTGACAGGGAACAATTCCAAGCATTTTAAGGCAAGGAGGAGAAAGGCACAGTTTTTAAATAAATTAATGTCGTAACTAAGCAGGTCTGGTTCCAGTGGCTCTGTAAGGCCTGGTGGACAATTGTGCCTGTGCTTGAGCAAGTCAGGGCTGTTTGAGGTTGTTTCACTCACCGTGCTCTGGGACTGAGCCCACAGTGCTTGTAGAAGGAGAGGAGTGCTCTTGTAACAGAGAAGGAAACTGGAAGTGTGTGAACTAAAGAGGAATAGAAACAAAAGTAATCTCTGACCATTATTTTGTGTAAAACAGAAGTATCCTCTACTTGTGAGACTCTATTTCTCCTTGTTTTTCTTCCAGTTTCTCTTGTGTAGCTAATGTTACTCAGTAGGAGACTGAAGGAACATCTGGTTTCACCATTGACACGTTTATCTGTCATGTTTCAGAAGGACCATGGCAACAGTGCTGTGCCTTCTGAAAAACAGGTGCAAATCCTCTCTGCTGGCCTTTCTGTTGGCTCCCAAGGAGAAGCCACTTTAATTTATGGATGTAGCTGTTGTCTGAAGTCATATGGAGAAAATACAAAGGGATGCTGCCACCTCAAACCTGTGTCATGTAGCAACATAAAGCTCCCATTTAAAACTGGTGAGGGATTCTGCTGCCTCGTGTCCCATTTCTTACTATCCCCATCACAGAGGCGTTCCAGAAGTTTGTTCTATATGGATTTCCTGAATGGATTCCTAGTTTTTTGTCACACTTTTTTGTTGTGATGCATATCTGTCTGCTGGCTCCTTTCTCCTTCTGCTAGCACAGGAGCACTGGGGCTCTGAACTGCACTCAGAATAGTGTTTAATCAAATTATTAAGAAGACAATACAGAGATAATAAGCACAAGCAGAGTCCTTTTAGTGGACTGGAATAGAGACTTTCCAAGGCTGTTCCCTGTGTGCCACGAGGCTGCCAGCCAGCAAACCACCTGCAAAAGTGAGGCAGGCTTTTGTGCAGCCATCACTTTGGAGCTGTGCAAATCAGGGGCTGATCAAAACGTGAAGTGAGCCAAACAATATTGCTGTGACTGTAGGAATGCCTAATACATAACACACGAGCAGCTCAGGAGGCCAGTGAGGAGGGCGAGGGCTCAGGAAGCTGAGGAGCACATTCCTCTGTCAGCAGAACTTTAAATCAACCATTTCCTTCTCAGAGAAAACCCGCAGGGTCAAGAGCAAAAGACCTCTGGGGAGGCACTGTTTTGCTCAGAGTCATTTGCAGTGCTACTGTATAGTTTGTGATCTCAGTTTCAGTTTTATCTCTGACTGTCCCAGCTGCTGCAGGTTTGAAGTCCGATGAGAATCTCGCTGTGGGGGCAGTGGGAGAGGCAGCCCAGCAGTTGGAATGCTGCAGAGGCAGTGGTTTTTCCTTTCTGATTTTTGAAGGTCCCGTTCAAGGTTCACCTCTATGCTGTTGCCTGGCAATAAATACCATTTGCTCCCCATGAAAGGTACTGGGTGTCAGGTTTAGGTAACAGGCTGCAGCAAAACTGTAAACTCAGTCTGCTGTGGAAAATGCCCAAGTGAGCTCCTGGAATTATCACCAAATGTCCCACTTACATCCTGAACAAGCATTCTGATACACAAAGAGTGAATTTACAAGAAGTGACAAACATCTTATACAGCCAGCTTCAACCCACCTACTCTTCCTTGCTTTTTCTGCTTACGTGGGGAAAAATCAACACTTTAAAAAAATAGATTTTTTAAGCTCATATAAATTCTGTAGTCAATCTTGGAAAGCACAAGCAGCCATCACATTCCCATCCATTCCAACTGTTTTCAGGCAGTGGGAAAAAGGAGCTCCTACACCGTACAACATGAGCAAATGCTTTTAATCCCACTAAGCAGCTGACTGTGACATGAACACGTGTGGAAAAGGACTCATCACACCCAGCACCGGTCAGGGGAGAACATTTTGGTCGGAGGTTTCCGATGCGACACCGCTCTGTTCTGGGCACGGTGACCTTCCCCCACGTGCGTGCTCAGCTCAGAATGGGGCTGCTGAGCTGCCTTTTCAGCTGCTGGCACACTCCCAGGCCAGGCAGAAAAGCTGGGCTTGGTTTTGCAAAGGGCTTTTCCATGTGCCCCTGCGGTGGAGCAGAGCTGGGGCAGCAGCCGTGGAACAGGAAGCAGCAGCAAAGCAGCTCCTATTGCAGCAGGGCCACGGCAGGCAGCCCTGAGCCCCAGAGCTGCACACACCCAGCAGTGCTGCTCACTGCTGAGCTGCTCAGTCCAGGAGAGCAGGTGCAGAAAGACAGCAGCAAACTTTCATTTCTGCACACACCCAGCAGTGCTGCTCACTGCTGAGCTGCTCAGTCCAGAACAGAGCGAATGGTGCAGAAAGACAGCAGCAAACTTCCCAAAACACTTTGTATCAGGAATGTGTTTCTAGAAACACCAGGAAATTTTAAAGTGTACCAGGGGAAAAACCACAAAACATAAAGCAAGTGATTGAATTACAGTGAGAGGCCATGGCATGACAGGAAATGTCCAGCCCAAGGTACTTGGAGATTTGAGTCATGTTTGGCTGTTAGGTCTGTTTGCTGCTCGTCTACACACACGGAGCCCTTGGCAGAGCACTCGACAAGGACACCGGCAGATGAAGGGAACAAGGTTTGAAACATTCAGGGCCAGTACTCAGTGGTATGATGCAAGAATACAATTAATTGATTTAACTCAGTCAGAACAGCTTACTTTCAGTCCAGGACTATCATGTGTGATACCACTGTGGATAGAAAGGATTGCTTTCTGACAGTTGAAAAAGATATTGTCAAAATGATGCTTGTCCAAAACGTCACTGTGCCCTGTTCTCTCTAAACTTTCTCTTCACACCAGTTATTTTCTTTTTAACTCTGGAATATTGAATCTTCAGTTCTTATTTTACTAAAACTGTTACACGCATACCTAAACTAAACAAGATATGAATGCAAAAAAAGTTTGATTTGGAGAAAAATTCCAAAGATACCATAACAGATTCAGTTTCAATTATTTTTCTCTTTCAAAATCTATATTAATAGTTTGTTTGGATCAGATAGCAGCATTTAGCATTTTCAGTCCCAAACAGTGTGAGAACACTTCTGATACAAGCTTTGGAAAAATATCATTAGGAACCGAGACAAGTAACGAACTTTTAGGACTAAAAACTTTCAAACTTAAGAGAAAGTGGGGGGGTTTTAAAAGGGGTTTTGTTTGTTTGTTTGTTTGTGGTTTGTTCTTGTTTTTAATATTAGCAGATAATACATTTCACATAATTCCTAAACGAGGGCAGTTCAGGCTGAAGGAGCCCCTGAGAGCTCTGTTGTGGCTGGCAGTGCTGGTGCCAGGCCCCCTGAGAGGTGCAGAGCAGGTACCACGTGTGGACTTGGATGCTGTGTTTACCACCACAGCAGCCCAGCACTGTCCTGCTGGTACTGAGCAGCACACCCCGTGTCTTCTAGGGAGTTTTTCCTTTTCCAGCCCTTCCTCCCCACCAGGGTGGTGCCACTGCCCTGCTGTACCCTGGGGTTTCTGTCCCTGCTGCCACCTGGAGCCAGTTCCTTACAGAAAGCAGGAGAGCAGGCGCTGCAGCTGGAGATGCTGGGATGAGGCCGTTCCTGCTGAGGGGCAGAGCTGCAGCCCCCAGAGCCCTGCAGCCCCAGAGCCCTGCAGCCCCCACAGCCCTGCAGCCCCCAGAGCCCTGCAGCCCCCAGAGCCCTGCAGCCCCACAGCCCTGCAGCCCCCACAGCCCTGCAGCTCCCACAGCCCTGCAGCTCCCACAGCCCTGCAGCCCCCACAGCCCTGCAGCTCCCACAGCCCTGCAGCCCCCACAGCCCTGCAGCCCCCACAGCCCTGCAGCCCCCAGAGCCCTGCAGCCCCCAGAGCCCTGCAGCTCCCAGAGCCCTGCAGCCCCACAGCCCTGCAGCCCCCACAGCCCTGCAGCTCCCACAGCCCTGCAGCTCCCACAGCCCTGCAGCCCCCAGAGCCCTGCAGCCCCCACAGCCCTGCAGCCCCCAGAGCCCTGCAGCCCCCAGAGCCCTGCAGCCCCACAGCCCTGCAGCCCCCACAGCCCTGCAGCTCCCACAGCCCTGCAGCTCCCACAGCCCTGCAGCCCCCACAGCCCTGCAGCTCCCACAGCCCTGCAGCCCCCACAGCCCTGCAGCCCCCACAGCCCTGCAGCCCCCACAGCCCTGCAGCCCCCAGAGCCCTGCAGCTCCCAGAGCCCTGCAGCCCCACAGCCCTGCAGCCCCCACAGCCCTGCAGCTCCCACAGCCCTGCAGCTCCCACAGCCCTGCAGCCCCCAGAGCCCTGCAGCCCCCACAGCCCTGCAGTCCCCAGAGCCCTGCAGCCCCCACAGCCCTGCAGCCCCCACAGCCCTGCAGCCCCACAGCCCTGCAGCCCCCAGAGCCCTGCAGCAGGGCCAGGTGGAGCTCTGGCACTCCCCAAACAGGACACACGGCTTCAGCAGCAGAGGCTGCCCTGAGGGAGATGCTAAGGTGCTGCCAAGCCAGCTGATCCTGCAGGAGCAGGGAGCTGTGTGAGCTGTGGTGTGTAAAGTAGCTCTAAACAAAGTCCTGGATGGGCAGGCCAGGTGCCAGCATGTTGAGAAACGCTCCAGGGAAAGCAGCCCCAGCAGAAAAGCCCATTTGCCATGGCACAGGCACAATGACCTGATGAGCTCATGTCACTGTGACCATCACCAGCTGGACGTGCAGGGTGTACCATGATGCTTTGTACATGAGTTTGGATGGGTTTACTTCAGTCCATTGGAAAAGCTATTTACTGAAAGCTGCTTCAGTAATCAGCACAGCATTTTAGTCTTTTCTCCTTGGTATTATTGCAATAGTAGCCTTGTCACTTCAAAAGGTAAACTCTTGCACTTCAAAAAGCTGCACAGTTCCCTCTGGGCACCCAGCAGCACAAGGCTCAGAGGAATATGTTCTGGAGTAAGGCTGATTCTCAGTGAGCTAAAGACACAAGGTTACTCAGCTTGGTGCCACCAGAAGGTAAGAAGAAATTATGTGACCCCACAGCAATGCTGGTGTCCTACCCTCTGGGCAGGGAACTGACACTCCCAGCCTTCATTACCAAAGCAAAATCCTCAGAGCCTCTCCCTGCTGGCTGCAAGAACCAGCTCAGAGTCAGCCCTGAGTGAGCTCTCCCACAATTAACTCCTGACATTTGCCTGGGTGCTCACTCAGGGACAAACCAGGAGGGACGGCGCAGTCCCCAGCACAGACCTCACAGCAAAGTGCTGCTGGGAGGGAGAAGCGTTGTTATCCTCAGAGGGAAAAAGAAATGGAAAGAAGAGTGGGTATCCCACTGTCGCCACCTCGGCTTGCAGGCTTCCATGCCTCCTTTTGAGGGCTCTAGGAAAAGCTGTTCTGCTTAAACCAGAGCACAGAAGTTGTGGGTTTCAGTGATATACTCCCTCTGCATTTCTTTTGTCTCTGAAGGAACAGTGCTGCTCATTGCACTGCAGGGAAGCAATTTTTGTCACTGGGCAGAGCAGAGGAAAGGCTGCCCCTCCTTTACCTGCGATTTTCAAGAGTAAAACAAGAAAATCCCCAGGCAGAGAGCAGAGCACATGTGCAGAGTTAGGGGGTGAATTTCAGGACAACACAACTCTGCTCATAACACTGAAATCCCTGTCAAGCACTTTCTTGTTGGTGATTATAGGCCTGTTGGACAACAAGGAATAACTAATCTTTTTTAGTAACAAGGATTAAATCCTCTTTCACAGCCACACACGCTTTGACTAAGCAGAATCCCTTTCTTGGCAATGAGAGAAATTACTGGTGGTGAGTCAAATCACCCTCTTCTAAGCAACCAGATTTTAGTATAAGCAAATGATGTTTTACACATTTAATGATTATATTTATTATCTAATTAAAGCATTTTTTCTAATGTCTAAAAAAAATAAAATAGTTCTTTGTCTATTCATTAGTTTTCTCAGAATCATCACAAAATCCTTTCTGAGAAGTACCAAGCATTGTCTGAGTAGTGCAGCTTAACAGCTTTTGCAAAACCACTCAATGCGGGTGCTAATTATAACACAAAATGGTAAATGGAAAATGGAATAGAGGCGAGACAGCTTAGCAAGGCTCGATGGTTGTTTAATGAGATCCAATCTTGCTGTCTGATTGTCTTGACAAAGAAAATGTGGGGTCAGTTTTGGTGCTACGCAGGAAATCCTTAAGACAGCAGATAAAAACAAAGTGGGAGTGAACAGACAAAGCAGGGGAGGAACTCTAAAGTGGGCAAAGACACTCATCTGGGAGAAGTGCTGGATCCTGCCACAAGACATGAGGAATGGGCTGGAAATAGCTGTGCTCTAAATAAACAGGTAGAATGAAATATTGTACAGGAGGTATCTGATAACATTGGAGCCTGGGTAACAGGAAAGAGATAAAAATCCAAGTTTCAAAGTACAAAATGGGAGTAAGAGATCAGTAGTGAAAAATCCAATATACTCTAAGACCTTGCTGAATAAAATAGCAGGAGAGGAGAGAATTGCAGGTATATCTGTAGATCATAGCTCATTTAAGTGCCACTGCTATGATTTGAAAGTGGAAGAAGGCAAATACAATCCTCTGAGGGACCACAAGTGTTTCTTAGAGAGCTGACACTAATGCCATGGTACAAAGCATCGCTTAGTCTTTACTGGAGTGATAAAGCATCATCCTTGTCCAACAGGGATTTATTCAGCCTTGAACAGGTGCTATAACAACACATGGGAATCAATGGGACGAAAAAGGAGAATGTCAGGAAAGGGCAAAGGAGGATTCTTTGGGTGCAAGGAGAGGTTGGGAGGGGATGCGGTTGTACAACACATGAAAGAAGAAATAGAGCTGTTGAAATGAAAGGAAAATTTTGTGCACGTAAGCTGAGGCCTGAGTGATTCAGTGCTCTGTTGTGGTTGGAAATTAAGAGGCAGTGCTGCAGGATGAGTGACCAGAGCAGCTCCCTCTTGTCTCACCCTGGCTGTGGCGTTTCCTCCCCTCCCTCTGCAGCCCGGGTGGGTGCCACGAGCTGCTCAGAGCACAGCCAGAGCTGCTGCCTGCGAGCCCTGGTTCAGATTTCTGACCCTGGCATTTCTGAAACAGGGCCCCCACACTCTTAAGGAGCACAGAGGAGGACAAGAAAGCAAATTCTGAGATGAATGCCCCCTCAAATGTGTTTGTGTGTGTGTTTTTGGGGTGATCAGCACACTGCTCTGTGTGTGTGTGTGTGTGTGTGTGTGTGTGTGTGTTTGGGGCAATAACAAGTTGGGGTTGAATTCTCTGTTTAGGGAATTTAATGTGTTCTCTCATACATAAAGAATTTTTCATCCTGTCAACTGTGCCAGTTTAAAAGAGGTGGGGGAAGACACCGAGTGAGTTTTAGCATTTCCTGAACAAAGAGAGATAATGAACAGAAAGGCAGACTAACTTCACAGCTTATCACTCTGCCTTTGTTGCCTGTGGCAGTGGCTGACTGCTGGGGTGATAGCAACCCACAGGGTATTTTCACTTACCTCATGGCCAGTATTTCTGGGACAAGAAAGCTGTGTACACAGCTATGGGATATATTTCAGATTGCATCTGAAAATATGCAATTAAAATGCTGGGGGTGTGAGTTAGTTGTGGAGCATCTGACCAGAGTTTTGCCAGGCAAAGAGAGCCTTGCCATTTATACTAATTTTTTTTTTGCAGCAGCAGCAGTGATGCCTTCTGTCGTTAGAATGTCCTCAAAAAAAAAAAAAAAAAAGAGAGAGGGGGGAAGTGCTAAGTCCACTGCCAGGGTATTATCAAGAACCTGTCCTGCTTTTCTCTCTGAATGGCAAAATTTGTTGCTTCTCATTTATTGCTCAGCGGGATCCCTCCCTGTGATGGCTGTGTAAATTGCCCTTGGAAACACTATGAAAACCAATATTTTGGGCTTGAGATCTTGTTCCTTCAGGGGTGATGGCTTTTACAATGAATTGTAGCACTGGAAATGTTACTACAACCTGTAGGTTTACAGTAATTGTCTGCAGAAATTTATCCTAGCTCTTGAAGGACCAAAAAACCTGTTCCTAGATCTGCAAATCTCCACAGAAGCCCCAAGGCCTCTGTGGGCAGCACTGAGGCTGCATCAACCACCGCCACTCATTCCCAGGGCTGCCCTGCTCCCCTCCAGTCCCAGCAACAAGGAAGCAGAGGCACAAGTTCAAGTGCCCAGCAGCTGCTTGCCAGAGGATCTTTCCCGAGTACCAGAACTTAAACAGCTGTCTTCTTCACAGTGGTGGTGGAAAGCAATAAAGTAACCCATTTATTAAATGGTAACTGCTTAGGGGACAGTGGATGGATGTAGAAACTGCATTCAGTTCATATATAAGGGCTTGTATTGTAGACAAACTGCTGGAGGGAAGGAGCACACTCATTCTCTTTATGGTTTCACAGCCCGTGATTTTACCATAATGCTGTAACATAAAGCTCAGAAAACATTCACCACTACATTTCCAATAACACTATCACTATGTACTGATTAACTCAGGCTCCCCGTGGAAAAATGGCTTGTCCTGATCCTGTTGTGAGGCAGTGGGAGGGCCAGGGGTAGAACACAGAAATGCTGTCTCCCCGTGCTGCTGACCCTCCCATTAAAATACCACCGCTGGCCGGGTGCCAGTCACTGCCCCACAGGCTGGTGTTTGTACTCAGCTGACTTTGACTTTTCTTTTTAGAAATATGGTAAGAGGAATTAAGAAATAAGAACTAGAATTAAGGTAAGAGAAACTGATGTGTAAATTAACAGCTATTACTTTTTCTTTTGTCTTCAGTGCAAGGAGTTCACCTTCCACACTGGCTACGAGGTGCTGGTACAGCGGCTGCTGGAGGGGAAGAAGATGTGCAAAGATGTGGAGGATTTGCTCAAGCAGAGGTATGAAGATCAGTGTGAAAAAAGTGTGAACAGCCTCATTTTTGTCTCACTTGGCATCTGGATCAGCAGGCTGTTTCTCAGTTTGGTAGTGTTATGAGCTTACATAGAAAAGCCTGAGTAATTTGAATCCCAGCCTTGTGATGTGAAGGTAGATAACCAGAAATCTCAAAGACTTGAGAAAGGAAGAGAAGGTTGAAAGAGTCAGAAACCCAGAGCTCCACTAAACCCCTCATTATGGGTCCAGAAATACACAGTAGCACCTGCATTCACAAGTAGTATTTCAAAGTTTCCCCTTTTGCAGGTAAAAATGACTTGCACATTTTTGTTTCTCTTTGAACTTGCTGTTGCCACAGGCACTGTTTCAGTTTCCTGCCAGTACCAAAAATGAGACTTTTTCAAATACAAAGCTACATAAAATGCTACCTAAAGCCTTACCCAGACACCCAAACCGGTCCCCATTGTTCACCAACCCTAGCAGGCTTTGAGTAACGATGTTGTAGTTTATGTTCCTGATTATGTGCTTCTTAGTGCTTCTCAACCTATGGACAGCTGAAAATTTTGTGAGTGACAAAACATGTATCACACTGCTGCTCTGCTCCTTTGCCCTTGATTTTTGTAGTTGTGACTTTGAAAAACAGGTCTGAAATTTGGTTCTGTTTTTAAGTGGCTTCAGCAGTTTCAGTATGTAGCATGAAGCACACACATGCTCAGCCTGACATGCAGCAAAGACCACACAAATGTGGATTATGTATCCAGCAGGCAATCCCAGAACAGCTCAGCTCAGCACTGTCACCTTATGACTGTTGCTCTGCCTTCCTGTTTTTCCTTCCCATGCTGTCCTCTAGTATTTTGGGTTTGGGTTTTCTGAAGGCTGATTTTAAAGCCCTGGGACTTTCAAGGGGGTGTGAGCTGTGAGACTCCAAGGTGGCTGTTTCACAGCGTGTGAAGTCTCCCAGCAAAGCCTGAAGCTGTTGAAGTTGCTTTTCTCGACCACCAGTGGAATCTGTTATATTGGCACACATCTCACACATCTGCCTGATGCCAGCTTGGCTGCAACTGTGTAAAACAGCTCCTTTGTGCCTCATAACTTACAGAGATCAGAACTGCACTGCAGGCCTCGGGCAGTGCGATTCTGCATCGGGTGCTGCACACGCCTGTGCTCCCTCCAAAACATTGCAGGGGCTTCTGAAAGGTGCAGGACGAGCTTTTCCCTGGTTTGTGGTGGAGTCACAAAGTTCTTTCCATAAAGAAGAAAAAATACATGTGCAGTCACTTTGCAAATGTTTCCATGAGGTTTTTACACCCCCAGGACATTGCAGAGAGCGTGTGTGCCTGTGTATGCCTGTGTATGTGCCTGCTGGGGGAGGAAAAGGAGACAAGAAGTGGGCACTGAGTCAAAGATGTGATTGCCAGTTTATTGCTGGCAGATGTTGGTTTCAGCTCATCCTTACGTCATTTGTAGGAACAACCCAGCAGAAGATCAAAGGGTGGATGAATCTCTCTTTCTACAGGCAGCCCATACCGTGTGGTTCACGCTGGAATTTCAACAGGGACTCCTGCAGTCCTGAAACCAGCTGCCCTGGCCCTGGCCACACTAACACTCCATCGGTTCTCCAACCACGAATACCCCTAACTGGCCCAGAGAAGGGCCTAAGAGGTTTGGGAGTGAGAAAGCAATTGTATTCCAGAACAAAGCCCAGGGTTCAAACACAAAGCATGTTCCATCCCTGAATGGCTGCAGAGAAACCTAGGAGCTGTGTGCAGGAGTACTGGAAAGTGGGAAAAGCAGCACACAGATGTGAAGAGATGGTATCAGCCTCCTGTAAATTCCTCTGAGCCTGGGATAGTCCAGTCCCACCCATGCTGAGGTTCCAGGAGTTGGGATGGCTTCCAAGCTAGCCATGCTTTTTCTTATGATAAACCTGTATACTGAGCAAGCAAAGTGGGACTGCAGCACTGGAGTAATTCTCATTGCTGCACTGGAGTAATTCTCATTGCTGCACTGCCACTGCCACTAAGCAAAGCCTCTGACACAGAAGTGTTTCTTGGTACTAAGACCAGAAGAAAATTAATATATTCTCCTTCTGCAGCAGTATGTGTCTGGAGTGTACTTCCATTTTGATGAAATGTCATTCATCTAACATGAAAAAGAAGTGCTCTCTGTGTGAATATTGTCACCATATTTTGTCCCCTATTCCTCTGGCAGGAATGCCAAGCAGTGCTGTGGGAACAGCCCCCTAAAGCAGTTCCAGTGCAGGAGGGCAGCACAGGGCAGCATTCCAGCCATGGGAGCATGGCCAGGGGCCAGGAGCACTGTGCTCCTGCTGGGCCTGCAGCCTGCCTGATCTCCTGGGGCTGGCAGAGTCGGGGCTGAGCCTGCCTCGGGCCCCAGGAGATGGTGGATTTGGCTAAAGGCAGGGTGCTCCCTGAGCCCGGGGCAGTGGAAGGGTGGTGGGACATTCCCAGGGACCCATCCCAACACTGCCATGGGGCAAAACTGCAAGAGCAGCCCTCAAGCTGCTGGAACCCAGCAAAGGCATACAAAGCACCTCCTGGCCAAGTGGGAAGACTGATGGGACTAAAACCCAGCAGGGTTCTAGGGCCTTGCACTCACATCAAATTCGTTTTTTGAACAAAGAGTACATTTCTCTAAGGTGCTTCAGCCCAAAACTGTTTGAAAAGCTTTGAAACTACTTTTGAGAACTGGACTCACCTTAAACAAAATCATTCCTCCCCCCAGGTTAGCACCAGGCTATCTGTTCATTATTTATTATTGATCATTCAGTCGTTTTTAGCAGCTGCTCAAAGATTGACAACTTGGTTCTGCCTTGGACTTGCACCCAGGAGAAAGGAAGTAACACATTTAGTACAAATACTTTTTTAAAAGATAATGGAAGTTTCCTCCAGTGCTGGGGGAAGGGCAAACAGCAAAGGAATATTTGTATTTCTTTATTAACCATAGAAACAGAACCACTTTCCTGAGTCACCAGTTACAGTTCCCCATTAGGGGACACACCGCAAATTGTCCCTCCCACAAGGCTGCCCCAGCCTCACCACACAACCACCAGGGCTCCTTCCCCCTCAGCCTCCACAGCAGCTCTTCCAGCACCTCTTCCTCATCTTTCTAATGGATAGAAACATTCCTGCTACCCTGGCTCCCATTGACTCTGAGCAGCTCTTGGGTGGATCCTTCGGAACCCACTCTTCACTCACAGCCGATGTTTTCAAGGATCGAGTCAGCCGTGGTTTTTAGGTTCCTTTAGCTCTGTCCTGAGCACCTTCATCTCATCTCTGTTCACATCCTTCTTCCCATGAATCCATGTTTGGGGGCAGAGCTGTACATAGCATTCCACAGTAATCAAAGCCATGAAGATGGGCTTCATCTTTACCTCATTTCCTACAGAAATAACTTATCCAAAATATTTCAGAGGTTAGCTAACAGCTCTAGGATTGACCAGACACAGAAATTAAATAAGTTGGATTTCTGATGTTTTGCACCTCAGATTTGTGTAAATTACAAGAATTGTGTAAATGTGATCCTGGTACCACTAAGAGAAACTGAGTAAGTTTTTCTTTCAACAGAGCACAAGCAGAGGAGAGATATGGGAAAGAGTTGGTTCAAATCGCCCGAAAAGCAGGAGGACAAACAGAAATCAAGTAAGGAATTATTTTATTATTATTGCAAACGAAATTATTTTGGAAGAAATATCAGACTCCTGTGTTTTGCCTATGGATGGGGTCACAACCACTCACTTCAGTGCATTGCACAGCTCTTCACAATAGACAGGGAATGTGGGGAAACACTGCAGTGCTTCACAGTGGGATTCACAAAGTCTCTATTTGGAAACTGCCAGTAGGTCCTTTCCTGAGAATTTCTTTTGTTTCAAGATTCTTAATGTTTAATATTTGCTTCCAAGAGCAGACTAAGTGATAGGGAAAAAGGAGAAAGGAAAAGGTTGTGAAATGTTTAGGATGGTGGCTTGACAATTCTGGAACACTGGTGAACATGACAGAAAAAATACAAAGATACTAAAAATCACTTCAGCAGCAGGAAAAAAGGCTTAGCTTAGGAATACAAAATGTAAATCTCTTTCAAGAGACCTAATTTGAAATAATTCAATGGAACTACTGAAATACACTAAGATGACATATATTTTTCTCTGTCTCCTCCATTACTATCTTAAATTATGTATAAATTGTGTTGGGAGGGGAAGATAGATGTTGGAATGGAATTGAATGGAATAGAATAGAATTTAACTTAATAAACACTGCTGATAAACTGCTGCTATTATTGATGGCAGCAGCAATAATAAGACATTTTGTCATTATTGTAACAAGTAATAAAACAGTAATAAGGTGGCAGAGGATGAAGATGTGGGGTCACCGAAGACAATCCTGGAGGAGAAGACCTCAATCTAAACACAAACCAGCTCTATTGATCCCTGGGGCCTGCTCCCTTCCTCCATCCCATATCTCATTTCTTAATTGCAGTCTCCTTTCCACATTGATTTATCACTCCCAGTGCAAGTGGTTTCCTGTCCATATTTTATGGCCAAGCTTGACCCCAAAGCCTTGCCCTGCCCTGGCAGGGCGGTGATCCCAGAGCCCCGCTGTGACCCGGTGCTGGCACGGCCAGGCTGGCACAGGCACTGCTGTGCTAGACCAGGGGCTGGGCAGTGCCAGGAGAAGGTGCAAGGCTTTCCCTGCCTGTGCTCCAGCTCTGCCTGGCCCTGGGCAGCACCCAGGGGTCCCACAGCCCTAGGAGATGGCTGCTGCCTTCCTGCCAGTTCACTGACCTATCGGTGAAAAGAAGGAGAAGAAGAAATAGTCTGAAATTATAACATCAGATTAAGGATGAATGGGTTCTTTTCAAGCCAAAGCCCAAGATCAGCATTCCAGGTTTAAAGAAAGACTTCACCTCAACTCCTTTAGTGGCAATATGGGGCAGGCAGAGCAAATGTGCTCAGCAACAAGCAGCTTTGGCTGCCCCTCAGTAACGCAGTGGACAATTCATGGGTCTGCCTTTCCCCAAGAGATTATGAGAGCTTGATTTAGAGGCAGAGCCAAGTCCCAGTGTTGGGATATGGATCCAAGCTCCCCTCAAGTTGGGGGAAGTTTGGACTTGGGCCCAGCTCCACTTTGATCCAGCAATTTTATAGCTTGGCATGGATGAATACAGGAACAAAGGTGTGCTGCAGAGCTGATTTACTGTGTTTCCACAACCCACACCTGCTCAGGGAGAGACAGCTCTGCAGTGATATTTTCATCAGAGCAAGTGTCTCACTGAGCCTGTTCTGAAGCAGAGAGGACACTTAGCTCTCTCTCATGCAGCGTTCTCTGATTGTTTAAAGAATTGCACAGACAGTGAAGGGCATTTGTCCAGGGCAAACAAAAAATCAGAGGAAACTGCTGCCTGTCCAGGAGTGGAACAACACAAGAAATGCAGTGTTTGGTTTTGATGCCTTAAAATTGTTGAATTTTCTGTGTCTGTGTGTTCTCCACGGTGTGAAGTTTCTGTTTGTTTATGACATTGATTGCTGGCAGCAGTTCTGCCTCCAAGGTCAGTCCTTCAGGGAGACTCGAGGGAGGGAATCTATGTGCTCCCTGTAATAAGAAAAGCTTGAAAGGACTATGCTGCAACTGTCCCAGTGCATTTTTCCAGGTGTTTCCTCTTTATAGGACTCCATATTATCATCCAGCAAACGAGGTCCTAATAGAATTACAAGTACTTGACAGGCTGAACAGGGCTGTTCACATCTTCAAATGCAGCTTTGGGTAGCAGTACTTCTTAAAGTCTGATGCATTTGTACCTAAAACTTCCATCTGACAAGCACCAGAAAAAAAAATTACCTTCCAGCATTTTTTTGCTCAACATTTTTTAGACCTTCCTGTGCCATGCTATATATGGCAGAGGAGCAGGAATTACTAACTTTAAATCACTCAGTCATTTTCTTGTTAATGCAAAATTATTATCCTCTAGCCTTAAATTTAGCCACCTTTTAAATATCTCAGATAGTAAGGCTTTCTGTCACTTCTGGGAAATTATTTCACACCTCAGTAGTTCCCAATATCAGGAGGGTACCTGATACCCTTTCAAAAAGTCGATAAAAGGAACATAAAAAATGCATCCACAACAAACACCCAAAACCTTCCAGAATGAGAAAATTCCCAGAAGACCTTAAGAGAAACGACGCCAAGGCTGAGGTTGATATTTCAGCACAGTCAGGATAGGCACAAAACAAGGTGCAGGGAATAAGCACGATGAGTAAATGCCAAGCACCAGAGCAGCCTGGAGCAGGTGATGGCACACTGCAGCAGGCAGTGGTCATTTCTGCAGAAAACAGTTCTCTCCCAAGCCTCCTCTATATTTTAAAAGCTATTATTTTTCAAGAAAAGAACAATTTCAACTTTTTTTCACGCTTGCTCCTTCTCCCCCCAGATTCTTCTTCAGCCGGAGCAACTTGCTGAACTCAGCTAAATGTATAAATAGATTTTACTGCCCTTTTTTGTTCACCGAAGGCACAGATGAAGGAATATGCTGCTGACTCAAAAGATTGTAGGGAAGGCTTACTGGAATGTAACAGCAGCTCTGGGACCACTGTCTCTGGAGCTGAGCAAACCCTAGGGGACAGCAGCCCCCAGGATGCCATCGAGTGTCCCTGGGCTGTTCCTGGAGCGTGGCTCCAGCTGCTCTGCAGGAGAGCTGTGTCCAAAGCTGGGCAGGGCCAGCTCCAGGCCAGGCACACACAGGGCACTTCAGGGAGCCCCAGCAGGGACAGCAGTGCCTGGTGAGGAGCCCTGAGGGGTGTCCACTGCCCAGCCCAGAAAGGTGAGGAGCACTCTGACCCCCGGGCGGGCAGGGCCGAGGTCCCAGTGCTGTGCCGGGGGTGTGACTGCCCAGGGCTTGCTGCCCACAGCTCAGAATTGTCTGCCAGCACCAAAACCAGCAAGGCAGACACTGCACCTGCTCTTATTCTTAAAAAAGCCAAGATGGGGTTTCTAAAAGAAGCTGGTGCTGGATACCACTGACACAGCAAACAAACATGCCAGCTTCCAGCTAAGAAATAAAAGTTCCCCCTAAGTGCTAAGAGCCAAAGGACACTGTCACTGCCTGGCTGCTTGTCCTTGCCAAAAGCACTGCAGTGGTACAACCTCCTTCCCATGGGCAGGGGAGGTTCCTCTGCCCAAGCCAGGGCACAGCTCTCACTCAGCAGTTGCTACAGGCCTTGGCAAGCTCATCCCAATGCACAGAAGGATGCACACACTTCAATCTGAGACTGCAGGAAGGATCACACAGGCTCAGACTAACCCCTTCAGCTTAATATTCTGTCCCCAACACTAGACCCAAGGGAAGGATTGAACAACAGGGCAAGCATATGAAGATATTTCTTTGAAACAGTCTTCTCCCCATAGTGAGTTCTCAGGATGGCGCAGCAGCAGCTTTCTGTGCAATAGCCTCCAGTATTTCTTCTTTTTCTTATTTAAAACCCTGGAACATTTTAGCATCCACTGAGTCAATAGGTAAAGCAATGTATGCCTGTTATCCCACTTTTTAAACTAAACAAATTAAATCTGCATCACCATTTCCTGGTCTCTACTCATAAAAGAAATTATAAAAAGGTGATGACAAACCTACAGCCATGTTTTCTTGGCAAATGACAGCTTATACCCATATCCAGCAGGGGAGAAACTACAGGTTTTGAAGTTTAAACTGCAGTATCTGCACTCTCTGTGGTGCACATGGGAGAGGACGTACAGAAACTGGGATTTTCAGCCATGTTACAGACTGAGATCACAGTGCAACCCTTTGCTGGGAGTGTCACAGCAATGATGCCCCTCACACTAGAGATGATTCTCAGCAGAGCTTGTGCCTTTAAGAGGAAACACCTTTCTGCCTGCAGGGTGCCTGGGAATTTCCATGCAGTGGCTTTGGGCAACTCTTCAGCCCAGCAACATGAAAGCAGAACATGCTCCAGAGCCCAGTTCTCAGCTGCATGCTCAGCTTCAGCCAAACCAGGCCTCTGGGAACGCTGTCCTTCTGGAAAAGAACTGATGTGAACACACACTAGCTGCTTAAATTCTGCCTAGGCTGACAACAGCTATTTTTGTCATTTGCTCTGCTTGTCTCCTCTCATGTATATTCCTACATTTTTCATCCCTTTTTTCCATTACCCTCTCCTGAGGACCTCGGGAAAGGGTAGTTCCTTCAAGCCCATGTGTGCTCTGCTCTTCTCTGTGATGCTTGAAATAGAACATTGCAGTGAGTGTGAGGTGAGGGCATCTGTAATGAAATGCCAATTGCTGCTTCCTGTGGGTAAAAATAGTGCATCTGTCACTTAATATACAGAATCCTCTGTACTATTCCACACAAAGCAGGCATTTTTGAACTGAAGCTAAAAGTCAGTTTGGAAGGTCACATTCTTCCATGGTTGCTTATTCTCCACACAGAATTTATACACTAGTACTTTGAACTTTCAGGACTCTGAAAATGGATGTAAGCCTCTGCTCAGTCCCTGTTAAATTTGATCTAGATAAGCTCTCTGGTGATGAGGACAGGCATTTTTGAGCAGTGCTGAGCTCTTTCTGAGACACGTGAGGAAATTCAGTTTTATGTTAAAGTTACAAAATTTGTTTCAACTGTTTTAACCTTTGATTTGGATGGCACAGCTCATTCTGGAGCCACGAAGGATCTCATTTGTTGTCTATGGGCACAGATTAGCAGGGAGGAAAAGGAACGTGGAGATGTTTTCCTGTTTGCTCCCCTGCCCCAGTGAAGTCTGAGGGGACGTGTCTGTGCTCCCAGTGACCAGGAGTGATGACACAGCTCCCTTCCCCTCAGCTGCTGCCACTCCTGACACATACCTGGGAATACCCAAGCAGCAGAACATGGCTGTCAACGCCCCACAGCATGAGAGGAACCTTCCACACAGGTTGGTGCTTCCATGAAAACCACAAAGCCCCAGAGCTGTCACTGAGCCCAGCCTGGTGCAGAGTGCAGCCTCTGCAGCAGCTATGACAGCTCCTGTGGCCCCACAGCCCAGCCCAGCTGGGACCTGGACACAAATCCCTCCTGAAACTAAAATGTTTCAGGGTTTTAAATAAGAAAAAGAAGAAATACTGGAGGCTATTCCATAGAAAGCTGCTGCTGCTGTGCCATCCTGAGAACTCACTTTGGGGAGAAGAAGCACTGAGGGTGTTGCCCTTCTGTTTATAGCTCCTCCGAGAACTTGAAAACATGCTGGCAAAATAATTCATGTTTTTGCCACAGGCCCAACAAAGAGAGTCAGACACTACCCCGTGCCTGGCCTAGGACTGGGTGGCCACTCTGTCACCTCCCTGTCAGAGGAACACAGCTCCTCCCCTTCATTTCTCTTTTGCAATGCACACACAGTCCCAGGAGGGAATGATTTGAGACCAGATGATTTTGGATGTGTCTCCCCACACTTTGCTACCTGCACTGGGCCTCACAGAAGGAATTGTTGGCAGAACCCCATTCCCTGTGTGCCGGGAGGAGGGCAGATGTTAGGGTGGCCTCAGAGGGGACTGTCACTGCGGGGGGACTGTCACCTTCCACAGCTCTGCTCTCGGGATCCAGGGGCTGAGGGCAGGACTGCTGGGAACTGCCTGCAGGGTTCATCTGGCACACGCTGCTCTCAGTTTCAAAAAGGTATTTTTAAAAATTACCAGAAAACCGAACATTGTAGATTGGACCAATGTCAGAATAGAAACCGACGGGAAAGGAAGGTTGGGTTATTTCAGACTTGTATTCACCCAGCAAAGGAGAAAATAAAATTAAAAACGAGCTGTGGTTTTCCGGTTAGAAGAACCTGCTTTACCTTCCTGTGTGCAAGATAAAGGAGCTCTCTAAATTACTCAGTTAACCCAGTGTCTAAAGGCAAAGTGCTGGGGAAAAGCGCCCCAACTATCAAGCTTAAAGTTGAAAAAATTTAAACACACGAAGTAGTGTGGTGCAACAGTGTGAGAATAGCTGTCACCGAAGCACTGCCACTGACAGGGCTCTGCTAATTACACCTGTGGTGCCACGAAATTCAGCTTTGGATGGCTGGGAAGCAGGCCGACAGAGCAATTCCTGAGGGTCCCCGTGGCACAGGGGACTGCCCAGCACAGCTCAGTGTTTTAGCAAAAAACAAAGTCCAAGAACAAAGAAAGCATAAAAAGGCATGAAAAGCCAAACCGACTCGGTAAGAATATTGCAGCCACTAGATGGCAAACCACCCCCGGAGTTGCTGCAGTGGCTGCTGCACAGGCTCTGTCTGCCCCCTCCTGTTCCAGAGTCAGCCACTCCTGCTTCCGCCCAGAATTAATTCTGACAAATGGAATCTTTAAATGTGCAGCAGGGAGTCGTTTAACAAACACACAGAGTAAATTTGTGTGCAGCCTTATTTTCAAGGAGACACCCGCGGGATTGTCCGTGTGGGGGTGCCCAAAGGGAAGGCTGGAGCTCTGTCTTTAGCCAGAGTGGTTTAACATTCTTCCAGAATGTACGTGGAAATCTCAGAAGTGAACAATTTAAAAAAAAAACAAAAACCAAAAAACTTTTAAAAACCCACAAATAATCACACAACCCACAAATAGTGTCAAATTTTCAGTGTTGTTTGAATTGTTTTTAACTCTAGGGTTTCTAATTTAGCCACAGGACAAACAAAAAAAAAATCTACTACTACCAGAATGCTAAGCAGCAGCATTTACTGAGGGCAAAACACTCTTTCAGAGTGTCCAGGAGAGTTGGATGCCTCAGAGTAAAGCCCATAACAATCCCACTAGAAAGCCTAACCCATCCAGAAACAACAGGTAACAGGTGCTGTACATCCATACCAGCACAGACAAAATTAAAACTCATTCATGTATCAGCTACAGGAGTCACTTCCATTAAACCCTGTGAAGCACTGAAATATTTCACTGATATAATCAGGACATCCAGGACCAAATCTATAGCACTGCTGCTGCAGCCAAGGAGTCATAAAGGGAGTCCTGGTGGAGCCACAGGTCAAAATTCGATTGATTTATTCTCTCCCACATGTCTAACTTGGCATGATGACATATTTGCTGCCCCCTTAAGCCCTGTAAGGATGTAAGGATCCAACTCACTGATTCTAGAAAATGATTATAAAAATAAGGAAGGAAATGGGTTAAGTCTATTTCAGTCTACTTGCACCAGTCAGCAGCTATGGAATTGGCTGGAAAAATCCTTCATACAAGGAAGAAAAGGCCAGAGATTTCTGAGGAGGCCATTAGAGACCATGCAGGGGACAAATTGATTCCTCTTTGGGCCATAGCCAGCTGCATTATTACACCAGAGACCCCTGGGCTTACAGAGCCAGCAAAGAGGGGAACAGCTCCTTGGGGGGCTCCCATGGAACTGCCCTGGGAGCTCAGGTGTCTGGAAACCGAAAAAGCAGCAAACTGCTTCTGGCCTTGATATATACTGAGAAAGTGCTATTTTGCGTTATTCACTACAGCAATTTTGCTTGTTTTTGCATAACTTGAATCACCAACAACAAAGGGAAAAAAAATCTCTGAGAAACATAAATCAACACAGAGTGTGAACAGTATGCCCAGTTTGCAATGCCCTCTATTTTTTAAGTTCCAGTATTTACCTGTTTCAGACATGAAGTTGTTAGCTCATTCCCCATCTCCTATTGGAAATTACCAACTGGAAAAGAAAATTTTATTCCTTGTATATATTAATTTTTGCAAAACTATCCATTAGATCTTTTAGGTGAGAAAAAGCTATCTCTGCTGTGGATATACAACTTGTCTTTTAATGTCAAGCTTTTAATTAGCTAGAACTAATACTTCATGTTTCCTTTGTGGTGCGAAAATTTAGTTTCCATCAAAATTTCACTAATTTTTTACAAAACAAACCTTCAAATGTATAAGTATTGCTAGGAAAACACTCAAAAATACTCAATCTAGAATGTTCTCCCTGACTTATCTCAGGAGATTCACCACAATCTAATATGAAAAAATATGAAAAAAATCCAGCAGCTCTTCTTTTCTGTCTGAAAGTCTTCTCCTTATATTTCTACAAACTTAGATCTGGAGTGGGTTTCCAGGCAGTTTTTGTGAGGACAGGCCCAACCTTTCCCCTGGCTTTGCATTTTTTCTTATGCCTGGCAAGGCAGCCTCACTGCTGGGAGAGCAAGCTTTGATCAGCAAACAGATGTCCAGCCTAAATCAACACAGGGCAATTCGGATCCTTCCTGTGCCTCTTAATGCTCCCGACATGGCCCAAGGGATGCAGATTTCCCTGCCCACCTGAGGGTGCACATGGCTGGGAGCTGATAGCAGCCTCTCTTGGGGCTCTTCATTCCCCAGCTCTTCCCTGGGCTCTGCCTGGGGCTCCCCAGGGCTCCATGGAGAGCCCAGAACTGATTCCCTCCAGGAATCACTGCACTCTGGACCTTGAGGAGATCACCTCCAGATCTGAAAACTTCCAAGGCACACCCCAACTCTGGCTTCTGTGAGTGCGAGTGCCCTGCCAGCCTGCAAATTCAGAGGGATTTGTGAAGTTGAAAATGCCTTTTGCACACTTCTTGCTCTCTCATCACATCTGTGCTGGTATCTGTGGTGCCCTCTAGAAGGGGCCTCTGCCCTAGCCAAAGACAGGACAGCAGTCTGTGGTTCCCTCCCATGTCCCACTGAGCGATGGGGGACAGCAGCTCCCCGTGAAGCAGCGCGCCCGCATTGCCCAGCACGGTTTGCTGCCCTTGCTGTGCTCGTGGGGTGTGGCAGGAGCCGGGGTTGTGTGCAGGGGGCAGGAGCTCCACGGGGACGGATGCTGGGCAGGAGGTGCACAGGGATGGATGCTGGGCAGGAGCTGCACGGGGATGGATGCTGGGCAGGAGGTGCCCAGGGGAGGATGCTGGGCAGGGGCGGTGTGGGCGCTGCTGTGGCGCAGGATGGGGGACCAAGGACAGGAATGGGGCGGCACGCAGCACTTCACCCTTCAGGTTACTCCACCCTTCAGGTTACTCCACCCTTCAGATTACTGCTCCAAAACCCCCAATTTCCCCCGGCCGCCGTCATTTCCTCGTATCTACCTGCAAGGTGCAGACGAGAGAAACGCCCGTAAATGTTCCCGGTCACAAATACAGCGAGACTGAGAAAGCATGCACAGAAGGAGTGGTGCAATTCCCTGCTTCATGGGGCATTTTACTGTGTTTCCTGATGGCAACAGATTGATGCTCCTGTGCTTGTTAGCATGGTCAGCTTTTATTATGAGGCCATTAAGGGTTTTACCTCTATTTGGATCTCTGAGATTCTGAGGGAAAGCATTTTCCCTGGATTCACAACCCACCCTTAGAAGCCAATACTAATAAAGTGCCTTCTCTCTGCCCCACAGCACACTGAAGGCAGCATTTGAGATGCTCAAGCAACGTAAGTATCTCCCTGTTCCCTCCTGACCTGGGAAACACAGGCACCCAACGTGTTCATCCTGCTCCCCACACCATTCCCAGCTTTTCTTTCACAGCCTGTAGGGTAAAGAGGGGAGAAAGAGGATGCCTGCTCAGTCTGTGGCAAAGACAATGGCTGGTTCTTCAAGTAAATTTTATCTGGGTCAAGTCCCAAGCTATGAACTCTGCTCTCTCTTCTGCAAGCCCCTGACAGCAAACCAGCTTCCTAAATGTGCCCAAGGCTCAAGGAAACACTTTCACACACAAAATGCAGCACCATGAGAGCCAACAGCACATCGTACCTGGTCACTGGCACCTGCTGTTTGCACCAAAACTCCCTCTAGAAAACCAGCTGCTGGAATGAGGTATTTTTAGGGCCTGGGTAGAGGAGCTCAGCATTTCTGGAAAATGCAGGGTTCCATTTCAGAGGCACTAAAGCTGACAAATGCAGAGCAGTTCCATTTCAAACAGCACCTGCCAGGTGCTCTGAAATTCATTCAGTCTGGGCTGATCCTTGGAAGTTCTCAGTGTGCAGCCTCATCTAATGACGGCCTCTGCTGGCAGCAGCTCCCGAGAGCAGCGACAGCCCAGCAGCACGGCCAGGGCACAGCACACACAGGGACAAGGGAGGCCAGAGCTCCTTCCCTCCCCTGCACCACAGCTCCTGAGCCTCAGCCCCAAGGGAAGGGGGGCAGCTGGGGTAAATGGGGCCAAGAGGAAACACACCCACTCTGTTCTTGAACCCTCAGCAATGTCACGGCATGCAGAAACACAGGGAGACCTTTTTTAAGGCAGCCCTGCTTGTGACAAGTCATAGGGCAGCCACATCACTGAAACATCTCCTAAAAATGTGACTTTAGGGACCTTCCCACTGACTGAATATGAATTCTGGTTTGCTTTAGAAATTGAAAGTGTTGGAAACTCTCATATCCAACTGGCAGTAATGCTGAAGGAAGAACTGAAAGGAATAGAGGAGTTCCGAGAAAGGCAGAAGGAGCAAAGAAAGAAGGTAAGAAATTAGAGAAATGTTGAAACAGATTGGGTCAATGGTCCGTGCTGATGACTGTCTCCAGCCATAGGCTGGGAATTCTGCAAAAGATGATCAAATATTACCAGCATGCCCTATTCCCTCTATAGATGAGCCTGTGGAACAAAAATCTCTTTCTGATCCCAGCTGGAAATAAAGTAGTGCTCTGAACTCAGGAGTCAGAGGCTTTAGTGCTTTTACTCTCTCTGGTGTAACTACAGATGCTGTTATTATTATTTCTGTAAGAACTTAATCCTTCCTTTTCTCTTTTTTATACTCCTGCTAATGGGTTTCTTTGACGTGACCCTGCACAATCTCCGACACGCACTAAATAAAGGCTTAACACAAACGTTTAAAAACATGAAAGCAAATGAATGTCAAGCTGAATGCAACACCAATATATGCTGAATTCCAAATATGTGGAATAAGTAGCATCTAGTTGATGTTGTATAATAAAAAATTTGAGTATATTTAAGGCCATTTCATCCCCTATGACCTTACCAAGCCCTGTCTCTTGAAAATAGCTCTCAATAGAGACAGCAGTGACCATTCACACCTTCTCTGGGTCCATGGGGTTGAAGACAAAGACAGGACCATCCCTTAATTCTGACAGCAATGAAGGAGGAGTAAATAAATATTCCTTCCTTTACTAATTTTAAACAGATGAAAATGCATATAACTAATATCTGGTGCCACAAAAATCTTGTGTCTAGAAGCCCCTGACACACAGAACTTGGAATACAAAATTCTGAATATGAAAGTGGATGAAAGCAGTGCTGCTGAGATTTGAGGTTGGCAGTGATCTGATGAAGCAAATAAGGCATTAAAAGACAGACAGTGGGCACCACGTTCACCAGTGTTTGTCCCTCATTCCCTCTGCCACCTTTGAGGTGTGCAGAGAGGCTCTCTCCTGCTGAGAACTGTAAGCCTGTAACTCGACTGGGAACAGCTAGAGGGCCCTGGGGAAAAAAAAAAGGGAAAACTGCTTTGGAGTCTTAGATAAGCTTCATTCTCTGTCCAGCAGGTGGCTGTGAGGAAGCCAGCATTAGACATGCTGGATGGTGTCAGAGTTTTGGTAACCTCCCTCTTGATTCGTGTTGTAATGTAGCTGTCTCAGGACTGCCCAATGTGAAACAAGCATCTGGCTAGCCCTGGAGAGAGCTTTGCTTGAGCAGAATGTAAATGTTAAAGGACCAAAAGTCTCCCTGAAGAAGCCAGCCCCTGCCAGTAGGAGCGTATCTCATTGTCACATAAAGCCGGGCATATCACAACTAAAGTCATGAAAGAGACTCAGCACTGTCCTTCCAACACTGCCCAGTGTTTGAGATTCTGAGGAAAAGTTTTTTCCCCAGCATGGAAACCAAATCACACTGAGCTTAAGTTTCCAGAAACAGTGGAATATACAAGAGAAAGGAATTGTTTGGATTGAAAATGGACAACTACCTGTGCTCATGTGGGTGGGACAGTGGTCTGGTCTGCAGGGATGTGGGATCAAGCTCTGGCACCAGCAAAGGGATCCTGCTGGCAGAGCCCACTGTGTCTGAGTGTTGCAGTATTTCATCTCCTTAAGGAAATAAAAAAGGAGGAAGAAAATGAAGATCAATGTCCTCTCTGCTATTAATGGAAACCACCAAAGCAGAATTATCTGGGATTATTTTTTTACCTGGCACTTTGATGCTCTCTGTATCACTTAGAAACCTGTCATTTATAAAAGCAGAGTGAAGTAATTTTCCCCACAGGCAGGTTATTTTGCCCATAGGCTTATAGAAAGGCCCTGACCATGGTTTTCCTAACTCTGCTGCTGGAAAGGGGAGGAAGAAGTCCAAAGGAAGAAATGCTGACTTGTGTGTGTTTCTTGCAGTACGAGTCTGCAATGGAGCGGATGCAGAAGAGCAAACTGTCCCATTATAAGAAAACAATGGAGGTAAGCACGGAGGGCTTGGGCAGGTTTCCTGGTGCAAAGGGGCTCCAGTAAAATCCACATGTACCTCTGTCTAAAGAAAGGTCAAAGCTGTGTGAGCGTGCAAGAGTGTGTGAGGGAGGGAAGGGTCATTCCTGCTGTGAGGAGGAAGCTGATCTTCCCTGCTGCACCCACTGAAAAGGCTCCAGAAGGTTAATACAGGATGAACGGTGCCCCAGGTCAAATAGGATTTCATTCTTTCTAGGCAAGGGTACTTACAGGAATAAATACAATTTTCAGAGTGTGTAAGCACAATTTTAAGAACAGTGAGGGAATCTTGTAGGCGAGAGGAATCCTGTCCAGCAGGAAAGCTTGCAGGTACAGTGATGCCTAGAGAGGCTGACCTGGAACAGAGGCTAGACAGAGTTACAGGAATAAAGTAGGTATTTAATAAAAGGCCTTCCAAAGGATATACCTTAGGCAGTACAAGGGCCTGGCTGGGGCTCTGCCCAAGATGGACCCAGGATGGATGCAAGATGCACAACTGGTCATGAGTTTTCACACTTTTGTAAGTTTTGGTCCATTTACATATTGGGGTTAATTGTCCAATTACAGTTTCAGGTTATGAAGTCCCATCCTCCTTGTTTGTGCTCTGCAATTTGCTGTCATTTATGCTTTTTGGGCCTGAGGCTGTAATGGTTGTTCTTGGTTCTCAAGCTGGAAAAGGATTGTTTAGTCTAACTACCCTGTGAAGAGAACTTACTAACATTTAAAATGAAGTTCAGAGTTACACATTAAGGCAGTATAGAATCTAAAAAACATAAAAGCTAAAACTTAAGGCATCAACAGAAACCACAGGCAGCTGGGTTTGGTTTCCAATGGCCAACTGCCTCTAAAGGAAAGTAGTTGCACAGTGGTCAGTGCTACAGCTGGAAGTGTATTAATTTTTGTTGAAATGTGGTTGTTCAAGTGCATCTCTAAGATACAGAGATGTTTTGGTGCAAATAAAGATTTCTCTTGCTTCTGACAACTACACCAAGACCGTTGCCTATGGGATGCTGGCTCTTCCTCACAGCTTGGAGCAATGGCCAAGGAAACACAAGACAACCCACCCCACGGCCACCACAGGAATGGGGGCTCCCAGCTTCATCTCTCCGTGGTTGCTTGGGCAGATGCCTGATGCACCAGTGGTGGTAGAGCAGCCTGTGAATTCCTGACCCCTGCAGGGAGGTCCAGCTGTACAAAGCAAACAATTTCAGGCTGCAGGAAAAGGATACCATTTATGCTGTCAGCCTCTACTCCAAAGTTTCAGTTCTATTTTTCTACCTCCTTACGGTGTCATTGGGATTTTTGCTACTGCCCAAACTGGGTACAGATTTGCTCCCCCAACTGCAAACAAGAAAGTGTCTGAACGTGACTGTGGGGGGAGCCCAGCCTTGTTCCCCCAGGCAGACCCTCATGTTTGGTTTCATTCCCAGTCCAAGAAGGTCTACGAGCAGAGGTGCAGGGAGGCGGATGAGGCCGAGCAGTCCTTCGAACGCACCAGCGCTGCAGGCAACCAAAAGCAAACAGAAAAGGTACCAGGGATGACAGTGCTGTTCAGAGGGAAGGCTGGGGTTACCTCCTCAAGGTGCAAGAGAATACAATTAACCAACCCATTCTACACTGCTATGTCTTCAAATTAACCCCAAAGGATCCTCTGGGAAGGGACTAAGTTACCTAATTAATTTATCCCAGGCTGCGATCCAATTGCTCTATGAATCCTGAAATGAAACTGAATGAGATTTTTCTGTGAAGTTATTCATTAAGAAAAAGAAACAAATCTATGTCATGCAGTTACTTTTGCCTTTTGATCTCTTACACTTAGTAGGCATAGCATCTTACATTAAAATGCCTATTTTTCCTCAACGTTTTTCTCCTTATGGTGAGTTTAATTTCAACTAAATTTACACACTCAAAAATAAATTGTTGGAAATTAAGGCACCGCAGTCCTTTAGTGCATCATCTTGATACTTGTAGCTGACAATTCACTAACTTTTAATGGGAACATTTTACAGTGAAACAGATGGAGAAAACAAAATAAATGAATTCCCTTTGGCTCGATAAAAAGCAGTGCAGTGTAAGCAAAAAGAATCAAAAATCATCTCAAGGAGTGTGGGGGGGGTGGTGTGGAGACTCTAAAAACAGCATCAGAACTTTACATTTTATTTCCAGCATTCCCTAATCTTTGATGAGCAAACCCCTGCAGCTTAGCTGCAAAGAGGGGATGGAATCCCAGCCCTGCCAAAATGACACCAGAACATTTCACAGCTTCAGTGGCAGCTAAACCTGACCCAGCTCCTTTCCTGCAGAAGGATCCCTGGGTGCTCCACTGCCATTTTTTCCCTGCACATGCCAGCACGTTGGGAATGCACAGAGGCAGCTCACAAGCTGTTTAATTCTGCTCAGCATTTCAAACAGTTTGGGCCAGGAAGCAAATAAGAATGAAGCTCCTGTTCCCAGCTCACTCCGTGTTTCCCAGCCAGCTGTGATGAGGAATATGATCATAAGAACCCCTACCTGAGCCTTGTCTTCAAGGGCAGGATGGAAGAATGTATTACACTGATGTCTAGAGCAGTGCATTACTGTGCTGTCATCACCATCTGTGCAGCAAGACCTGCGAGTACAGACCTCTCAGTGATGGCTGTTTGCTCATTTGCTAAAAGCTGCAGGTTTTTAAAACAGAGAATTTCTACTTAGAGTGAATTTCGCTTTTAGGCTTCTGAGTTGTTATGGGAAATAATCTGGCATTTGCAAGTTATTTTAGAAGCTGTGTGCTTTTCATCTGAGTATTACATGAGGAGCTTGAAAGAGGAAGAATTTTAACTGCCATTTATTTCTGCTTATAAATATCTATTAGAAAAGCACATCAAACAATTGAGAAAAAACAACTCAGCCAGCAGGCACAGCTTCAGGCTGGATCATGCTGGCTCTGGCAGGGATGTCTGAATGGGAAGATTTCCTGTGAAGTCACAGGACCTATGGCTGCACCTGGGAAATTCTGGTTCCTTCTCCATAGCACACACTCAGCAGCACTGTGCAGGAAGTGCTTGCAAATTAGAGCCTTTCCCCTAGAGGGGAAGAGAGAGCAGGCAGCACAAAAAACTGGGGCAGAAGCAAGAATACGTCAGAAATTAATTTGGGGTGTTTCTTTTCCTGTTTCAGAGCCAGAACAAAGCCAAGCAATGCAGAGATGCAGCAAATGAAGCAGGTGATGCTGTGTGCAGCTGAACTATGATTCTTCTCAGCAAAAATCTACCAGCACAGGATTTTGATAGAACACACCCAAATCACCCAGGCTGTCAGGGTTCCCAAAGTCACCTACCCAAAGGTTAATGAAGAAGCCTCTAAAGAGCAGCAACCTGAGAGTCACTGGCATTCACTCTCCTTTGTGGAAATGCCAGTGTCCTGCTTGCATTAAAGAATTTACAGAAGACTTCCTTTAGGGACTTCATCCAGGGAAGAAAAGCTCTTCTTGAAGCAAGTTTGAAAGCACAGCAGACACTCAGATTGCCCCAAGACAGCCCAAATCAGATCTCCCATCCCCATGTGCCTGAGCACAGTAGTGATGTCCAGCCACAAATGTGTGTGAGGAAGGACAGGCCAGCACACACCTGAGCTGGCTCAGGAGCTCAGGCTTGTCCCTCCCAACTCATGGAATAGCTTATCCCAAATCACATGTCTCACATGGCTGGGTTGAAATGAAAAGAGCCTAAGGATGCTCAGTGCCCAAGCATGGTCCAGTCTCTTCATCTCTCAGTTGTATTATCCCTACCATGAAGTTTATAAATGATCTGCAAACCATACAGAGAAAATCCTTACTCTAGTACATAGCTTCAAAGAAAAAACCCAATAATTATTGTGCCCCACCTGTTCAAAGCTCACATATTCTTGTGATTCTCAGGCAAACCTGAAGTGCAGGAATCACAGGAAAGGCCTAATAGGAGGAAAGAGAGAAAGGCTGTATCACTTTTGTCCTGACTGTTGTGTTGCTGGTCTGTGTTTACAGAGAACGTGTACAAACAGAACATCGAGCAGCTGGATAAGGTCAGGACAGAGTGGGAACAGGAACATATCAAAACCTGCGAGGTAAACATTGACTTTTATAGCCATGTTTGCACACTCTTTGTTTCATCTGATCGGAAGATTTCAGTCTAAGGCCTGAAATATCATCCCAAGGGGTTTGCTGTTTGCTTTATGTGGATGTCTTTGTGAAATTAGTGCAAAAATTGGAGCTTATTTAGACATAGCTGCTCCTGTCTCACTGACACTCTCCTTGCTTGGTCAGCATAGCAATATAAAAATAAAGGAGAGGAATAAGTGCAGACGTGGGAGAGGTGGAGCAATCTATGAACTGGTACATACCTCAGTCATTCTTTATGTTTCATAGCACCTTAAATTCACCTGCAAGAATATTTGTCCTCTGCCATGAAATAATCTTTCAGTTGAAAGGTGGTGGCAGAGAAGTCTCTATCTCCATTCTACTGAGGATGGACAAGGAGATTTGCACTTGGCTATTAAGTTTTGCACAACAATTTACAGGAGCTGGTTGGCATCCAAATCAGCCACACATTTGATCACAGTAGTCCTTCAAGCACATTTGCCCATCTGCTGAAGTCTGATTTTGCAACATTTACTTGTTGCAGGCTTTATTTTCACATAAAATAAAGTGCCAGGAGGATACCTTTCCAGTTCTCTACTTCCTCTTATATATTCCCTATCTGAGAGGACTGAAAAGCCCCACAACTGGCACAGACATTTCCACAGACATTATGCCAAGCCTTAGTCTTCCAAAGATGCATATTTTCTCCCTTCTTAAAAAGCTGACAAACCAGTGAAGCACTGCACAACCTCACACCCTTTTCTGTCCCATATGGCTAAATCCTGACTCGCCCACAGAGCTTGTGACCTGCCCACTGCTTAATCCAACAGCCATTCATAAAGGAAGGGCATCTTCAATGTCTTCTTTGAAAAGTGCATGTAGAGAGAAGAACTGATACTCTTTGGGGTTTTTAAAAACTAGCAATCAGTACAAAAGGCAGCTTAAAATCCTACACTTGTGGCTGCATAGTGGGGAATCTGGAAGTGAGGGGGTTCCTGGATCTAACGGAGTGCTGGACAAGCACAGCCTGAAAAGGTTGGCTGGCAAGTGGCAGCACTGGGGTGGCCTTGGCCACAGGGGCTGTGCCACATGGTCATGGAATGTCCCAGTTCTCCAGCAGCATGAGGGATGTGTCAAACACAACACCCAGCTGTGCTTTTCTGGGTGCTGACAAGGGCTTAAAAGTTCAGTCACTACATTTCCCTCTTGGATTAACTGCATTTCCTGACAGGACTCCATTTACCTGAAAAATTCCCCGTTGGCTCTGGTGTTGTTTCAGCAGCCTTGAGTGCCACAGGCTTTCTGTTCAGAACAAGTATTGAAATGCTATTCTCCACCTTGCAGGTTCTCTTTTAAAACTTTTACTCTCAGAAATCAGCCCCCGCAGCAGCTTACTCCCTTGACAGATTCCTTTTTCTGTTTTTTTTACTCAGTAAGTTAATAGATGGCAGGCAGCATACCCAGCTGAGTGTTCTGCTGAATGTTGTATACATTTGTGGTGTTCTGGACATAATTACTAGCAAACTGAGATGGAGACAGATGGCTGGAAGCATCTGAGATTTTCACACCTCATAGAAAACCAAAACTTTGTTCCACTTTTTGTTCTATTTTTAACAGTATAATGTAGAGATCAGGGCGATTTGGTTTTTTAAAGTTTTTAAAGAGCAAGCTTATCTGCCTCTTCCCCCAAATTGGTTCACACTTCTCTCTCTGCCCCCTTCATCCTTCCTAAGTAGTGCAGCAACATGAGGAAGCCACAGATGAAGGGAGTAACTCTGAAGATAGAAAAATGCCTTCTCTTTACCATAAAAATAACCTTTGATATGCAGAGTCAACTCCAGAGAGCCTCAAGTACTTTCAAAAGAGAAAAGTTTAGAGAGATATTTTAAATGGCAGAGGTGGAGAGTTTTGGCTCTACCTCTAACATAAATACAACCTTTTCATGCCAGTACTCTACTGATCTGTTAAACACCAAGATTTCAGTGTGATGGTCAGACAGGACTCTGACTGAAATCCTCAACAGCAGAGGTAGCAGTCAAATGCACATCTGGATTCCCCTCCCCTGCTTTGTTTTTGTCTCTAAAGTATAACTTTAATTCGGTGCAACCAATAAGAACAAATTTTTGAGCATGAACAGTGGTTGTAGTTTCTCACCAACTGAAAAAACCTCCTTTTACAATGGTGCCTTCAGAATAGGTTTGCATCCCCAGCCCTGTCCCAGCCTGCAAAGCAAACACCTCAGCACCACGAGGCTCCATCACGTTTTCTGTTTGGTTTAGGTGTTCCAGCTGCAGGAGTGCGACCGCATCACGATCCTGCGGAACTCGCTGTGGGTGCACTGCAATCAGCTGTCGCTGCAGTGTGTGAAGGACGATGAGGTACGGCCCGCCCGCCTTCCCCGCAGCGCTGCCTCCGGGGTATCCACTCCTCTCTCTCCAGATGTAACCCAGACCTGTGTGCATCAGACACTCTGTGGCACCCCGTGTGCCCCTCGGTGTGCTGGGGAAGGCTTTCTGCTACCAAAACACTCAGCTGAGTGTATTTGGGCTCCGACACAATTTCAAAAAAGGCACCCAATCATGGCCTCAAAACTGGAAGATGTAAATGGTACACTAGATTTGACTTTGAATGGTGTTTCTTGCTATTAATTTCTTTATTGCGTTGAAAAATCCTGGACTGCCTTTGTCCTGCTCTCTTTAAAGGCTATCCAGAGCACAAATAAACAGTTTGTTTACAAGAATATTGGTACAGGGGACAGGCTAAAGATCAGCCAGGTCAGACATGTACCAAGTGTAAAGTGTTTCTTAAGGGGACACTTATGACAAGAGCATTATTTGTTAACTCAACATGAAATGCTAAAAGTTAATTAAACTCTTGGATTCTGTTTTGTAGCTGTATGAAGAGGTTCGGGTCAGCTTGGAGAACTGTGTTGTAGAGTCAGACATAGACTACTTCATTAAGACAAAAATGACAGGAACACAACCTCCAGGTAATTATCCTACTGATCTTGTCAGATGGCTTGAGCAGTACACGTCCTTTGGAGGTGAAACCAGCTGGAGGAGTTCCTGCTCCAGCTTTTCCTTCCCACCTGCCATGGCTCACTTCCCCCACACTGTGCTGCCTGTGTGGTGCTCTAAGTGGGATAGCAGAAGGATCCAGCTTAAAAATAACCCTCCAAAGAAGAAAAAACTTGTTTTGGCTTTGCAACCAGGCTCATTTCACAGTACAGCTGAACTGACACCGCTAAGGAGGTGGCAAATTGCCTTGCAGAAATGGCAACTTCAGCTTCCTGCAGTGGTGACTAGGCAGAGCCCACCTACCACATAACTGCACTCCAGTGTCCCCTTGACAGAGGTGCTGCCTCTGCAGCACAGAGAACACCCAGTTTTCTATCCTGTCCCACATGCCCAATGGGCAATAACAAATTTTCTGCTCTCAGAAGTTGTTTGCATAAACCAAGACTTTGGCTGGGGGAAATTCTGAATGAAATTGGCTTTGTCCCAGCACACAGAACTGCTGGCAGCTTCACAGGCTCTGCCCATTCAAGCCAAAGCTGCCTTTTCCTTGACTTCAATGCTGAAAACCTTGGGGCTGAAATGGAGATCAACCCAGTGTGAGGCAAGAGCAGTTGTAAAATGAAAACCTGCTGCTCCAGGGTAAGAGTTCTCCAAACACTCTGCAGGAAAGGAGCTGTCTAATGTGTCACATGTGGACACAAGCCACTCCCGAGTGCTTCAACAGGCAACCCCAGTTAGTTACAGAGAACCCTTCCATGCTAGGGGCTGTACAGGTATAAAACCAGCAGTGTCAAGGCCTGATCCCTGCGGTAATTATCTTGTACAAGAACAATTCTACCCCTTTGATTTCACTGCAGAGCTCAAAGCTGGCAGGAATTAAACCCCAGGACCTTCTTCAGCAGAGCTGGGTGCTGCCACTAACTCAGCACTGAGCTACCTGAGGCCTGCTTTTCACTCAGCCTTTTTGCCATTACTCTTATGATGGTGAAAAACTGGGATTCAGGGATTTTTTTAAAACTAATATATTGATACTGGTGCACTGGATGCCATTTTGCTGCTATACTTTATTCTTCTTCACCCAAGGGATTTAAATTCACTGATAGAGGAGAATTTACCCAGGAAAAATACATTTTCAGTGGCAGAAAGGAGAACTATGCCTATGAAACAACTTCTGTATACTAAGAAATGTGTATTTCTCAGCTAGGTTTTGTTTGTTTGTTTTTAAGTTTTTGGGGTTTTTTTCCTATTTGAGATTTGTCTTTCTTGAGTCATGTAGGAAATTTCTACAAAAACCTCTTGGCTATGTCAGAGTAATTTCTAATAAGAAATAGGTGGAAAAAACCCTTGAGAGCTTTATGAAAAGCAAAGAAAAACCTGACTTGCTTTTTTGTTGTTTTTATTTTTGCCACCTTCTAGAAGATGACATGTTCTGGAAGCAATATCCTAATATCTCCACAGCTCTGGCTAATGAGTTTGCACTGTAGCACATGGTGAGCTGTTGATCTGTGCTATTATTTGCAAAATGCAGGAGGAAATCCACATGTAATTATGCATTGTGTGGCAGAAAACCTTCATCCTGAGTAAACCTTCCTTTTCTACCCAATCTTACAGTGCCCCCTAGACTGGAAACTGCACCAAAGTCACAATGCAGAAGGGCAACAGGAGACCCTTAAATTGGTCAGAAAACTCACTAATTACTCCTAAAACTTCCCTAAAACTCCCTACTTATTTGTATGGATTCTTCACAGTCTCTAGCTCCATGTGCCTGCTCTGCTTATTATCTTGGCTGACGCAGTGTGAGAATGTCAATATAACCTTTAGCCCAAGTCCAATGCCTTTCCTAAGATTCTTGCTGGTATCAGGGCTGAGATAAACACTATCACAGGCTTCACTCATGTTTGTTTGGCTTCACACCGAGCATGCAGAAAGGGTGTGTGGACACCAGCTGTAAGGAACTGCACTGGGAGCTCTGAGAGGACAAATAAATCCATCTGTAACTATTTCATCTGTAAAGTTACACTTGGAAATGGTCTCAATTTCACCCTTAATGACACCATAGGGGAGAACAAACTGCAACCTAAATGTGTTTCAGAGAACAAACCCCAAATATCTCTGGGTAAACAGCAAATAAACTCTCAGGAGAGGGATAGGGGAGATATGAAAGGTGGGGAAACACACAAGTACACACCAGGAAATTGCTCATTACTGCTGCAGGCAATAACACTCAGAAAGCTTCTCAGCTCTGACAAAAATTCCTGACTGGATACACTGAGGAAAAAAGAGACAAAATGCACTACAGCAAATTCTATCATGAACACAGTTTAGGGTTCACAATGACTGTACTCTGCCCCTTCAATCCTGAGCTTTGAGGCAATAGAAGAAACAGCCGTGGAGGAAACTGCCTTCCTCATTGGGGTGGTCACAGCTCTTGGAATGGGGCCCTCAGGCCTCAGCTCGGGCTGAGGGTGCCTTGCACCAGGGCCAGGACTGTTTACAGCCACTGGAGTGGCTTTTGCCAAGCCCCCCAGGTCCCCTGAGCTGCCCCAGCCACATTCCAGGTGAGGGCAGAGAGGTGCTGCCCTGCAGTTTGCTCCAGCAGCCCCAGGTCACATTCTGGCAGGGAGAACAGAGTGTTTCCTGTTTGAACATCTCATTTTTATTGCCCTCTTGCAGAAGCCATAGGGTACGAGAACTACTACAGCAGAGAGCACAGGAGGGGCAGCAGCAGCCCCACCCAGTCCTGTGGGATGATGAAGAGGTGAGTGGCAAGGGCCGGTTCCCAGAACGGGGATTTCTCCACACCAACAGCCGTGCATGACCACAAAACAGCACATGGGAGGATAGTACTTCCTTCATTGTAGCAAGAGGCAACCACGTATCAGTAAATGTGACTTGAGGGAACAAGTAAGGGTATTAAAATGGAGTCAGAGTAATTTTGCCATGCCCTAGTGGGAAGAGGGACAGGGAATGAGTTCCTCACACAATTATTTGGCCAGCAATGGGTAGTAGTCACTTGTTTCCTCTTTCCTACGGAGTCAGGGCACGTAGCAACAAAACCGGTTTGTTCTAGGGAGGGTGAAGGTGAATCTGGCTGGGAGCAAAGGCTGGGAGAGCTGTCCTTTGGAGCAATTCCTCCATGCTTACAGCACCTCTCAGCTAAGCTGAACAAAGAGCCGCTCTCTCTGTCTGGATCAAAGGGGAAAAACACACGGCGGAAAAACCGTGATGATTAGGGAGGCAATTTTCCTTATTCTGATCCATTTCTAGTGGTAAATATTAGAACATGGATGCAGTTATAGCAGCAGAAGAGCATGGTGGCTCTATTAGTTTAAATATTTTATACTAAAATGGCAAATTCACAATGGGACATTACAATCAAAGCAGAAGAGATTTATAATTTAACAAGCCCTATGACATGGCAAAGACAGGAAGCAGGCAGTGATCTCCCGTTTGAAATGTGGTCCAGCCTTGCCAGTGAGCTGGTCAGGGTTATACACAATACTTTGTTTTTCAGCTGGAAACTGGATCTTCTCTAGTAATGAATTCAATGCTGCATCCTGTGCAGTTACATAAGACAATTGTACTGCCATTCAGAACACAACCGTGAGCAGCATGGGCAAGGAGCCTAGAGAGACTCAGCCTGAGTCTTTCAGGAACTGGAGACAGGATATCCATTTTCCAGAAAAATGGAACGTTTGCTAGCTGAAAAATCAGACCCATTAAATATGCCTTAAGCATGCAATGCTATTTCTATCTCTCCTTGAGAATCCTAACCCATTTTCTCACTTTACTCAGTCTTCAGTACCCAGCTGTGATATAGGAAATAACTAGGGATAGATTAAAATAAAAATTCACTTAAACTCACAGCTTTTAGAAAGGCTTGTTACACAAGGTCTGTATTTTAAATTGTATCAGGGTTTTCCTTAAACACAGAGATGTTTATCTCTTGTAAGCAACTGACAATTTTCATCATTTTAACATTGTGAAATAATTGGAGTTTCACACCATGAGCCTTCAGCTCTACAAAAAATATTATCTGCTGCATTTCATGCACAATTTAGTGAAGGTTAATGGTTCAATAGTCTCCTGCTTTTTTAAAAATATATTTTAAAGGAAGATAAACATATCTACAGCATAAAAAAATAGAAGGCCATGGAAAGAGGTGGCATCCACTCTGGGAATCAGAGGGAAGGCTGAGTCAGAGAGCTGAGATGAAGGAATGCTCATACCAGGTCTGTTCACTCATTTTGGTTTTGGCTTCTCTTGGTTCTGCAGATTTTCTGGACTACTCCATGGGAGCAGCAAAAACAACACGGAAACTGCCACTCCTTCAGCCCCTCCTCTGGGTATGCTCTGCAGGAAATCAGTTTAGCAGATGTGTTTCCTTTAGATCATGTTGCTAAACCAGGCTCTGACATGGAGCAGAAATGTACAGCAGACATTCACATATTGGCAGGCAAGAGTAGTCTGGAAATGAATTTTGCTTGGATGTGTATTAAACAAATTTCCCCCTTCAAAGTGCCAAATAATCCACAGATTCTTCAAAGCCTCTAGGCAGGGGGAGTCTGTACATTCAGAGCTGCAGTCTGACACAGATAGGAGTTTTCTCCCTGTGTAGCACAACTACCACTAAAAAGCCCCAGAGAATACATAAAATTTTTAACACACCAGGCACATGGCTTATGAATACAAATATTCATCTCACCTCACAGTTACACTGTTGTCCTGTAATCCTTATAATTAGGAATTTATCAGATGATATTTAAAACACAGTATTTTGACTATGTAGAAAGTAACAGTTTATGACATTTTTATTGGTTTGATAGTAAACAAAAGCATTTTAACTGTAGTTCTCACCAAAAGAAAAGTTATTTTCAAACAGCTTTAAAATCAACTGCCTGCTTGGGCACCCAGAAACACAGCCCAGACTCTTTCTTGCTGCATTTGGTGCTCAGCAGGGGAAGCCCCCAGACAGATGCTAGGAAGAAATGAGAAGTTTCCCTAATTACAACAAGCTGTATTAAAACAAAACATCTGCAAAAAACGTTATGTCCATGACAAATAGCTACGTGAGACCCATATACACCACTGGAAAATGTCTGGTGACCCACTGGCACAGTATTTTCCCTTTTTCTCAAGGGGAAAAGTCCTGTGTGAGCCATGGAACTGCTAGAATTTTATATCCCCAGCAGGAACATTTTAAAGCCATTTTAATTGGAGTGTTTCCCTCCTTGGATGACTTGGACTGTGTTTTACCAGGGGAAACCTTTTTCCCAAACTGAGGCTGAAGCTACTTTCTGACCTCCCATGAAGTTCAATGGATGTATTGTCATCCCATCAATGGGGGACAGTTTTTGTGCAAGACTTTACCTACAGTTCACAGCAGCTTTTCTATACATGAACATCTCCAGGCAGAGAGAGAACAGAAACCCTTGTATTTGTGAACTCTTGCATATGATCCCATGCATTTATAAGCAACTGAACTCTTTGTTTCTGTGGTGGGTATTCTTCCTTATCTTTTCTCCCTCTTGCAGAGAGAACAGACGGAGTCTATGCATCCATTTTTGTAAATGAAAAAGATGGGATCACATCATCACAGGACTACAGAGTACTTTATGACTACACAGCCCAGGTAAAAAAAGACTTAGAAATAAATACTTCATAGTGTCACATTTAGAATAAATGATTCTGATTGAAACATCTTGGAAGGGTAAATTCTGTGAGGGAGATGTTACCATAATTTTACAGCCAGGGACATGATCTGTGCTGCTCCAATATAGCATGCTAGTTCTCCATGCTGGAGAGGACAGAATCCCACAAAGGATATTCCTTCCCTGTTGCCAGCTGCAGAATCCCAGTGGAAGTGTTTCATCTGCCAACAAAATCTGTTAAAGAGAACAACCTGCATTCTGAACCGGGATACTGAACTCTCCCTGACTCCAGTCTTAACTAGGCAGAAAACCATTAGTTAAAGTTGTGAATGGACTGGTTATAAATATTTGCTAATTCAGATGGACTCCAGAACTTGGACTCCAACTCCACTTGCTTTACATGTCAGTTTAAAGGTTCCTTTTATTAGCTTTAGATCAGCAGAAGAAACAGCATCCAGGGGGTCTTATGTCTCAGTGAAGAGAGAGCCTCACACCAAGGGACCTGCCACAAACAGCCAACGTTGAAGAAATGTGACAGTGACAAAATCGATAGCCAGATAAATTATGAAAACAGAGAAAAAGCTCAAAAGGAACACTTTCCCTTAGGTACAGCAGTATACCAGCACCTTTTAGTTGATGTCAGAGCATTTTTTTGCTTAATTTTAAATGTTCTTTTATTATTTACATGAAATTTCTGGCAAGCACAGCTGAAAGCACCTCACTGTTACTGGCAGTTCCCCTTCAGAGACTACTGGATCACCTTGTTACTCCAGGAGTCTCTTAAAACTATGCCACACAGGGATATTCCCTGCTGAGAAGAGAGCCTGTTACTACCTTTAGTATACTGTACATTGAGGCCACTCATTTTTTTGAGTCCATTCTTACCTACTCAGGTGCATTAAATTTAGTTTTAGCTGACACCTCAAACATCTCTGGAAGCCTGTTTTCTATTTACTACACTGTGGGCAGCAAAGTGGTTTCCTGCAGAAAATAGGACAGCACCACTGAACACTGATGGCTGCCTGGGAGCTCAGTGAGAGTTTATTTGCCACTACTGCATTTGTCTGGGGATGAAAGTCACAGCTGTCCAAGAGTCACTGTCCCCCACTGGTCAGTGCTGTTCCCTGCTAAAGAACTGAGAGACCTATTTCAGGCATGGATTAGCAGAGGCACTGTTATCCCCCTTAGGAATTAAGCTGTGCTCTGTTTTATTTAGCAACACCTGCAGACTATGCAGGTCATGGTGAGCAGGTTTAGGAGAGTGGTTTAACCCTTTCTGGGCTTCCCCAGTGATAAAACATCAGGTTGTACAGGAGGTGACATCATGGAGGAAATTTGAGGATCTTTAAGGAAACAGCCAAAATGCTTAATCCTTCACTGTCTGGTATTTCAAAACCAGAAAGACATTGGCAGACTGTTGATGAAGAGCAGGATTTAAAAACCCCACCAGATACATGCTTGGGCCCTCCTGTGCTCTCAGGCTAACCACATTTCTTTTCCCTGTCTCCTTTCAGAATGGGGATGAACTGGACATCAGTGAAGGAGACATTGTAGTTGTCATTGCAGAAAATGAGGACGGCTGGTGGACAGCAGAAAGGAATGGGCAGCGAGGCTTTGTGCCAGGCTCTTACCTTGAAAAGCTTTGATGAAAAGAAGCCCCAATCCTCAGACTTTATAAATATTCTACTATTGAAAACAATCAGCACACAAGGTCTGCTTCAGCTGACCAAGGGCATCCTAATAATAATGTTTTCTACGACTACCAGTCAGGAAATAACCAACTGACCACGCTTTTCTCTCCCTTGCTCCTGCCTCATCCCATTATTCTACCAGCCTACACTATCTGAAAAAAACATCTTCACTCCTGAGAGATCAGGACTTGCATGTTCTGGCAGTCCTCCCTCAGCACACTGTGCTGCCAGCAGTGTTTCAAAGCTCGGTGATCCTGGGAGGAAAATCCTGCCCACATCTCAACTGTGCAAAGGGAAAAGATCACAGAAGCAAGTGCAGTTTCTCCAGGATGGAGGACTGTCTGCAGCCAGCCTGGGAGCCACCCTTATGGTCACAACAGCCATGTTCTCTGCCATGGATCCCTTTCTCTCCGTGCAGAGGCCATGCTGGCATTTTTGACAGAGGATGGTTTATCAGTCATGGATGAAAATACAAAAATCAGTGAACGCCGCCAGAGAGGAGCACCTGGAGGACCGGGACACATCCCTAGCAGGAAAACTCAAGGCACTCCCCATCACAACCATCTCCTAACACAATGAAATCCATGCTAGCCATGGCTCTGCTTTGCACTGGATTTTAGGACAGATGATGGGCCCATGGCTTGCTTTTGCTTAGGTCGGAAGGTTTCCCTGACACCTCTCTGGGATTATGCAGTTTAAAAACCCAACAACACAAACAGCAGCTAAGCCAAGGCTCCAGCAGTGCTGCACTGCCCTGACTGCTCTCCTCTGAGCACCAGAGAATTGCCAATTACTCCCCCTGCCATGTCAGCAGGGCAGCCTCCCTTCCGCTGCCCAGCCCGTGGCTGCTCTACCTCCATCTGCTGCCTGCAGCCCCTGCACCTCTGCGACTGCTGCCCTGGGTTCTTCCCAGGCACGTCTGATGTGCTCATTCTTCAACAAAACCTCTTCAGGTTTTGCACTGCACTGTACACGTTCGCTGTACTTCACAGATTTCAGCTCTATCAGTCTTTCTAGTTTAATATTTAAGAATGTTTCCAGCTGTTACTGTACTGTACAAGGGATTGATGGATAGTTCTGCCATTCTTCCCTTTTCAGTATTTCAAGATGGTTTAAAAAAATTAAAAACTGATTAATTTGATTTGAATTTAATCTGAATCAGAGAAAACTATTTCTGGGGGCAGAATGACCATTTGCCAAGGTTTCAGGTCTTAAAACTGAATCAAGACAATGAAAATTAATCTTATGGCTATCTGAAAGGCATGGAGGAGAGAGGAACTGTTAGCTCAGATACACAAGAAAGACAAGAGAAATTCAGGCAAAAGAAAAAGCTGTAATGGTCAATGCAATCTTTTCTTAAATGAAACACAGTGAAGGTCTGAGGCACTTGCAGTATCCTATTCAAATTCTTCCTTCAAGAACAGAAGTTGCTGCAGGCCCTTTTCCTTTGGCTGCCTGCAGTCCTTTGCACAGGACCTTGTCCTTCCCACACAGCCCATCCACATCTGGGCTGAAAGGCTGCGAGCCCCTGGCATCAGCACAGGCTTGGGAGGGGCTGCGATGGCACTGAAGGCAGCAGAGTGAGAACAGCAGTGCTGTTCCCTGGGAAGGAGAGGAGAGGTTTCTGTGACCACACCTGAAGGGACACAAAGATGCACAATGCCTTCAGCTCAGCTGGGACATGATGAGTGGAGGCAGCCTGACCACCACAGCATGCCTTGTCAGCTACAGCAGGAAAGGAAACCGAAGGCACAAGAGATTTAATGTATTTACTTCTTGAACACTCCATCTTCCACAAAGAAGACTGTAATAAACCAGTAAATAAATAAATTTAGGTAGATATTTTGCAGATTATCTTAAATTAACAGAAAAAAAACCCCACCCAAACAAAAACAGTGAGATGCACCTTCTCTAATGATGTAGGACACAGATTTTTGCAGGACTCCTCGCTCCTCTGGGGGCCCAAACTTCACACAAGGCACTGCAGGGCCCAGTCTTGATTGTCCTGAAACCCTACTGCAGATCATCTTTGCTTCCATGGACCACATGGTCTGCATCACCAACAGACAGCTGGTGGAATGGTGGCTGCTGTTTCTCTCCCATCAAATCATTCCATGTTTTTGCTGTTAAAGTCAGGAAACCAATATCCTTTCTACCAATCTTTTGTTTTGTCAAGTAAACACTGTTGAGTGGCAAGAGGCTATAGTTATTTCACAATCTCTCCCCAATGTCACAGCACTTGGGTCCAACATGCTAACTACAGCTTTTTCAGGAAATGAAAAAAAAAAGCAGCAAGCGATGTTTTCTCATGAATCCTCTGCTTCACATTGTCTAGATATGGCTGGGAACTGTTTATCAGCCAAATTCTTCAGTTTGCCCTATCTGTGTGGCAGCACTTGTCACAAATAGAACAGAGATATCAAGAAATACCCACACCCTCTGAGAACACCCACATTTTAGGTGTCATCCATCTACCCACCCCCATCAGTAGGAAAAGCAGGAAGGTCAGTTGAAGGTTACTGCCTTAATAACATTGCCCTTATTAACATTTCCTCTCCAGTTTGATAACATTTGGGCAATAAAACTGACACAATCAAGTTATCATTCAATTTTCAGCTAAGATGGGAAACTGAAATGGGCCCTTTCCAGTGGTATTTTCTATACTAAAGTCAAAACATGTGTATTGTTCTCTTTTACCATTTACTACCAATTAAGGAGAAGAACAGGAAAAGCTGTATGAAATAACATTTAACCAATGACAACCACACGTAATTAAGAAATGACTGCAAGTGCAGGACGAGGTCCATCTCTGCACAGATCAGATTTCTGTATATTAAGAGGCCAGCAGTAACAACAGAGTAGCACCAGACTAGAAACAGAGAGCAAACAGACAGAGCTCTAGGACAGCCAACACAGCCAGGCCTTCTGCCAAGCTCAGTGATCTGTAGAGCCAACCAGCTTCCAGCATTTCCACCAACTGGGCAGCTAAAAGGAAGAAATCAGCTAAGCATGTAGCAACAGCAGGAGCACAGTGACTGTTCAAGGTTTGAAGTGTTTGCCACCCCCCTGAGGACCCCTGGCTTAAGCTCTGTAGTATGAACAACCCCACACCATCAGCCAAAGTGGTGACAGATCATGTACGTAAAGGCATAGACAGCAGAAACTCCTGCCTTGGCTTCCTTCCTGTCTCAAGAGGTGAACTCCTCGTCTGAGTCTCCTCTCCATCAATTTTCTCCCAGTTGCAGCTCATAGCTCCCTGATTACTGAATGCAGCTGAAGTGGAGATGCATTACAAGGCAAGCACCAGGTGGTGGGTGTCTGACAGGAGCCTGGGTGGGCATTAACCTCACCACTGGTGGGTAACTTACACACTTTGTGGTAGCACAGAACCTCCTGGCAGTATCACTGTGCCATGGCTTAACTGGGGAGGCTTGGAGAGCACAGGGGACTCTACATCAGTGATATCCAAACAAAGTATGAAAAGTCACTGTTAACCTTCAGTGTGGAGTAGCAACAACTCTGTATGGGACAGGACAAACTGTACAGGCCTGAACAGCAGCCTAGACTGCTCAACACCATCTCTTTTCCCTGGCTTTCTTGTTCTCCAGCTTGCAGGGCTGGGGCATTGAACACAAGAACAGTCACCAGCCACGCAAATACCAGTACTTCCCATGTCCTCAAGCACTCAGAGCTAACGAGCAAGAACGGAAACAAAGTTGTGATGCTGAGTCTTATCTGCCTTCTGGAAAATAAATGGCTGCTAAGGGACTACAAGGGCTGATGGCCTGGGTTTTGCAGAGGAAGAATACTTGTGTGGAAAATTAGATTCTGGAAGAGGAATTAGTGTCCTGCCTGTGATTATGTTATTAACAAAATGGCAACGCCGAATTCACCTGAGAGGGCAAAGAACTAGTCAAACTGTTAGCCATCATCTATTCTTTGCTAGCAATCACCTAAATTCAGCAGCCAGCTCACATTTTACTCAGAGCCACAGTTATCTCCAGATTTGTGCACTCCTGGATCCTGCACATTGCAAATCTGATCTGTGTCTGGAATAGCTGGATAATCATATTTCCATCAAATTAGCCAGTTACACATGGTGCAGAGCTCAACTTGTCCTTCTACCAGCTGCTAAAGGACGGCTGACACCTGATCTGCCACAAAGCTGCTGGGGCACCATTAAGAGCACATTTCCTGCCTATCACTGCTGGGTGCCATGTGGCTGCAGCCGTTCTGTCCCCCACACTGGCACAAAAGACAGATTTACCATGTTGTTCTATTCTGACTGAAAGCACAGACTAAATCTTGCTTTTAGATACAAAACTCTTAACAGAAATCACCATGGCCCCCTGGCAAAAATCAGAGTTGATATCCCTGAAATTTCTAAGGGGAAAGACAGTATCATCCAAAACCGCCAAGCACACAAAACTCAAGAGCACAACTTGGGAGTTTATAACCAGGGATGCCACACACCATCCTGAGGCCTGAGGGTACAAAAACAACTGGGGAGCAGAGGTGAAACGAGAACAGAGACCCCAAGAGGATGTTCGAAAGCAGGAGGAATTTTACTTACCAGATCTAAAAAGGCCAGTATTAACCAGATTTAGAAACATAAACCAGCACATGTATCCCAGCTTTGCTGCCCTTACCAGAATTCAACCAAACCACCAAATCAAGGCAGCCAGAGAGAGAAGTAACCAGTGTGTCAATAGGTGATGCTGAATGAGGTAAGGCTGTATAACTAGGGCTTTGACTTCAGTTCTCCTGGAGTGAAATTCAGGCATTTGCCCGAGCCTCTGCCCTCAGGGTAAATGGACACACAGCAGAGATCAAGACATTCCAGCCTAAACTTGAATGAAATTCCCTGCGCATTGGATTACACACTTGGATTGTTCAAGCAGACCCAGGCTAAACCCCTGAATAAAACAATGGCTTTGAGAAGCAAAGGTATGACTGGAGAAGTCGAACCTCACCCCTCAGTTTCCTCATTCATCATGGGGAGCTTGTAATCCACTCTGACACAGAGCTGAAATTCCTCCCGGCACACTCAGCATTTCGGTGACTGTTCAATCCCAGACCCAGTCTAAACAAGCTAGCATTGGGTGGTGGTCAGATCAATATTTGCAATAGAAAATCTCGTACAAAAGGACAAATTATATTGTGTACAAAGCGCTTGTTTTGTAATAGGACCGGCTGGCTCTGAGGAAGGGGGTTGCAGTCATGAGATAACACACTCAAGGCAGGGAGTGTGTGGGGGAGTTCACTGCATTCCCTTCCACTCTGCAAGGGCACAAATGCTCAACAGCTGCATCTAAAGAAGAATTGTTCTGAATTTTTAAGCCGAAAACAGTCCATGGAGGAACTTCTTGGGAAACTGGTGAACTTTAACCTTCCCAGGATAAGAATGCAAACGTAAGTGTGAATGGGAAAGCTTTCAATGCACTGACAGACATGAGAAGTGCTTTGTCTTTAGAGAAGGGCTGCACAGCCCTTCTTGTGTCTGAGCCCTTGGTGAGGAAGGGGGACTTAAGCGATAGTGACTTTGTTCTGCTAAGTGGCAGCTAAAGGTTTTACTAGGTCACTGCTCAATTCAGCGGTCATGAGAGGATTCAAAACCAGAGAGGGAGAGAAGGCATCTGGAGAAATGCATCCTCCCTGCTCTGTAGGGTCCTGTGCCAGCTTTCAGAACCACGGCACTTATCAGCACAAGCTCTAAATTTAACTTATATTTCCTCAGTGTCTGTAATGTATCCTCAATGCACCGTTTTTCAATACTGAAGGTGTTACTGTACAGGGGAAAACAAAGATATTGGGAATAAATGCTGGATTTAAGCTTTCAAAATGGACATTGCACTCCAAGGGCAAAAACACTTCACAGAGTGCAAGGCTACCAGCATCAAGCATGCTTCCCAAGGATGGGGCCTTCTCCAAGTCCTGGAAGTACAAGGAGTACTTAGTTCCACAGCATGTACTGGGAATGAAGTCCTGCCTGTTGCCTGTGAGGTGCTTGGCAAAGGCTGGCAGAGGACTCAATGGCACCTCTGCCACAGGTGATTTATCCCTCTCCCACTCTCAGCTGAGAATGTATGAACAGGACCCCTGCACACACCTCATGGGCTGGCAGACTTGTTCAATGCATTTCAATGGCAGACCCACTCAGGCAAGAGCAGATCTTGCTGCTTCCTTTGTCCAGCTGGAGAAAAACTTCAGAATTCCATTTCAGAAGTAGTTTTCCAGACGAGACTGTTGCATGTAAGACATCCTAGATACTGACAAACCCCACAACTGCCAGTGGTTTGCTTAAATGTTCTATTTGCATGAGGGAAATGCATTCAAGTTCTTCAGTCACAGCCTGACCTAGCAAAGAAGCGACAGGACAGCTATCCTGGAAAATGCTTGAATTATTCCCTGAAATGGGGCAAGAGCCCATTTGGTGAAAAGAGCTCTGTACCTGAAGCACCACACATCCAAATGAAAGCAAAGGTGTCTGTTCTCTGGAGTACCAACAGGAACAGCTCCTATGGTCCAAACACTGCTGTGGCTCACGTTACCCCAAGCAAGCCAGTTCGCAGACTTCCTTCTGGCAAAGAATGAAGTTTCAACTTAAAAGCTGTGACATATCTTTAGCATTCGGCGTCAAGAGAAGCAGGTGAGAGAAAATGTGTGGTTCAGTACATATCACTAGAAAGAAGTGCTTCTTTGCTTGCTTCAGAAGGATCACAAAGTCTCAGGTCCCCAGAGTGGAGCTCTGACAGTCTCTCACTTGTGCAGGTTTAAGTTCATGTCCATGCTTAATCTACAAACTCAGCCCTGTTTTTAAATGATGAATAAACTGTACTTCATGTTCATCTACAGTGTATTCACTCCACACAAACAACTGAACTTCTGTCCTGGAGTCCAAACACTGAAGGAAGCAACATCTGTTGCCAGGCACAGATCCAGCAGGGATTACTGCAGTCACAGCAAGGACTAAATCAAAGGCATATGCCTGGACTAAATACGTATTGTGAGCACAAAACCTGCATTGTGAAGGCAACTGCCAAACGGAAGAAATAAAGGAGCAGGTCAGTAAGTCTAATATTTACCTCTGCCACCCCAGGCAGCTGTCAGGACATTAAACATGTCTAGGGTAAAGCACACAGGCATGGAGCAGATGTACAGCTGTGCTTCCCCAGCACCTCCTCCTCCACCTAATATCAAGTGGCATCCAATTTATTTTAAACACCAAACCTTGTGCTATGGTATACAGAAGGAAACATGACTTGCTCCCAGGACTACCTCAGGACTATCCTCTAGGTTTTTTGCAGATAATCCTTTCATGGGGAGGTAGAAGGGCAAGGTTTACACTTACTGCTGTGTAGGGTACAGGCAAACGATGACTGCCCCATCAAAATCAGATCCTACCCAGACTTTCAAGAGATGGGCAGCAACATCATTCTGCTACCTGCCAGTGAGGCTGCTCTCTCCTAATCAGTCCCAATACTGAAGAGTAGCCCCAAACTAAGATGGACAAATAGCAAACCCAGTTATCCCAACAGACATCAGAGATCGGTGCTGAAGCAGTCCAGGAACATGAGATTGACAGGACAGCGGGACACAGGCTAAGAGTGCAGCACCTAACCCTGCCACAGCCAGGCACGGCCTACAGACACCAGTTATGTTGCCACTTTATAGTGCACTGCATTACAGCAGTAGTCTGGCAGAGGAAGCTTTGTGCTCACATCAGTTCAGATATAGCACAGATGGAAGTCTGCTCTGTGCCTTTTAGCAATAGCCCAAACACACATCATGGTTTAGAAGATGCTGCCCCTAAGAGAGCTTTCCAACTGCTCAATGCAGCTACAGAGGAAACAGATCAGCTGAGAGAGGCTGCAGAGATTAGCAAGGAAAGACTACTAACACATGTTTTGAAAAAGGCCATGGAAGTAAAATTAAGCTTATTATGTGTAGCAAGGAGAGCTGCCCCAGTCAGTAGGGGTGGCACCCAAGAGCAAAGACTGCAAGAGGCAGGGCAGAGGCTCAGGTGGCCTTCTCCAAGTACTGCAGTGCTTCTTCTAGAGTGTGCTACTACTGCAGGACACAGCACACCGAAGATCCACTGCACTTGCTGACTTGTCGTGCATTCATTCCAGAGGGATTTGTCTCAGGCCCAAGATTAAGTCAGTTACAAGATCCTCTAATGTACTCTGAAGGCTATCACTGATACTATTATCACAAGTGCTTATCTCAAACCTCATCTGAAACTCATGAGTTGTCCTCTTCTGGCTATCAAGGCAGAAATTTCTTTTTTCACTAACTTTGATAAATTGAGCTTGTTAGACCACTTCTCCTGTTTTAATAAGGCCTTACTAGACCACAATCTGAATGAGACTCATGAGAACTGGAGAACCTCCTACTAAGGTGCTGAAAGGTTTACTGCCTTTCAGCACAGGATGTGCACTGCACTCTACTCAAGTCACTTTAGTAGCGGTGAGATCAACAAAACCCAATAAAAAAAAACAAACCCTGAAGGCAATTCTAATTTCCTGTGTTAAACCCCTCTGGATCAGGTAAGGATTACTGCTGCAGGTGAGCTCCCTGCCTGTGTGCTCCACGGATTCACTCAGTCTGAATAACTTCCTGTGCAATCTGCACTGAGCCCTCTCGGGCTCCTCAGCTACAAGATAGCCAAGAAGAAATTCATAAGGAACTTAAAAGACTAGACACAGGAATCAAGGGAAAAAAAGGGCTATAATCAAACTAAACCATCCCTTGTCCCCTAAAATACACTATCGGATAGGAAACTTAATTAGGAAGGCTAAACCACAGCCACACCAACACTCCTGCTTAATGCAAGCCAAAGTTTATTCATTTCTCTTCAGTAATAAGAGCCACACACCTACACCACTTGTTCCTAACTTCAGCAAATCACACAAAATGTGGTGCATTACACCCCTGCAAGTCTGTGCTTGGTTGGCTTTTCAGGGGGGGTGGGGGTGTGTGGAATTTGATTTTGAAGTTTTAGAAAACCCAAACACCACCATAACTTTATTCACACATCCAAGACCTGTTACAAATGGTGCAATGCAAGAAGATCACTGTTTCCTAGAAAAACTAATTCACAGCAGTTGAAAGTTCAGTTGGGCTTTGTTTAGATTATAAGAAAGTTGTAAAATATTAAGTAGTTTCCACATTCCAGCACAAATATTCTGCATTTTAAAGAGGAAACAGACTTCCTTCATTTACATGCAAGTACTGTCAAGTCATCTGTACCTCAAACCCATGTCTTCCAGCAATATTAACAAGCATGTGCACTGTTAGTTCCCCCAAACTATCCTCACTTCAAAGGGCTATGTGCAGGCTCATGACTGGAGTTTCTCTCTGCCTTGTAGCTGCTATGAGCTGACCACCTTTTTAGGCATCCTTAGCCTTATTTTGTGCAACACAAGTCTGTCTTAAAACCTCTCCACACTGATTTTTACAAGCCAGGGTCATCTCCACCTTATTAGTTCCATATTTACAATATGCAATACAATATGAAGATAATTTAATTCAGGCAGGCTTGCTGCCACATCTGAGAAATCTGACGCCACAGTCAGGAGGCCTCACGGTTGAGCCTTACACATGCTGCAGTAAGAATGAAAATCCAAGTCCCAAGGGAGTATTATTTATGACCCATCTTTAGAAGTTAACAGAACTCCAAAGGTACACTTCTACAGCAGTGTAACAGCACTGAGAAAAATCCCTCAACAAGCCACATTGGCTTCAACAATGAGTACACATTAGAATTTTCTTTTTCTGAATGATGTTTCTTTAGTTGTTTGAGATTACCTTGATGCCAGTTTAACTGAGCAGGTCTGATTTGTACATAAGCAAGTGGTAAAAATTCTGAACATTCTGCAAAGGAGGAGGAACCCGAAGACACTGAAAGTAGGGCAGTCACTAAGTATCTGAATAATGCAAGACACATTAAAACATAATTAACATACAGCAGTTACAGTAAAGCTATTCATTACCCACTGTTTAGAGACAACTGATTATTCCTTAATTATATGCACGAGATGTTAAGTTTCCATCAAGTTCAGCCAAGTTTGTTGTTCTGTGTCTCACTGCCATTGTTTCAAATAAAAAGAACAAATACAATACAATCAGGTTTCCAGCAAACCACAAATACAGATCTATTGAAGTGAAGCCACCCAAAACTGTTGTTTTCATAGTTTGTCCAGCACACCCAGACTCCACTGGACCAAACAGACCGGAATCTTAAACAGAAAACAAGACATGTTTATAGGGAGGATATAGAGATTTATTTAATCAGGTTTACTATTTACAGTTGAGATCACTTTCACATACTACTTTGCTACTCTACATGGCTACATTGTTTCCAAACCAACTGAAGGTCTACAGTCTAACAGTTCACTCAACACATAAAATGCTCTTCATAGAAAAATGAAATATTTCATTATAGAACAGTAGTGCATACATTATACTCCTGAAAAGCCAGCTTGTATTTTAAACCACTAATGTTTGAAAGACTGGATCTCTGAAGGTCAAAACTGCAGTCACATAATCCTAAAATTGGTTAGGTTTGTTTTATTCTTTTCCACAATTTCTTTATATATAAAGTGTACTGGACTTAGGTGGTTTTTTTTTCTTTTTTAAAAGTGTCACTGGTGAGGGGCAAGATTAAAACAATTTTTCTCAAATTAAATACAGCTGGCTTCCTTTGTACAACTTTGGCCAGAAAAGTTCTATGTAGTGAAGGTTTAAGACAGCCTCTCTCTATACGCAAGAATCAGCCAGTAATGCTTGGAGGTAATCTACCAAAGTAGGCACACATCCTTTGACTTTCCTATCAACCAAGTTACACTTAACTCGCAAACAGTTCTGAAATTAGAAAGTTTACTAGCATACTAAAACATTTAGATACATGAATAGCTGGCTAAAACAGTGAAAGTCACGGTATTTATATGGGTTTGTGTAAAGCTGTTGTTTTGCCCATCACCAGTGCACAGTGCGGCTGCCCTCAGGTCTGAAAGGTGGCTTGGGGCAAGAAAGCTATGGAAGTAAACCTGGCCCGTTCACCTTCCACAGAGGTGGGGGAAGATTGAACTGCATGTCTGAATTCTCTTCTAGGCATAGGTTCCACCAGCAATGAGCAGCTCGTAGGCAGGATCTCGACTCCTCCTACATAGAACTATACAGGCACACAACATGCCCAGAAGCTAGGGAGAAAAAACAGAGAACAAGCTTGAGTACAAGGAAGGTACTTCAAAAGACAACCTCAGCACAGACTGTCAGCATGCTTCAAGACTGTAATTAACAAACACCAACAAACAACAATGCCTGAAAGAGCCTCGGTTCCTGCTGTAAACTGCAAGGGCGACAAACTTCAGCCTCATTTTCTTTACAATATTATCCTGGACATGTAAAACAAAACTTTTTTTTGGTCAGCCACTTGTATTCTGCCTCAATAATTCATATTTAGATGGAACAAACTCCTAATGTTTTTTAATGAAAGGTACAGATTTTTAGATACTGTATCTGGTATGGAAAATCCAAGTGCAATTCCAATGCGTCAGCTTAACTGCTACGATGAGAATGGGCTTTTAAAAGAGATTTCATAAAACGCTCTCTGTGAACATGTCACATTAGAAAGCTTAAATCTAAGGCAAATAATTCACTTTTACAAATGTTAAGATTCACAGTACTGTGAATCTTACAGGCATGCTTGCCAGGATTTAGGGTATGATCACCCTGTGTCCACTTACAAAGACTTAAACCACATGATTGATCAGGGATACAAGGCATGATGTTTTAAAGAAGCTGCATGTTTATTGAAGGCAGAATAAGATTGTACCTACTAGAAAACAGCAGATATAGTGTTGTGTTCTGTGGTCTGCAGTAACGGGCAATAGCTTCTAGTAAAGTATGAGATGGCATTTGATTTGGTTGTATGCATACAAGTTTATTCACAGATGCAAATACTTCAGGAGGCTCCTGTCCTATCTCTGGATTATAAGGCACCACTCTGAAGGTAACTTGGTTTCTTAAACAAGAACCCCTCAGACAGAGAGCAAGTAAGAATGAAATGGGTGAGCAGACAATCAAGTGTAGATCTTCCTCTCTGATACAGCAAAAGCCCAGTGAAAACACTACTGGGACAAAAGGAGAGTTACTCACTTTTTAAAGATATAGGCCAATGCAAACATCAGATGTGTAACATGTTTTAAACTAAATAATGGTACACACAATACAGTACTCCAGTCTGTTGAAAGACTGAAAACAAAACGGTAAAAAACTCTAAACCTAAATAAGCAGTGATTAGGATGAGGCATGATGAAATTCTAGTACAAGCTTTTCATTCCCTGGAAGGGAACAAGCTGTAAAGATCTTCTTTGTCTGCAGGGCATTATCTGCTTGGGATCTATAGCAGAAACCAGCACAGGTTAAAAAAGCACATGGAGAGTAATGCAGTATGGCACTTCAGCAGTCACTAAAACCAGCACCTTCCTTCACTCAAATTGTTCCAGCTCACAGACTGACTCCTAAATCGGCTATCATAGAATCATGGAATGGTTTGGGTTGGGACAGACCTTTGCAGCCCATCCAGTCAAGCCCTCCTGCAATAAGCAGGGACATCAGGGTGCTCAGGTGGGTAAGTTCATGTCAGAGCAAGAGGAAACAAGTTACATGAGAGGATGACTGGTCATGGACACAGCCCTTCTAAGACAGGAGGGAATATCTACAATTAAAGCTGCTTCAGTTAAGACTTGTAAAATGGAGAGTTTACGGTAGCCAGTGGCTACAGAACTCTCAAGAAGGCTCAGACTGCAAATACAAAAACTTCTTTTCTGCTGTTCAAAGCCAGGATAAAACAAAAAGTGTAATGCAGAGCAACACCTCGTTCAGTCCTTTGCTAGAATTCATTCTAGCCATGTACATCAAATGAATAAAAGTAGATCCAGCACATTTACGGTCATTTACACAAAGACAACCCTGTTCAATGACTCCCTCAAGACATTTAATTTATACAGAGTTGTGTAAAATCTCAAACATTCAGATACTATAGCAAAACCTCATGCAATTAACTTCTGAGTTACTATTTAAACCATTTTTGTCCTTTAGGAGGTCTCAGCATATTTCTAAACTTCACTATAAACACAAATGACTCACATACCTCAATGTTCTTACATTCACACATTATCTATTATGTCATTAAAAAAAAGTACTAGCACCTCTAAGCACTTTAAGGCATTTGAGTCTGTTTCTCTTGTGTTGCTATTTAGTATTGTGACAGCCATTTTAGACATCTGTGTTGAGAAAGGATCCATGCATCCTCCTCTTTATCAACTTCCAGGAAAATTCAGACATCTCCTACTTTCAGGAGGCTTGTTTAGTTTTTTTATTAATTTTGGTTTTAATTTGCCTGCTAGCAATAACAACATTCAGTCTTTCCCAAACCAACTTTGTACAAAAATTCACTGGCTGTATATACATGTGCCCTTTGTAAATGATCACCAATCACAGAAGCTGTGGTTTTGCTCCCTTCAGTTTGCTCCTATCTATTAATAGCTCTGTGCTGTCACTGTGGCTGGGACCAGGGAATTATTGCACACTGGAAGATTCCCATGGTAACTGAAACATGAACATACCAAAAATTACTTCTGTACAGAAAAGACTAAGTTCATAAATTTCCAGCCTTGCAAAAATACTCTTCTCAGTCTTTTAATTTTAAAGCAATTACTGAAGGTTAAATTTGTTGACTATAGCCTATTAGAGGTAATGAACTTTGAACAGCCTTATTGCATAACAAAATAATCTGTTCAGAGGAAACTGTGCAGCGAGCACAGGGAAAGTAGCAAAATTCACCAAATGGTGAGGAAAACAACTATTCCTCTAAGTTTACAGGGTGTGATCCAAATTACAGCCATGTGCTGAAGTTTACATTCTATCTCCCTTTCAGTTAGCCCACAGACCATCCTGCTGAGAATCAGGCCAAGTACACACTCGAATTCTGTATGGCAAAGACAAAAATGTCAGAACTTACGCCTCAAATTTCAGGAGACAAATAATAGAACAGTTTGAACAGAAGGGTGCAAGCAGCCACACTGCCATTGCCAGCATGTGTCAGAAACTCTGGGCCAGGGCCAGAAGTGATTATAACTGTGCTGCACTTTGGGGCAGATCTGTTCATCAACCTGCAAACTCCAAAACTAAGAATGATGCCTCCTCTTGGGATTCACCTCAGTCAGTTTCCTAAGATAAACCTTTTTCTGACAGAAAAAAAAATTGTCACAGTAACTATGGCTGTGATAAAGACATAAAGACATTCATTTTCAGTACATGAATACATCTCTTTAATACTGCTTTAATAACTGAAGTTTTAAGAAAGACAATTAAAACTATACCTTCCCCTCAGGACACTGAATGCAGATCTCACCAAATCTGAAGTTCCACAGCTAAAGTAGTCTGGGTCTGAATTGATCAACACAACTGTATGTAGTACTGAGTACTTTCTTGTAGCATTGAAATATAAAGGGAACCCTATTTTCACAAGACTTTGCAAAAGATTATTTATCTTCTAACTTACAATCTGTCTCAGAAGCTGCTTTTGAAAACAAAAGTGCTTAAATTGTCAGACTTGACAGGTACGTTTTTTGAATTCAAATGCTATTAAGAACACTAAAGTAACTTTGAAATCAGTTTTTAAGTCTTCTGGGATTCAGTATATGTACTACATTACTCAGAGGCCATACCATAGGCACAGTCTGAAAATAATGTCATTAATGTACTAAGACTGCCAGTTGATGAGCACTCAAAATTTCCATTTTACAAATATGTTTGGGAGACAGTGCTAGTCTTATTTCTTCCTTAAAATTTAAAAAATACTAACATACACATTAGTTTATTTCATCAGTTATCTTTTTATGACCAGGGTAACTCAGTTGTACATGAACTGAGCACACTATCAAAACCCTTGGTGTATCTGCTGGGTGGTCCTGACATTTGTACACCATGAAGCATAGTTAAGCTGCTGTACCTCTAAAACAGCATGAAGAATGAGCTGTTTAGAAGTTGGAAATTAAACACTATGCAAACTCTTCACATGTTAAATGCCTTCTGAGGACATTTATGATACTTAATATCTAGATAACTTACTTTTCACAAAATTATTGACCATTTAGAGCAGAATGGATTACTGCATATAACACTGCCTGTTCAGCTCTAACAGAATATACATCCACATAGCAGTGGGAAGTTCTGTGTTAGTGTAATATCTGTATGTGCATACCTGTAATTATCTGTACTGCAGTTTAGATCTGATTTGAAAGAAGGTAACAAATAAAGAACACGCTCTTACCTGAATAGCAGCAAATGCTAGTGCTGCCCAGATGACATACATCATGATCTCCTGAAGCTTCTTTACAACCAGAGCCTCACACCCCTGAAACAAGCAGGCTTCTTATGTATCAATCAGGCAACCATATTTAGACACACCAAAAAACCCCAAAAGCATCACACAGGGCAGAGACACACTAATACTAAAAAAAGTAATTAGATGAAAATTACTCACAGATGAAAAGAGGAGAGAGAGGATTCCCCCCCCTGCAAGAAACCACATCTACTTTCTGTTAAAGCAAATGCACCAAAGATTTGATTTCCCCCAAAGAAAATGAATGACCAGCAAAGGCATGTGGCTGTGTCAGTTCACGCTGTGGCTGCCCTACCTCCGAGTAAAGGTCCATGGGGCGGGTCAGACTGCCAGTGCAATTGCTGAGGGCTGCTTTGCAACAGCTGAGGGGCACACTGTTGTTTTTAGTTTGTTTGAACCAGACAGTATTCTCCCAGTCTGAATAGTTATGGATCCCACAGCAGCGCAGCTGGAAAATCAAGCAGGTAAAGAATTCAGTTCTAACTGCAATACCGAGAAGACAAGTATATTATGTTCCACTGCAGAAAAACACTTAAATACTACATATTTGAATACGAGCACAGATTGATAGATAGCTAATCATATAAAAATGTATCTCCCCATCAGCAATATCATAATATTATAATTTTAACCAAGTTAAGCTATTTATTGTCCATTCAGCAATTTCCTAGATTTGTCAGAATGGACGATGGCTATCTATACAAGCAGCAGAGCAACGGCATCTGTGTTTTAAGGACAGAAAGGAGTGGAAAATGGCATCTGTCTTGCTGTCTCACCTGTCTCTGTACGTAGTCAATAGCACGACTGGCTGCATCGGGATTTGTTCCATTGTATCCATTGTATACTTTCCGAATGCTGTGATCAACTTCATCCTCCACCTAGGAAGGGGCAGGAAAGCATCTGCATTAGCTCACCAGCACAAGTAGCACACGTTAGGTAACATTATTTTGCTTCAGCTACAGCATTTCAGGAAACCAAGGTAACTCCCCATCATCTGGAATCACATAATTCAGTGGTACAGCTTCCTAAAGTTCCAACCTGACCTTTGCAAAGATGTTGCCAGCTTGCAGCTAAGGGAGAAGGAAAATCCAGGCAGCCACCTTCCAGATTTTAGGCAAAGTAGCTTTGCACTGTCCCTCAGAAAAGTAACATGTTTTCCCTGTGACATTGTGGCAGACATTTCATTAAGTTAAGGACTCTCAGTAAGAGCATGCACTCACCTTTCTACTTCAGAGGTTCCAAACCAAAACCATTAAACCCATCTGGGCTAACCCAATCCCCTTGCAACTATGAGAATATTGGGATCAAAAGGCACAAAGCCACACCACCTGCTCTTCTGGTTGAAGCACAGGTAAGTAAATTCTAAAGGATGCCTTTTGCTGACCCTACAGTGACCAAGCTCTCTGTTCAGCCCCAGTCTCCCAGGGCTTCCTGAGGAACACCAAAGGCAGTGCATTGTGTACAGCAACATTCACTGCAATAGGTTTTAGAATTACTGCAAATCACTCAAGATACTGTCAAGTACATGTGTTAGAAATGGATGCCACTCAGGAATCCTCACTTGTCCCCTCAAAAGTATTCTATGATGTATAGTTTGGAGGAAATCTTACTAGAACCTTTTAAGTACTATATTTTATTGTAAAATATTACTTAAATAATACACAGTTTAGTGTAGATAAAGATGTGTGCAATTTTCAGATTAGCTCTGATTTGATTTTTTTCTATCACATTCAACAGGAATTATGTGCAAGGAATGTAATTTTAGGACTGAGCGCTAAGCATGTATATTCTTCAGATTTGCAAGCTACAGTAGGAAGGTCTTGTCAACACATTCCTTTAAATACTTTAATGGAAGAATTTTCTCAGCAACAGCACAAGCTGAACTCCACCACCACCCCCTCCTCAAGAATGCTGCCTATTTCAAGATAGGTATGCATAAAAGTCAATTTAGCCTGCACAGGCAACTCGTTTCAGACCAGTTTAAAATCAATTGTTTCATGATTTAACTAATTTGATTTACAACTCCAACTCATAACAAAACAGCTGTTCAATTTGTCATAAACATTTTAAAAGAATTTATTTCATTGCTTGTTTGTGCATCATTTGGCTCGTGGTTCAATCAGGGCAACAGTATGCCTGAAAACCATGCAAATTCCAACAGATCCAAAAGAAATCACTAGGTGTAGTTAACTGGCAGGGTTTAATGAAAAATGAAGAGAGTGAACCCCTCCATCCAGAGGAAAAGCCAGCAGCTCCTCAACCAAGTAAGCCTGTTTAATCTGCACTGGCACTTCCAAAAAGCCTGGCTTTTACTGCTAAGGAGCAGTGCTGGCAGGCTCTGCAGCAGCTCAGTCCCTCTCAGCATGGCCTGGCATGTTCCACATGACTCTGGAACAGGCCCAACTGATCGACACACGGGTTTACAGAGGCATGCTGGAAAATGAAGTGACTCTAAGATCAGTAATGGTATCTTAAGAGAGCACAGTGCCACTTTCTTGAGGCATTATGCTCAGTGTTACTTGGTACCAACAACTGCTATCACTTCAATCTTTCCTCCTCTTTGGAAGTTTGTATGCTAACACAAAGCACTTCTGCCATGATTCAAGTGCCTTCAAAAAAACCAAAACGAGGCCCCCACAGATGTACACACACCATATCAGAAACAGACTAAAATTAACAAAGCACAAAGCTGACTTATTTATCCTGGCAAAAATAATCAGAAAGATAAGTAGACTTCCCTTCTCAGCTCACTGGTAATAAATTTATTTCTGTTTATTTCTGTTGCACTTGGAACAATAGTTTAAAATGCTAGATACTGCAGGGTACTAGAAAATTGCTGTTTTTACTAACAAAACCTGTCTGTCCTTTCCAAAGATTTAAGATTCAATTTTCAAATACTGACTTTCACAAACAGCTTAACATAAGATCATGCTGCCACCAAAACTACACCACTTTCCCTCTCCTCCCAAGCTCTAGCCCTGAATTACCTACTGCAGTGAAAACTGTACAGCAGCAAATCAAAAAAAGAGACTCAACAGGAACACACAGCTGGGCAAGGAAGATCCATGCACCTGCTTGTATCTGCTGTGAACACTGCTCACTGGAAAAGAGCAAGTCCCTTCAAGATGGGGACATGGAAGACAGTAAGATGGCTACTGCTTAGACCAGATCAGATCCATGGTAACTCCTGCACATATTAAAGGATACCTCTGCAAGAACTGAAACAGAAGGAAACCATTCAACATTTAAGAACCCACTTCCTACTCCCTGGGAATTGTACTGCTTTCCTCAGTGGCTTTTAAGGTCTACTTCTACTACAAATTTCAGAATCCCCAATGACCATCTCAGTTCACTGCCAAGATACCAGAAACTAAATGCAAAGCATGAGAAAACCACTCTGAGCTCAAGCATGGCCAGTAGAGCACTTCTGTTGAAGTTATGCAGGTTATGCACTGATCTATAACACACACTCCAAGGTCATGTTGTCAGCTATTTACTCAAAGCATTTACTAGTACTATTTACTTCCCTGGGACCTAAGCAAAAACATCACTTTTACTTCCAAGCTGTCTCCCTGTTGGTTCCAGGATAGCAGGAGAAAGCAAGGAGGAGAGAATTCTGAACCAGTGAGACCTGTGTTGTTCACAGGACACAAAAGGCCAAAGATACTGTAGCTCAACTTGCTGGTAAGATATCCCTGGGTGTCCTACACTGCAAACATGTCACAGCTAAAATGCCTTCTCTGGTCTACTTTTTTTTTCCACCCCCAGAATTTAGATATAGACATATCAAAAGCCAGTAAACTGTGCAAGTTAGATATTTCTTGAAGCTACATTGTGGCATCTCTAATACCATGCAGTATATTTCTGTCATATATTATGCTGGTAGAAACACATCTAATTTCATTTTTCTGGTTCTGTTTCTCAATTTCATTAAACAAATAGTGGGAAAAGTTTTAATTTTTTTAGCTATAATCCTTGTCAACAACCTGTGTAAAGCTATAAAGTACACATTAACACATTTAATCTATTTAATTTTATTATTATGCAGTGTTAGTTTGCACACCTGAACACATGACAACATTTAAGTTATTGGTCATTAAAAAAATATGCCCTATGTTCAAACATTGTGTAGCCTCAATCATTCACAAAGTTGAAGCATAAATAAATTAGAATACCATCTGGAAAATGCAAAGGTACCACTTACTGTGACTCCTTTCTCCTGTTTAACTGTTAATGATATGTTCCAGGTAATTTTTTGCCTACAAGATAGCTCTCTGCATTGATGTTCTAAATTTTAAGGTACTGATATCACAAATTAATCCACTCAGATATTTGATTTTATTCCCTTAACAAATACCCATTAAGCTATACACACTCAAACACAGTAAAGAATACACTTCTGTATGATGGTCAGAGTTCACAACAAAACATTTACTGAAACTGGGAAGTTCTTACCTTTGCTCTGTAAATGTATCCAAGAACCACGACCACAACTTCAGTGATAAAAACCAAGAGCAAGATGATCACAAACTGCAAAATACAATCAAGAGTGTTTGTGCAAATAGTTTTATTTGTGTGCCTAATAAAAGTCTCCATGCAGATTTTTCTATTTAAAGTTGTTTTTAGGCAAGGTTTTGCTTTCACAGATAGTTTAATGCAGGCACTTAAACTGACCAAATGAGCCCAGAATTTATTCGAGAAACTTTAGTGTTCCCAGCTTCACCAAGCAGTAAGAAGCTGCCCAGTCAGACAAGTCTAGCTGTCATTAGTACTGAAAATACTAATGCAGGTCTTTAATCAAGTGCTTCTTTCAATTTTTTTTGTTAGGTAGATCGGAATGTCTCATCAAAGAGGCTACCCAGGCAGTTACTTAGAGTGGTAGATGGACTAAGGGAATGTTTCTTCAGATTAAGCTCTGTGACAGCTGAAAAAGACAGTAAGCTATGCATTTGTCTTGCTATATTTAAGAGCACTTTGAAAGAAGTCTGCACAGCATTCAACAAAAGGAGCCCCAAACCCCTCTGTGGGGACACTTTAGATACCAGCCTCTATTCTTCCCTACCTAGTTTTCAAGCCAAAATTACAATTCAAATACTCGGAAACACAAGGCATAAAATACTGTAAACCAAGTGTCCCACAGTAAGCCATGAAGAAAATCATCAGGCATTATGACAACCCTCAGTTAACCTTGATGCAAGACACTTAAAGCAAGAAGGCTCCTAAATCACTTTTCTCTCCCTCCAATTCAGCTTTTCAAACACAGATTAAAGTGAGATTTAAAAAACTGTTATGACTTAATCATATGGTTTTACATTTTTAAATGAGATTATCACAGTTCTAAAAAAGGTAAAACTGAGACGCCTTCTGCTGCTAGAACTGTTTAATTTAACACCTTTATTCAGAACAGAAAAATGAAACAAGATGTTCCTAACAAAATTAAGCAGAAAACTTTTAAGGCCATAAAGAAAAAAACCTTTAAGTAATATTTAGGAGTTTATTAAGAGAGAAGGCAGTCAAATACACACCAGGCCAAGACTCTGTAGGAGCTGTGCACTTACCGTAGCCAGCCCACAGCGACTCTCTCGAATGGTAGCGCAGCACCCAATGAGTCCAATAATAAAAAGCAGCGTTCCCACAGCTATGATAATAACAGCTGGAATTAGTGTATAAACATCTTCAAAGAAGTGGTCGTAGTCATCATATGTGATGAACACATAGGCTCCCACGTAGCACAGGATGCCTGCTGCTGCCTGCAATGGGCACAAAAACATGGTAAGTTCCTTGGAACACCAAGCCCTTCCTCCAGCAAGGTAACAATTATTTTATCAAACACCATAAAGTGGTGTTCCTCGAAAATTCTGCCAGTTACTATCTATGACCTACTGTTATGATTAAATAGACGTACACACTGTAAACTTCAACCTCTGCTAGGAAAAGATGAACTGCTAGAAACAACAGCATTTCTGAAGGGTTCACAGCACTGGAAAAAATCTGATTGCAACCAGAAAGCAGGCAGAAACAAATACGAACCACCAACTACTAAAAGGCAGAACCAACTACTTACAAAAAATGTACCATAAACTAGCAAAACTGATGTTCTCAGAAGGATCGCTGTATGAAATGGTCCTTTTTAAACAAACAAAAAGTCAGCTTGAAGTTACTGCAAAGTAAGCCCTGTAGGATGAATCTGCAACTAGACAGATTTAAACAGCAAGACAAAGCTCTTACATCCATCTGCCATGACCTTGCCTCCCTTACAATTACAACGATCCCCAAACATCAATACCTTCATTATCTTTAAGCTGAGCAGAGCTAGTGAAAGAGACAACTATTGCTTGAGGAGCCAACTAACACACATTTATTTTTAAATACAAGGGCCTTTTCAGTCTGTGCTTTACAAATGTCTTTCCTAACTGTCCTCACACTTGCTGCAGAACGAAACATCAATCTGCAATGTGGACAAAATAATCTGAATGCCTCACCACAGGCTCTCCCCATGTCCCAATGCAAGGCCAAGCCAAAACAGTGCACTCAGAAGATGCAATGGCCAAGCTATGACCTGGGGAATTTCATCTTGCTGCAAAGGGCAGTGTCCCTATTACAAACCAATCCATACCCTGGACACAAGAGCTCACTCAACTGGAATGTGACACACTGCCGCTCCAGCAGGAGGGAGAACACTGCAGGCTGCCTGCAGCCAATGCTCCCACTCACTGCCATTACAGCCAGCCCCTCCCTGCACTGTGAAGAGGAGGGCAGACGCACACAGCTGCAATACTGCAAGGCTGGACCGTGCTAGTGCACAACCAGAGACTCAATCAGTAACTCAGGCTAGCACATCATTTAGCCCAGTTGCCTGCACAAAGCAGGGCCAACAATGAATTCAGGCCAGGTTGCTCAAGGCTTTGTCTCAAGTCTTGGAAGTCCTCCCTGGGAAGCCTGTTCAACGTGGCACAGGACAAGACAAGCCACAAGAAAAAAAGGTATCCAGGATTTCAGTCCTGTTTGCCACTACATGCTAGATGTACTGCAACTCCTTTCTATGAAACAATAGTGCACAACCACTACCAGAATGTTACTTTATGTTTGGAATATTCCCTGCAGCACTTCGCTACAGAGACACTATGTCAAAGAAAAAGATATTAAGAGCCAGCTCAAAAGTATCATCATTTGCATGGATTTGAGCAATACATTTGACCTCTCCACCTCTCTTTCTGCAGCAAAGGTAATTGTGTACTCTGCAGGAATTTTAAAGGCATCCAGCAGGCTCATATCCATCCAATAAAAGGTGCTATATACATATAAGGGGAGGGAAAACTGAAAATTCAGTAACAAAGGCCAAGACATCTTTTTCAGACAAGAATGAACAAGCTATTGCAAAATCGTCCCCTTGCACAGAAGATGTTGAAATGCTAATCCATCTGTACAAACCCTTCTGTATTAGGTACAACACGGCAAAATGCAGACACAGACTTTCTGCACACAAAGCAAAGATTCAAAGTAGTGTCACTGAACAATGGAATTACATTAACTGTTGCCTAGCAATGAAGCCTGTGAATGGCAGGCCAGTGATGTAATCTCCTATTTCTAAGAACTAAAATGCTTGTTAGAAATATGGTATGTTACAAGGCGGCAGATGAAAAACCACAGCTGTGGCTGGCATCACACACAGAATATATACCGCAAAGCCGAAATCAGAACCATTTGTGAACTCCTTTGTCCTTCTTTTGTTGTAATTTAATTGGCTTCCTCCTTGTTTAAGAAAAATCTGAATCATAAACTGCATAAGCACATACATTTGAAGAATGTATTTGAAGTAAAAGGAGCTTTGCCTTAAAAAAAAAAAAAAATCTGTCTACAGGTGTTATCTTTCCTTCCCTACTTCAAGAGGCACATGCATTTCAAGAAACATTGCTTTTGCAGCCTTTAGATAGATTAAAAGCTGCCTGGATTGAAGACTTCATTAAATCCCTTTCACACATGGAACAAGAATGACTAACCATCCATTAGTCCATGACAGCACTGGGCCTTAGGTCTCACTTCTGAACAATGCTGAGGAGCTGGTGTTATCTCTGATACAGACACTGCCTCCGTGATGAAGTGACCATACCCTTCAGAATTACTGCTGCCACCTCTTCCACAAGTCATCTGCAGCAGGGGAAGGTCCTGAGAGCAGAGGTACCTGCTGGAGCTTGCACAAGGTTTAAAAGCCATGAAGACTGAAACTCCTTCCCCATGTAACACAGCTGAACACTGCTTTTGAACAGGTACAGGACACAGTCTATCATAGGACAATGAAAACAGCAACATTACCCAGTCAGTTTACACTTAAACAAGTTTGAGATGTCCTCCCCTTTCCTTTCACAACACAACCAAGGGACACAGATTGTTTTGGCCTTCTCTTAACCAGGAAGGGGGAGGTCTCTGAAGGGTTTTAGCTGGGATGAGAAAAGGGCTTTTGAAGCAATCCTTTTTGCTCATCTTTTGATGATTTTCTCTTACTATCTTCTGGCTTGCATCACTGAATAGTCTTGGGAGGGTGTAAGGGGAGTCACTTTGGGTGAAACTAAGGCAGAAGACAAGTACAGCTCCTGTGCTGACGCTCAGAGTTGTTCAGTCAATGGGACTGCCCTGGTTCCAGGTCCCTCCCTCTTCAGAGCTCAGCAGTTCCACCAGGAGCTCTCAGCAGACAGCACAGTGTCATCCACTGATACAAATAACACATAAACATTGCAACACACAGGACAGTTTAACCATACAAAGCGTGCAGTCTATCTTGACCAGCGCTGCACCAGTTAATTGCACACTTGTTACCTGTTGCAAACCAAGTACAAAGTTGCATACATGTGCTTTTTGAAGAGGAAAAAAAACCCAAACCAAATCAACTGACTCTCCCCTGCCCATAACCAAACAATCCACCCCAAATTACCCAAAATAGTACCATGTGCTTAAACCATCTATCTCAAAATAGGAATCATCTAAGGAACCCAAAGTCTGTATAGACACAAGGATAACTTAAAAATGAAGTCATAATCCACATCTCACTGTTCACTATCCTGCAGAGTAAACAGAAAACCTGCAAAGTCCAAACTCGCTCAAGTCAAAGACAATCGAATATAAAGCTACAGTGCTTACAATCATGCATTTCCTACCATTAAATGGAAGCCAAATATATGAACTGCACACAGTTCAAACAAGTCTTTGATAAACAGGGCTTGAAGGAAGAATTCTCCAACTTAATCTGCTCAATGCTCTGAATAGAGATGGCAGCATTTCCTGAATCTGTGCCAGGTCACATGCATGTTCTAGGGACATTCAGCATTCACACATCCTTTTACAGTTGTCTGCATCTAACTCACAGTTCTGAACCTGAAGCAGCACACACTTATTTTAGGATGAATTAACCTTTAAAAACACTGATAACAAAGTACAGTCAATGGAGACAGCTCGTTGCAAAAGGCTTGTGCAATTCAATATCCTTCTCATCAGAAGCAAGTTTATAAGACACGAAGATCTCTCACAGTTCAGAAAAAGATTGATTTTATTGCTTTGGCTGGAACCTCTATGGAGTTATTAAAAGCTCAACAATTATGCAAAGAATTGGAAGGAAAACTGGAAGATCCAATGACACAATGGTAAGTATCACTCAACACATTCTAGAAAAGCTCAGTTAAAAATCAAGGTTCTTTGCACAGTCTTCGGGCTGCTGTAACACAGCCTTTTAAGCTCATGGCCATTTCACAAAGTCAGCTTTCACCTCTCACAAGCCCTGAGGCGTACAAGGCTGTCTAGCTGCACCTTGAAACAGTTTCAGGGATTGAGTTTGCTTGTTTGTTTTCCAAGGAGGCTGCAAACACACACCAAGAGCTGTTTTCATGTTTTTAGGAATCCTCACACACTGCAGCAGTTTGAAAGCCAAAGTTGTGGCTACCTAAGACGATGAGTGTAAGATCTTTAAACTTGTTCCGTTGATCATTTATTTATCAACCATGGACACCGCAGCTTCATTTACAAGCGAACGCTTCCTTACACCACCCTAATAATGTTACTGCCAAAGAACACTTGTATGTTCATACTTTTCACCTTGCTAGGGAATTTTCTTCACTTTGGGACTCTAATAGAACATACAGCAGAAGGTCTGAATTTCTTTTGTGGTACTGTTTCAATTAACTCGGCCAAAGAATAGTTTGTCCCTTTAGAATCCATGTTTTATTCACGGTTTTAAGAAAAACACATACTCTCTGAAAAAGAAAGTATTGTATCTTAGCAAAAAAAAGCAAAGTATTGTATCTTAGGAGAAAATACACCTGATATTCAATTAGGCAAGAAGGACTATTTCACATTTTTGGTGAGGACACCTAATTATAAATTCCTCCTGCTGCCAACTTGGCCACTGCTGATTGGTAAATGTTGATAGCAATGACACCACTCTAAACCAATTATTCACTCTACTATGGACATATCTTTCAAGCATGGGATTGTTAACTATACCCATGATACATTCTGACAGACCATCTACATCATCTTTGATAAAAAGAACCTAAGGAAAAAGTAAGAAAAAAAGCTTTTTACGCTAACAGACCCTCAGCTTTTCTCTCTAGATTCTGTCCTAGGACCATTTTCCCAACATGCCCATTACTTTCCTCATGCTAAATGTGAGTATATCTTTGTTCTCACTGCCTTTCTAACACATTTTTTAAAAAAACAAAACACATGTCTACTCCAGGACAGATGTATGAGAATCTACAGCTACTTCTGTCCATGCACACCAACTCCTGAACATTTCCTACCCACAAGCAGGAACACCAATATTGTAGTCCACCTCCGAATCTTTGCGCTTCTTAGAACAGTACCTGAACAAGTGGGATTTTTTCCACGTTTCGCCATTATTTGACTTCTAGGGTATTTCTGATATTTTTGGTCCTTTCCAACACTAGAGTATTCATAGCCTGATTACTGTCATAAAAAGAAAGGGATGACAAAAACTTTTAAGTCTTCCTTTTAGCTTTCTGTTCTTCAAAATTTATTTTCTTTACCTCAAAGGCCCAACAGGATCTCTCTGGGGTTTATTTTTCTTATAGTCTTTTCAGCACTTCCCTGCTGTGTATCTCTCTCTCCACTCCCCTCCCTAACAAACCCACACCCATAGTTGGTATTTTCTTTGCTTCCTGAAATTGATACAGAACCAGCTTAGAACCCAATGTCACTGGTTTCCTGACACTCTTCTCTTTGTTCTCATCAATGATAATTTAACTTGAACACTGAGCTATAACTGTCTTACAAAATCTTCTGGGAGAAGAAAGACAACAATTCCATTCAGCTCTGTTAACACAGTTAAAACTATCTTAAAGGCTTATAAAACAAGCAAGCCCTGTAAAATTCAAGCAAGCCAGACTGCTCTGTTTGTACTGGCCACACTCAATTCTGTGCCCAAACACCTCAAATTCAAAGGCTTTTTAAGCTAAAGCAAAGGCTGAGCTAGGCTGCCTTTGCATTTGGCACTGCATATTAGAAGTGCCACTAATTGCAAGATGTAGTGCATCTGCAGTCTTCAGCCTCTTCAGAAGCCAAGTTACAATGCAGCCATTCTTTTACACCTATTTAGTCACCAGGGCTGTAACTCGAGCTGGTGCTCTCCTGTTCCCAGACTCCTCGCTCTGCAGGAGAACAATGATGATCACTCTGCACTTCAAAGTTCACCAGGTAAAGTGATACTACAAATTTCTTGTACTATTCAAAGGTATCGCATTTAGCTTTGCAACTTGGTTTTGTTAGGTATTAGGTCTTTTAGGCTCAAGACCAGATGCCAAAAAGCTGAAAAATCCCAGGCAAAGACCTGAAACTCATCCTGTAGTGAAACATGAATGTCACTAACATGTTGCTTAAAAGTAAATCAAAGTATTTATTACTAAAATTCAGGACCTGGGCCACATTTGCTACCTGAAAATTCATATTCAAGTATTGTAAGAAAAATCACTCAGAGGGCACAACACCTGAGAGTTTTAAATCCTATTTTTTTAATTATAAAAACTAATTCTTTTAATGCACAGGATTTCGAACCATTACCAATCCTGAAGGATACACTAGCTTCATACTACCATGGTAGCAGAAGCAGAAAACATTCCATTTCTACATCCAGAAGCAACCGTCTTTCAAGACAAAAGAGCTTTGGTCAAGTAATCCCTGCAAAGTTACCTTCGGGATCATCCATCAATTAGTCTTTCTTTGATCACCAAAGAACTCTCTAGAAGTTTGTTTTCAAGTCCAGAGCAGTAACTACTCTCAAGATCACAATCGACTAGAGAAACTACTGGGTTTATTGCTATGTGTAAGAGAAAGTAAACTCCAATCTTCCTTTCTGCTACTAAATTTGAATGAATTTTCCCATTGCTTCATTTGTTTTTTCCTACCAGAAATCCCCAAACACATTACATACACATTGACTGCTACAGCTCCTCTAAGAAAATCCTCCATTTCCCACACCCTGGTTGCTGCACTGTGGTGAGCACATCCCAGCTGTGCAGGGAGCACAGATTTGTAGAAAGTATTTGTGCTCTACAGATGCAGAGACTTGAGGTTTTTCTAAACAATCATACCAAAAATGTTTTGTAACAGCTTAGTCAAATGAACTGTCAAAGTAATGACTTCAAGCCAGCTAAATACTATAAGAACTTAAATAGTTTGCAACTACTGAGTTGGAAGTATTGTAGAAGCAGAGTTCATTCTTTTTCTCAAGGAGAAGAACACAGAGGTGAAACATAAAAACCTCAGCAAGCACAAGATATCTGGCACTGTTTTAGCAGAGCAGGCTGTCAAAGCACATTAGGCAGATTCCCTTTTCTGAAGCAGTACCACATGGAACGCTGAATATTTTATCATTCTATCCTAGGAACTAAAGTAAGACTGAAAACATTTCCTTAGTATTTTTATCTTCATCTCATCTTCAAACTGGTTTCAACTGAATTATGCAAGTCACACCATGAAGCCTAAATTAAGGGAACACAAACACATTTGACAGCAGTCTTTAGGTATTTGTTCCAGGTAAATATATTTCTTCCCCTTTCATAGTTATGCCGACTGTAAATTTAGGAAGTTTCCTGAAGAACATGCTATTCTCAAATACTTTATTATATAATATTTTTTGCAGTTAGTCATTATCAACATGTCATCAAGGTAACCAAAAAATCTTGCCGATTATGAAGATGTATGTACCAGAAGTTACATTATTTTATTTCTAAGCTGTATTGCCTTTCACATCCTAATTACTTCCTATCCAAGACCCTTTCTTAAAGGACTCAGCATCCCCTAAAAGAAGTCACCAGCTGACCAAAAAAATCTTGTGCAAACTTAAGGTAAAGGTCAATTGAAGGATTGGCTTTCCTTTGTCATTTATCATATCTATTCAAAAATTAACCCACAGCAACAAGACACCAAGAAACATATTAATCAGATTAGTATTCCCTGGTCTAAGGAGAGCAAGTTTTAACTGATACTTCATATCAATCCATTTCTTGGTATTTTTGACCTTCAGCACTCCTTGACAAATTATCCAAAACCCAAGCTCATGTTCCACACAAAATCTACATTCTGCTACTCATTATGACTACCACTCATGATACTGTTTTCTTATGGAACTGTATTTTAAAGGCAGTATGGGCACCTACAGAAGATGCACTCAATGCCCCTGCAAAGACAACTCAGCTGAACTCTTAAAATACCACACCAAAAATGTGGAAAGGTGAGGAAACTCCATTCAACTTTCTACATGATAAACTAGTACCTGCCCTACTTTTAGGCAGTTTCCGCAGCCTATTTTCTTTAAAAAACAAAAATCCCGTTGTATTACCAACATGTAGGAAAGTACAGGTAATGTAAGAATTTTACACAGCAGAAAGAAGTTTGCAAAAGACTATAAATGATGTTTTATGGTGTCAACTAAAATTTAACAAGACTCTCCAAAATGAGATGAACTTGTAGAATTGAAATCAGCAGCTGTGGATGGTAAGTGGCTGTCTCAACTCACCAAGGTCTAATCTGCCTCTTTCAGACTCAAAAGTAATTTGTACAAGTTACTCTCCAAAGTAAAACAAGCACATCCCTGCTATTTCTTCACAGCACTGATAACTTTCTGAACAACTCAGTCATAAGATATCAAATCTCTCTAAACATTCACATCCTCCCACAAGTAAGAGACCCACGGGACAAGGGAGGAAGTTATAATCCACTGTGTAGTCACAACTTGCTATTCCTACAGGTGACCATGAAGATAGTGATAAACTGGTATATGAAACCTTACAGAGTAAATTTACAAAAGCAATTAAAGGAGATTTCTCAGTTACTTGACCAATTACAGGCATTTGTCTATTGCCAAGTCTCAAGAAATCCAAATGATCTGATTACCAATATTGGAACTACATAAGGATGACAAGCAAAAGATTTCTCTAACAGCAGAGAAGCACTTACAATGCCAACTAGATAAGCACCAAATGCTAACATACACAGCCCAGTCAACAAATGAGCTACTGACTCCAGCTTGTGAAAGAATGGAAAACCACTGTTTTCTGTAACTCTCACTTTAGGAAAGCCTGCATCATTCTATATGTGGCTGATGAGCTGCAAGGTTGTTTCAACACAAGCCACCCAGTCACTTATCCGCCAAAAAGCCATCAGCACAAGCTGACTTCTTAGGCTGGAGCTGGTTCACAGAATATAGGATTGATAACACTTTAATTTGATGTGAAGTACATCTTATCCAAATACAACATGTCCATTTTTAATTAAGCCAAGTTTGTCTCAAAAGTAATCAAAAACTGTAAAGCAGAAAGTTCAGCATTACACAGGATAACACTGACCCCACCACTGTATGAGATGAATAACTGCCAATTCCAACATACAATTAAATTCCTAAATGCAGCAGACAACGAACAATACCTATCACTAAGCTTCAGAAACTGCACAGAGAATTTGTGCTCATTTACTCCAAACGGAGCCTCATTTATATCAGCAACTACAGAAAAATCCACTTCAAGGTGCCATCAAGAAGGCGACTCACAAAACCCGTGTCCAGTCGAAAACTTTTAAGCATGACGTAGGAGCTGTTACAGAGCTTTTAAAATGCCACTTGCAACTATGCATGTAACAAAAAGCCACACCCAACAAAGCAGATTCCAGCATTACTGCCGCACTAAGAGATTGATGTCACTAGTTTTTACTTTAAAGATAAAGAATGGAGCGTGTGCACCTCAGCCAGAGTCACAGATTTCTAATCTGCACCACTTAAGGCCAAATATGCTCCTCTCCCAGAACAGCTCTATAAGCAAATGCCGCTAAGAATGCACAGATATGCATTTTCCCTAACCATGATTCATTTCCAGGCACCCTTAAGGAGCATTCCTTTGCAAAATTCAGACAAGAACAGTCATCCTGTAACGCCAGTAAGATTTTATATGACTTCCAATAGTAAATGAAGCAACTATACATAGCTACACTTTTATGTTCCAACAGCTTGTTACCCACTATTACTTTTTCAAAGACGACATCTCTGAACAGTTGGGACATCAGATATTCTGTACCTGGAGCTGGGATTAGAGCAGGAAAAATGCAGTACCTAAATGCACAACAGGAATTCTTAAAATCTACAGACTCTTCTTTAGTTTGATTTCATTTATTTAAGAGTTACGCAGTTCTGACAAGCCAATTATTATAGTGAACACAGTGCCAAGCTGGAACCTGTATGTCCATCCTGAAAAAGGTAATTTACAGCAACCTACTGTCGCCTTTTTGTAAGCTTTTGTCTTACTGTCACTGTAGTTGTGCGAGGTTTCAGCGATGCATAAATACTACAACGCTACCGTGGCTGATGGAATACGTGAAGCATAAATATATAAAGACGTACATCCTGATTTTGTGTTAACAGCAGCAGAAGAAAACAGTGCCCCACATTCACCGCCAAGCGTCTGGGATGTCCCGCAGCGCACGGCCAACCCGAGATGGACACAAGAGCTCTACAAAACTTCAGCTGGCTACAGAAATCAAGCTGCCAGAGACCTGAGAAGCTCAGTAACGCAAGACAGAGAAGCTGTATTCGCTTACACAAGAGCCTCTACTCCAAGATCCATAATGCTCGTTAAACCTTCAATGCCACGTTCAGCTTCCCCCACGCTGGAACTCTGGGGAAGGACTGCGAGGGAAGGGACTGCGCCCAGCACTGAACCCCCACACCCCGCGAAGGGGCTCAGAACGCCCGTTAAACATAAAGACTTTAAATACGAACTGAAGCCGTGTGGGGAGGTGGGAGGGGCTCCCGGCTCCTGAGCGAGGCCCGCAGCGCTCTCGGGGCCAGGCTCCGACCTGGAACCCCGGAGCCGCCATCCCTCGCGGGGCGCGGCCGGACTCACCCAGAAGATGAGGTTGAGGAAGACGAGGACGGTCTTGGAGGAGGTGATGCCGCACTGCCCCATGGCGCCGCAGAGCCCCGGCCCGGCCCCGCGTCCCCTCAGCGCCGCCGCACGTGACCGCCCGGCCGCGCGGGCAGCCTAAGATGGCGGCCGCGCGCGTCACGTGGCGCCAGGGGGCGGAGGCACCTAAGATGGCGAACCGCTCCCCCTTAAAGCGGTCCCGCCCTCAGGAGGCGCGGCTGCCCCGATGGGGTGTTACTGGGAGGGACAGGTCAGTGCTGTCCTCCAGCCTCAGAGCTTAGGCAGCAGAGATAAGAAACATAGCCTCTGCCGCTTCTTCAGCACCTGAAGCGATAATTTTTCCACTACCTTACAGTCTTAAAACAGGTACCAAAGAACTCTGAACATTCACATCCTCCCACAAAAAGCTGCACCATAAAGCTGGTACACTATAAAGCAGATGACATCCTCAGGAGACCTTCGGCTCCTGAGGGAGGTGAAAACGCTCCCGACTGCCGCCTGAGGGGTGGTTTGAAGGACTGAGGGCGCTGAGGGGCCGTGAGGGCAGGAGAGCTGAGAGGCTGGCAGGGAGGGCAGGTGTTCCGTGAGGAGAACATCCAGCATTTTACAACCTGGACATTTGTCTAGTGTGGGAAAGGAATGCTCCCAGTGAAGTAAAAGACTGTGGCTCATGTTGCAGAACCTCAAAAACTGTGAGGAAAATGCAGGCGGAGGTAATTCTTGGATGTTTTGGACTCATCCAAAAAGGGCGGCATTTTCCCGCGAGGAGCAAAGGAAAAGTAAGTTAAGTAAAGACATGCCTGGTTTCTAGATGAGGTAACACCAATCCAGGATTTGCTGCTCAATTTATACATAAAGTTTATTTTAACACAGCCAGGATCTAACCCTTCATTGTAAGGGCCTTTTTTCTGTTTCACTAATCAAACTAAACCCTTCCTCTCCTCTTTCTTCCTGCACCAGGATATCTTCCTCCTCGATCCTCCTCTTACTCTCTTTCTCCTCTCTAATTCCCTGCTTTTCCTAGAAATGCCTGTCATTCCTGAGCTGCTCTCCCGTGTTTGGTGAGCTTGTTCTTGGTCCTTTCCCAGCAGATTTACTTCTCAGGTGGAAACAAAACTACCCATGCTACTGAAGGCCTTAATATTTTAGCTATTGGTCTTGCAAAGGCAGACAAGTAACAGTCAGTTATATTCCACTGTTCTGTTTCCATGGTAGCAAAGTTAGTTCTTTTTCATCCCACAGTTTGGGAAGTTATTTCCAGACCCAGTTCTGGATACCATGGAGATACTAAGTCTTTTTTCAGCTTTCATTTCAAGTCCTTACATGCTCATGGATGAAACTTCTCAATCTTGCAAGTGTTATCAGACCATTTTCTGACACTAAAAATTAATTTATATACCCAGAAGTTATGCTTAAACTCGGTTGCACAATTATTGAGGTTTTGCACTGAATTTATGGCTTTTAGGGTGTGATTGTGTCTTGTATTTTCTGCTTTTTAATATGCTGTTTATATGTGCTTTATATTACATTTCTGTGACATATGGTATTTTTAAAAGCCTATATAGGCAATACTATCAAAAAAGCCATTAAGAGTTGATGGAAAGAAAGCCTTTTTAAGAGGAATTTGATAAAGAAAGGATCAATGATATTTAAAAACTCACAGAAAGATTTTAGTACAATGCTGTTATACAATTTCAACGTCAAAATTAACAGTCTTATCTGATTTTCTGTATTAATTTCCTCTACCTTCACAGGTAGAGAAAGTTAGATTAGATATACATATCTCACATAAATTTTTATAGATTCAGGAATTTTTATAGATAGGAACTGGTGTTCAATGGAGACTCTCAGGGTTCTTTTTTGCATTTAACATTGACAACTGGCAAGGAAGGGCCAGGACTTCATGCTTGGAGGGCAGCCTGTGGTGGGGTTGCGGGTTTCTGCATTCAGGGAATGCGAGGGACTCCTGCAGAGAGAGGAGGGATGGGGAGACTGCAGTGCCTTGAGTTGGCGCAGAGTTTGTGTGGGCTGGACTCACACTGCCTGAAAGATAAATGCCAAGTGTTCTTCTAAGCATGGCTCCTGAAAAACACATCAATATAACAGTGCCTGGCATTCTTTGCACTGCTGCCTTGCTGCTGTCATGAGCTGGCTGATGGGGGGTGCCAGGGTGGGGTCTTTGCAGGCTCTTGTGCAGGGAAGAACTCTTGGTTCTTTGGAGAGCACATGCAAAACATTTGGATATCATCAGTCTGTGACTCTAAATCCACAGATTCTGTCTGGGATAAGGTGTGGGACTGTGCTGGCATCTTACACCAAGCGTGGCACACCAGCCAAGTGACATTTAGGGGAAAAAGGGGGTGAATTGTAAGCTGCCATCAGAAATTGCCCCTCCTCCTTACATGGGCATGTAGGCAGGGAATTCTAGCTCTCTGCCTTTGGAGGAAGGAAGAAGGATGGATGGCTTGCTGAAGTGAGGTGAGGCAAGGCAATTCCCAGGAAAGCAGGCAGCAAGGCTTGCTGGAAAGCAGGTTGTAACAAGCACTGTGAATACTGGCTGCAATTCCAGCATCTGGCTTGACTGAGTTGGATTGAACTATCTCCAGCACAGCTTTGTTGCTTAGATCTCCACCTTTCTTGATGTGGACAGGTAGCTGACTGCCAAGATGTGCTTTTGTTTTTAATACAGCTTAAACCTCTTTGAAATTCCTCAGGGAATTATTTGGCATTTCATCGCTTGTGACTATCATCATAGCAATATTGTCAGAAAGATGTACCAGAAATGAATACAAGGCTATCCTGCACTTCCACAGCCTCTGAGAGGGAGAGAGGATCAAAGGTTGGGATAGGTACAGGGGAAGAGTGGCCCAAGGGTCTCAAGTGCAGAGTGTGTGCTGGATGCACCTTGGTGACCTCACCAAGGCTCGGTCTCTGGCTCTCAGTGCACCCTGGCACACACTGGGCAGGTTGGCTGGGAGCCTGGTTAAGGTAAGTGGCTGCAGAAGCTGTTTTGCAGATTCAGAGGAGCAGAGACAAATGTGCAAGCAAATACAATAATGTTGTAGTTTGACCTGCAGTTTAATTATGCCCAATTCAACTCAGATTTTTTAAACACCAGGAGTTAAAGTCTGTGGACGCAGTGCACTTTGCATTGGTGCAATTGAGTCTGGACTGTCATAAATCACTCATCTAGCAAGGCCTGTAGACAATTCCACAGCAAAAGTAATTTTCATTTGCAGGCATGCATTACAAAAGTAAAAGTGTGTTCTTGCTTTTGAGACAAACAATTTAGCAAATGTTATAAAAATGAGTTAAGTACATTTGAATGAATTAGGTAGTAGAGAATAATCTCATGCTTTTTCTCCAGCTCCTGAGGAGGTAATCATAAGCTTCTTTGAAGTGTGTAATAGCCTGGAAAGGTCCATGAACACTGAAGGATGCGTAGTAAAAATGACTGATTACCTGACAAACATTTTCCCAGTCGATCTTATCAACATTTGGAAGTACAGTTAGAAAATGAGAGCGCTCATATCAGGGTATTGTAAACCAGTGAACAGAGGGGGGAAGTGGGACTGTCAGTGTACAGTAGGGAGGGCAGCAGTGCTGAAATCCAGTCTTTCATGTGTTCTAGAGCAGGAGAGATCTCTTACCACTTTGATCCCACCCACCTGATTTTGTGGTTCCCAGGAATGCCAGTCATGACTTGCAATCTATTAATTGCTCTTCGCTGGGAGTAAATGATCTCATAGGAGTCGCTCTGTGCATTTCTTCACTTTTTGATGGGCTTGAGCAATGTGAACTTCTCAGTAAAGATCGAATATTGGAAGCAAGGTCCGTTTTATTGCCACTGAAGGGATATAAAAGGAATGAAGAGCACTCTTCATGACTAAGGAAGGAGAAAAAATTGGTTGAGATTAGTTCATTATCTTTTCTTTATATCTTTATCACCTGGCTTAACTTACATGCAATACAATTTTTAACAATAAAGACCTATATACGCTGCATTTAAATAGAATTTTCATGAACTGATATGATAATATATCCTTGTTCAAATACATAAAGGATGTTTGTGTGCTCTATTCTATATTTATTTCTGTATTTATATTTGATAGCAGTCATTGTGTCATGCTAAGGGTTGGCATCTGGAGGGAGACCTTTCAGATTTGAGAAGCACCACAGAAAAGCAGTTTGGAGCTAAAAATCTGATGTTGGACAAACTCTGAAACAATTCTGCATATAGATCCAAAGGACTGATGTAATAGTTCAAAAAACAAGATATGAGAAGCTCTGTTTAAGAACATGTCACTGGCATTGGCAGTTTCCCCAAAGGTACATTTGCATTATTTCTTTTAAGAAATAGGTGTAGATTGTTCTCCAAGTCCACTCTGATGCTGGAGAGGAGCTGAATCTGTGTAGTTCATCTATTTTATGCTGTAAGAAGTGAGACATCACGGCACAGTCTATTCTGTTCTTCAGAGTCTTTCACACCAAACTACAAACAGCACCTTCTCCCTCCTCACTCCCTCATCACTGCACTTTCTGCAGGAGTTCTCTGCCAGCTGCAGTCAGCTCAGTTTTCAGGATCTGTATCCTGGAAAGGGGCCTCTGTGTTCCATGGCTTTTCCCATGGCCGCAGAGCTGCTTCTAAATCCCCCCAGTCTGCACTGCCTGACATCCTCTCCACTGCACCAAGGCACTGTTGGAGGAGAGGGTGGCACTGTTTTATTCACAAGCAGCTGGCCACTGCTGAGGAGGGCACTGGGGTGGGGACTTCTTAAACCAGGCCTGCTGGAAAGGAAAGGTTTGTGAAATCTCAGAGCATCCTGTGATGAGATTTCACTTCTGCAGCAGTGTCAGCTTCAGCAGCCTTCTGCTGGCTTCTCCATTCTCCATAACCCTTCTTCACATGACAGTAGCAAAGGTACCACTAGAAGTATTTGTGTAACCATGGAAACCAAGTGGTGGCAGCAGATTAGGGGAAAAAATAACTCATGCAAAAGAAGGTTGTATTTTAACCTGGATTTTTAGCCAGTCTGTTCACCGGGTGGTCCTCAGGAGAATGTGCACCAGCCTACCTGTCAGGGCCATGCATAGGCAGAAATGAAAAGTGGGCAGGTGGGGACTTTGCTGTTAGCAGAAATGCTCTTGAGATGTCACCCTCTGAGAACCCTAAAGCGTTTCACCTTACCTAATCATCACTTGCTGTTTGCTGGTTTTTTGTTCAAAATTCAGCTAGTAAGGTCATTTTCCATAAGCTTTTGTGCTCTTTGGACAGTGTGTTCTTGCATGTGCTCTGTATTCCTGTATTGCCTTTTCCCTTTTGCAGCACCCACTTCAAGCCAATTCACAATTCTCTCACTGTAGCTATTTATGTTTGTGTTTTACCTACTAAAAAAGTATTTCACGAAGAAAACTGATGAAAAAGGAAATTTTAAAGCTGATGTAAATATAGTAAGTCAGTGAGAGGTAGAAAGTCAAATAAAAAAATAGACTTCCTGTGTAAGCACTACATGATGGGCTTATCATCCAGCATGCATGTCCTTGTGCCCTGTTACAGGATGGGTAGGACCTCATTTTGGTGATGTGGTGGCACACCCTGGGGACATGGCTTGGGGGACACAGAGTTGTGGGGCTTCCCTGCCTCAGATGCTGAGCACTACAGTCTGCGTTCATTACATAATCTACAGCTGAAAGTATAATTAAACTATTTCATTCTTGTAACCAGCATTTTTCTGTCTAGAAATTCAATCAATATTTTCTTTAAAAAATCCCAGTTTCCAGTTGGGAATTTTTAAAAAGCCCAAGCTATAGTCACAAACCAGCAGGGCTGCCTTTGCTTCTGCAGAACAGCATTAAGCACTACCCAGGCGTTCTCTCGGTGCCATCCGTAGCTGCTGTGAGCTGCTCCAGGCTGTGTCTGTGTTTGTACACAGCCTCTAAACACAACCTCTGCAGTGTACCCATGTTAAACCTCTTCTGCTGAAAGGAAAGGGGTGTTGCTGTCATAGCACACACTCCATGGATGGAGAACCTTTCCTGGACCCACTTCATGGTGCTAGGAAATCAGTATAATCTCATTTTCTGCTTTCCTCACAGTTTCCTGAGGCTGCTGATGTACCTCACAGGGGTATTATGAGTCTTTAGCTGATACTGTGGAGGTGTGAAGCCTCTGGAAAGCAGGGCTCCCGTAACTGGTGAGCTCCCTCCCATGGATAATCTGTGCTCCCTTTCTAGGTGCTGTTGACCATCTTGGAGCAGATGCTCAGCATGATCCTGCCAGGTGTTAAGTGCTGTGATATAGCTCCAGAGAAGCATTTAAACACATCCATACCTTCAGCTGTGGTTCCAGTGGAATGAAAGACCTAGAAAAACCAATTGGTACTTTCCAAATGGGTAAAGATAATTAAAAGGAAAGTAACTTCTCCTCTTGTATTTGTAAAAGCAGTGTTTACTTCTGGACTCTCTCTGTTTTTAATTTTTTTCCTTTTAAATTCTGGTATTTCCTGTATGGCAGCTTACTCAGCTGTTACAAGGAAAATGAAATGTTCTTCTTACTGGCAGTAGTCTACAATGTCTGAAACCAGCTCTCTGTGTAATTCTAGCAACCCAACCATGGCTTAGTATCCAGAAGCAGCAGCAAACCAAGTTGATATTAAGTAGGTGAATCCAGCTAGAAGAGACAGAAAATGTTAAGCTTTGTATCATACCCCCATCATTGTTTTACTACTTCTGTGGGTGGCAGTTTTTCAGGGGAATAATTGATGTCATCCAATAGTATGTGTATTTTAGTGCTCAGTTAATGACGGCCTAATATTTCAAACAAAATACAACTTCTGTAATGAGATACCTCGTTTCTGCCAGGATATTATTAGGATCCCTGTTACAGTGATCTAATGAGATTGACCTTCATTTCATAACAAATTGCACTGCCCCTGAAACTATTTTTAATAGCCTTCATGTAGAGAAATAAATGATTCGAGTAATTATAAATTTTATGAAAATGACAAGTTACTTTAAAGTGCTACTATATTTTTACAATGTTACACACCGATTGAGTGCAACATTGTGAAAGTCTCATGTGGCTTTGTTCTCTCTGCCGCTCCACTAAGAACAAAATTAATGAGCTCAGTTCGTGCTGGGTAGAAGATAAACCTGGTGTGATTGGGAATGCGGCGCCGGTTTGAGCATCTCGCAGGCTCACCCGGAGGCTCCTACCCCCGCAGTGCCATTTGCTGCCATCTCCTGGGCGGTTCCCAAAATTTCAAGGAGACCATCAAATGCGTGCTCTAATAAATCGCTGTTGCCCTGATCTTCAGAGTCGTAGTGCACGTGACTTCTAAGATATGCTTCAATGAGATGAATCCTCTTTTAAGAGGTGATCAAAGAGAAAAAGAGGCATCCATATTCTCAGTATTTCTGTTAATTGTCTTAAAACTATTAGTGGAAGCAGGATGGGTATAGGATTTCAGAGGGAAGATGAGTAGGATTTGGATACACTTGGCCTTATATTTCTAGAGGATAAGAATGCTCTACTAGGCTGCAGCTATTTTAACTGAAAAGTCTCCTATGTACTATTTCATCCTCACCACATCCTCAGATTTCTTTTCTAACATGGTACCATTTCTATGATGTCATATCCATTGTGATGCAGAAGATTCTGTATATTTATTTCGCATTGCAGGCAAAATAAGTGATGTAAAAATCATATGACTAAATATTTTCTTATTGCAGCTTATATTTTACTCCCATATTTTTGGCAGACCGGGATGGAAGTCTCATGCTTGTAAATTCTGTCTCAAAAATCCCAGCACCAAAGCTGTTCTGAATAAACAGCTTAACAAAAAACCTATTTGAGATGAAAAGATCAAGATGCAAATTAAACTTTAAAGGAAAGGCTTCACAAAAATAACCTCGTTATTTCCTCAAAGGCCATAGAAGTTCCCACATTAAGATAAAGAATTTTCAAGTCTGTATGTAGAGCACCATCTGGTGACTTGTGCACAGCAGGATCCCCAGGCAGGGATTTACATACTTTGCCACATCGCAGACAGCGTCCCCCAGCAGAGCTGCTCCCTATGTCCTCCCTGCCAGACACAACTTCTCACAAACGTGCTTTCATCCTTGTGCCCAGGCTTGGCTGTTGTCCCTGTTATTTGTGCAGAGGAGCAGGAGGGTTTGTGTGCTGGTGCTGCGGCCCCCTCCTCACGCCCTTCCAGAGGCAGGCGTTCCTTCTGCCCGGGAAGGGCTCCCGGGGCAAGGCCCACTGCGACAGTCCCAGGCTGGGGAGAGGCAGCAGGCACAGAGGTGACTGCCTGGCACCCAGCCTCTCCTGGCTGCCCCTCCTCCTGCCTGGCTCACACATCCACTCACCCTGTGCCTTTCAGTGCTGCTGCCACTGTTGCAGTCTGTCCTCTCTGTCGCAGCTGTCCTGAGAATGCCACAGTCACTGCTGCAGAACAAACCCAGGAGAAAACGTGTCTGCCTGGCCTGTGGGCTGTGGGCGGTGGAGGGTGGTGGTTGTTGGTGTGTATTTCCACAAAACCAATTAACTAGATGATCCAGTTGTAAGCATCATTCTTGGGTGCCTTAACTATTTGTGGGTACATGGACTTAGAGCAGTCTTGTTACAAAAACAGCTAGACTGTTTAAAGTGGTTTAATTTTCCTGTAAGCATAGAGCAAATAAAAAGATTTGAAGCTTAATTCTCCACTGCATTATACCATAGTACTATAGATTTCATTACAGTTCTATTTCATCTTAAACCCAAGGTAATTTATTTGAATATCATGTTTGCAACCCATAATCCTTTATATCCCAGATATCTCAAGCAATCACCTCAGCACCTGTGGATTTCTGAATACCTTACCACTGAAAAAATATATCTCCTTTTTTCAGTAAAATAGCCCATGGACTTAGCAAAAAGATGTGTCTGGGTCTAGCTACAGCATATGAAGGGCTTCCTCCAGCAGTAATCACACAAATACTTCAGGAATGAAATGCACTACTAAGGCTCTTCTTTTTTTTTCTCATGTGGCAACTTTCTTAATTCTTTAGAAAAGAGTTTCTTGTAATTTAGCACAGTGGACTGGTTACAAAATCAGTGCATGTTGTATGTGAGAAAGAGAGAAGTGCCAGCAGTTTAGGTGGTGCCCTGTTCTGCTGAAGCAGACAGGTGCCTGTGTTTGAGCAGGATGGGAAGGTTGAGGGTCAGAGGTCTCACATTTGGCAGTGACACTGCATTGCTTCAGATCTCCTTCCCGCAGCATCCAAAGACTTTTGCTTTCTGATGAACTTGCATGACTCTGAAACCTGCAAGGAGGCTGTGAGGATATTTTGGAAGGGTACAGGACTTGCTGAATACTAAAATATAGCCTTATATCGATATTTAATTTGGTAAGGGTGAACCCATTGTAAATACAGAAGCCAGTTGCTCTATAAACCATTGATGATATACATATTTCATCATTTGAAAGCTCATATTTTAATCTTAATTTTTTGTTGTTAGTCCCTTGGGAACTTCTCTGTAGTGAAAGACATGGCATACATTAGTTTAGGCCTTCAAATTATATTTATATATAAGGAATAGGGAGAACATGCAACACTACTGTTACTGATTCAGTTTGGTTAAAAAAAACAAAACCCACAAATAAAACAGAGTGAAAGGAGAAGCAGAAGATAGTTGGAAATTTCCAACTGTAATACCAGTCCCTCTGAAACACATGAATAAGGCCAGTCCTGATCATGCTGGATTTGTGTGGATTTATGGGGCAAATGAGCCACTGAACCTCGGTACTCCAACCGTGGGTCCCATCACATGGGAATTTTGCCAGGAATCTGCTGCCTTTTTATGAAGAGCTTCTAACTTCTGAATTTTTATTGTTGTCACCAAACAGTTAGGATGTTCTGAAGCTCATGGTCATGCTGTTTCACCATTTGACAAACAGCACCCACGTAAGAACATGTTACAGCTGCTGCTTTCCTGTCTTTCCTTTGCATGCCACAAACAGGGCTCAGCTGTCCTGGACCAGCCTAGCTCTGTGGCCTGCAGCGGAGCTTTCTTAATTCACACTCAGACCTCCACAGACTGAAAGATCCACCTTTGCAAAACACAAATCTCCATCCCAGATGGAGCCTCCATGTGCAGGGATCTGCCATATGCAGGGGGATTCTCTGACTGGAATCTGGGGAGTTGCACGCTGCACTTGGGCATTTGTTCTGACTGTAATTGCAATTGATTTTTAAAATCAGCAGGGAAAAGTAATTCTGTCTTGGATGTAAAACACAGCTGCATTTCCCACAAGAAGGCCTTTTCCAGAGATGTGAAGCATGCCAGAGCCTAGCCATGCATGGCTCAGGGAAGCACTCTGCTTTGTGAGAGGGTTATGTGCAGTTATGGCCTTTATTCTGTAAGTGACCTATTTGAGCAGAGAGAGGAAATGTTCTGTATAAGGGCAGCTGGTTTGAACTTTGGATGTTTTGGAGAGAGGAGGAAATGCAGTGAAAGATAGAATTAGGTCACAACTTCATACTGCCAAGATTTTTCTCTTGATTGGCTCACTGCTTCTGTGAAGCAGTCTCTCACACTGGAAGGAATAATCTGTCCTCTGCACTCACTGGATCAAAGTATAACAGGAATTCATTGAAATCATAAAAAATTAATTTTCTCTATTTCTATGTGGAAGTATGGCAATAAAGACAAACCAGTCTTCTCAGCTCTGTAATTAGCATTTATGATTGGGAGATAAACAATCAATCGAGTCATTTAAAGCATTTCTCACAAGCAGTTTAGAGTCTCCCTAAAGTGACTGAAATGCAGGGCAACACAAGCACTGCTATGATGAAGTCAGACTCAGGGCAGGAAGAGCAATGGGATTGTTGATGATTAGTAGGATAAGAAGTAGGATTAGAAAGACCACTTATAAAACTGAGGAGCTCAGTTCAGTTCAGACAACGTCCTGAGCCCACTGATGGTTCCCTGCAGAGCGTAAGCTTGAAATCTTCATTCCCTGTGCTATTTAGGACTCATAAATGTATCCAAATTAGAAGCTAGGGAAGTGCTTTCACATCACATCCCTCATTAAGATGCTTTGGGGAGGGTGGAAAAGATAAAATTATTCAAAAGCAGTCTTAATAGCTGGAGGGATGTATTAAATTTGCCTGCACCCAAAAGGTGGCCCAGAGCTTTGCTTTCAGGGCTGTGTGCACCCGTGTCTGCAGTTCCCCGCTGTAGCGATCGCGTGCACAGTGGGGAGGCAGTGGGTGAACAGAGCCCTGGAAATCCAGCCTGCATTGTGTGAAACAAGGAATCAGCAGGGATTTTGAGGCTCATGTTATGATTCAGTCTTTTGCTATTACATTATATCTTCTCGTAATTGCTGTGGATTTCGAGCACTTACCCAGCTACATCCATGGTAAGGCACACTTCTCAGATGCAGTTAAAACAAGCTGTTCGTACTTTTTCATGAAATATCATAAATTTACAGCCATACCACTTTCTTCTTTTGGCAGTTTGGAGATGTAGGACATATTGCAATCAGAGGTTTCTAATTTAATTCAATCCCTCATTAATTTGATCTCTCCTTTAATTCAATCTTGTCCTCAGGATAATAATTTGTATTAAAATACAAATAATTTGTATTAAAAATAACATAATGACCACTCTTTCTTTTAATCAATGGTGAGTGCTTTAGGCAGGTATTAGCAGATAATCTGATTACTAAATACACGGTGAGTTGGCATTTAGTTAATAACTAACAGGGAAAATTTGGAAAACAGTCAAAGGAGAAAAAATTGAAAAGAGGAATAGAGATAAAAGTAGAGAGCCTTACAAAGGCATGCAACATTAAAGAAAATATTATGGAAAAATTATTTTTGCTGGTGATTGTTATTGGTAAGCCTCTAAGATGCACAGCCAGTGGTGTCAGCCATGGGTGACAGGCTCAGCCCAGCAGGGAGAGTACTCTAGAGTCAGGTCTATGGTAAATCTGACATCTTTTCCCCTTAGACTTATTTAAACTTACTAATAGGATTTGGAGGTTAGATGCTTAGAGGAATTAGACAGGCACAGCTCCACTCAACTCTGGCTACACCATTTGGAACCCTTGCTTTCTCAGTGTAGGCAGACACCGTTTGCCTGCCCAGCAGCCTTTTTATGGGAAAGATGTTGGGAAAGCTCTTGTTGTCTGGCAGGAAAACCTTTGATGCACAGCTAAATGCAGGATGTACACAGAGCAGTGTGGAGCAGCTCTGCCACTGCTTCATACCAGCTGCTGGGGAAGTCACCAGGCAGGCTCCCTGGCCGGCTCTCTGATTGTCACAAGGTCCCCAGCTCGCTCTCTGATTGTCACAAGGTCCCCAGCTCGCTGGAGACTGAGAGCTGCCAGCTGCAGGACGGGTGACAGGGACATACTTTGAGGGGACAGTGCTGCATCTCTCATTTTCTTACAAACACCATCTTGGGTTGTCATTTGAAGCAGGTAGTTTGCTGTCCACTATCTTTCCTTATCAAATCAGCACTACTGCTGTAATGACAGCCTTTCTGGTAAGCCAGTAGTTCTAAGGGAGACTTGGGCTGTTATTTTCCACCTGCCTCCCCCTCTCCCTGCCCCTGATGCTTTGAATGGGGCCCATGGTGTGCTGCTCAGCACATGGCGTTTTTCCAGCGGTATTGGAAGGGTACCCAGCACAGCATGAGGGATCCCAAGCTGTCACAGAGACACCTTTTGACTACAGCAGAAGAAAGAGCCTTGACAGTTTGCTGTATGCAAAGGGATATTTACACTGTGAACTGACATTTTCCAATGTGCTGTAACTCTGTGCCCAAGTGCCCACTGGGGCTTTGTTCAGTGTATTTTACACTGATGTGGTGATGAAAGGTGTCATGCCATCTCAGAAGGAACCTCTGAGGGTGGTATGAACAGTTTGTGCTCATCACACAAGGGCCTTTGAAGCTTCCAGTAGAGACTGCTTGAAGTCATCAGCATAATAACAGAGCAGATTTGGGAGTTAAGAAATGCAGGGACTGTTACTCCCATTTCTGACAGAGTGCCAAGGCAGTTGACCACTGGACTCCTATTCATGTTGATGAGGCTCATTCCCAGTGTCCTCTTTGTAAGAAAGGCTGCTCAGCAATACCTGGGAGTTAAGCTGGTCCAAGTGGGAAAGATGCTCCAAAGCAGCATTTGTCTTCTGCAAACGAGAGGTATTGATACCTCCCTGGGAAACAGAAGAGGGTGGTGAAATAGGAAGAGGATGGTGAAGTTACAGAGGACACTAGTCTCAGTCTAGAGGTATATTGGAGCTGAAATGAGTGTCAGAGCAGCTTCACCTGGTACTCCAGCGCTATAGCTTTGAATCCCTTTCTTTTGGGACTGTAATCTTGTTACTTTTGTGTTTGAGGAACTGTTATGAAAATTGACAAATTGATAATTCTATAAAAATCATACTGCAATAGATTTAATCAATGGAGTCTGTCAAGTCACGATGGATAGGTATGAGTCAGTGGTAAATAGAATGCAAACAGAAATACTGTAGGAGATGGTTGAGTTGAAGAGGCCCTGGATTCCTGCATTCTATTGCTGCCAAATGCTGTGTCTTTTTTATACACTCCTTTGCCATGCTGTCCATCAGTTCCTGGATCTGTAGCACAGCAGTTAATCTCTTCTTGTAAGGGGCTTTAGGATCAGCACAAACCTTGCACTGTATTTTTATTGTACTTCTGGTGAGTGAAGAAAGAGAAAACCTTTTTAATTGTGACAGAACAAAAACAATTTAACAAGTACAAATTCTTTAGGGAAGACAGACAACGGTGCCTAAGAACTAGTCTTAGCTCAGTCTTTCCAATTGCTGATTTGCAGGATGAAGTAATTAATCACAAAGTGAAATCTGTTCGAGATGACCTTAAATTGCAGAAAGTTGTAAAAGACTCCAGATGGATTTGATTTGAAAAAAAACCCAGACAAAACCACCAAAGGGAATGTTGAGTTGGATGAACACAGACAAATTCCTAGTAAAAAATAAACTAAATATTCTTGTGTGAATGTCCAGAATTTTCAAATCCAGACTCTAGGCATGGACATGTCTGCCCAGGAAAAGCAAATAGGGTGCTGGTGGGCTGTAGATGAAATACATTCTGCCATTTTTACAGAATGCTGACACCCTTACCCCTAACCCTTCAGTCTGAGCTGAATCACCTCAAAAACCACCAACAAAAAAAGGTCTCACACACAGCAAGGAAGAGATCCGTGTTCTGCAGTTCCTATGGAAGGAGATGTTGAGACTCCAAGGTACAGGGAGAAATGCTTCCTGCCACAGGGAAATGATTTGAACAGTTCACTGCTCAAAAGGGCCAGGGATGGTGCAGCTCTGGGTCTGGGTGGTATTTGAATATTTGTAACTAATGCCATTAAAACATCTGTCATGGAGTATCTGACAACCTCTTCTGACCTCCTGCTGTGCCTTCTTGTTTGAAGCTGAAGCACATCCTGGTGTCCTGTGATTGCAGCTTTAGTAACAACTCCTCTACAAACACAAATATATAAGATGAAGGATTAATATGGCAGAGCATAAAACTTTTTTTCCCAGTAATGTAAATGGAAAAAAGTTTCAAAGGAGGCTTTGTTCCCTGGCCAAGAGAAGCTGCATGACTGGCTCACAGGTTATGGGAAGTTCCTTTGATGGTTGCAGTGGTAGTTGTACATGGGCAGACTACTGGCCCATTTCCAACTGTAACTTGATTCCAATTTAGTGCCCATGTAGGAACCAGGAGAATTTTATTACCTTGATTTAATTCTTCATTTTCTTTAGAAGAACGTTTATGTCCTTCTGCACTTTGGAGAGGTGCAAAGTTAATAGCTTGCTTCTCGTAGATACACTGCAGGGATTTCATATTTTTTTAAGGTTAATCTGCTATTCAGTGCAGTTAATCTGGACCATTAAGACTCCAGTGAAATCAGGCAAAACCTGGCATTTGACATGAGATCTGTGACTGCCCCCCAGCCCCACTTCACACAAGTTCTGTCCCCAGGGCTGTCTTGTCTCTCACTGTGCTGTGCAGGGGACTGTGGGCTCCTCCAGGCACCTGTAAACCACCAGGCAACAGCAGGAGAAAGGAGCTTTCTGTGGATCTGTTCAGCTAGGGCTGGTAACCAAAGGAGCAGACATAGGTAAATATCCGAGCAATGAACCTCTCTATTCCTGATCCTTCTCTTTTTGGAGGATAAGAAATAGAGTTTTGTGATTTTACCTTAAATTATTGTCTGTTACTTCCAATACTTCCTTCTATACATGTCCTGAGTCTGCCAGCTGCAATGTAACAAAAATAACACCCTAATGACAGCAAAACCAAGGGTGAGGAGATGCAGAAGAAAATGCACCTTCAGCAGCTATTACTTTGAGTCCTCTGACTTTCCAGAAGCAAATCTACTTCAGAGTCTCCAAGCTGCTCTCCCCTGGTGTCTGTTTGCCAGACCATGACTTTTTGCTCATTTTGAAGCACTGAACTGTTGGTGAGAAGCCTGCCCCCATCTTCCACGGGGGTGTGCTAAGCACCAGGATCTAGTGCTGCCTCCTCAGACAGCAGCAGCAGCACCAAGTGCAGTAGATTTGAAGGCGCAACACTGTTTTAATGTGTATCTTTCTCCACAGAGCTACAAGTCTTAGCTCAGAATTGAAACTACAGCCTCTCTCTGCAGAGTAGGTTGTGGCAAATATTTCACTTGAGCAGTTTGCCTTGGGAACTGCTTCCAGCCGAGCCTGGGTAAAAGCACCTTGGGGAAGGAGGCTGGTGTGATTCCTGTGGGGCACCACAGAAGCTCATTAACGGGGGCAAAAAAAAGCAGAATGCAGAGCTCAAGTGATGCAGGGAGGCTTTCTACAAAAGAAAGGTTTATCATGTAGAACATAGCTGAATATTGAATATAGAATATTGGCTGAATTTCTGAGTTAGTGAAAAATCTGATACAGACATTTTTGCATTAACCAGGCATCTGTTCCACTTGTGTTCATGTCTGGCACAAGCTGAAATGAGAACGCCAGACTGCGACTGCTTAAGGACACCCACAAGAGAGTTTGCACTAACAGAACTAAATTAATTTCAAACAGATTTTAGTTAAACTAGTATAATTATCATGTCTTGACAAGGGTTCAGTTTACTTTTGCATATCTTTTCCCTGCAGAGTGATGATTGCCACTGACAAATGGCATAATCAAACTCTGTTTAGCCTAAGTCCATGGCACTTCGTTGAAGTGAACAGGGATTACTCTGGCAAAGCCAAGGTATCTGTCAGGCTGTTAAACTTGTTGTGTATTTACTGACACCTTTGGAGTCTGCTAGCTTTGTACTTTTCAAAAGGATGAGGACAATAGCTTAAACTGTTTTTGAAAGGCTTTCATACAGTATCTAAGGAATAAATGTGAGTGGCAGGTAGTAGTTACACTTCAGCTAATTGTGATAATTGAAACTGATGACATACCTGTGCAAAGCCACTGTGACTGTGGGGAGAATAGAGCCTGCAGGCTGGTTTTTGGGTTGATTTTATTTTTTCTTTCACGAGTATTTGTGAGCAGTGTGATTGAAGCACGGCGCTGCTCCGACGTATACAGTGTCATCTGTTGTATGCTAATAAATTAGCATGTGCAGCTACCATTGCTGCCTGTCAAACCTGGGTACAAAATTGAGCTGTTTGAGCTCAGTGCTGCTGAAGTGTGTCTGCACGCCTGTGGAAGATGCACATCGCCCCATCTGTATCCCACAGACCCTCCGTCAGGGCAGATGCTTCAAGGTAACAGATCAGACACAATGAATTCCACTGCAGACGCCTGCCTTGGAGGCGTCTTCTTGCTTTGTCACTGCGTGTAAAAATTTGACTTAAGAGTGATTTGATTCCTTCACAGCAGGTCATTTAAACCCTGTCCACTCTAGGGAAATTTCTAACTTTGGCTCAGCTCCTTACATGCCAAGGGTTGTCCCCAGTGTGGCCACTGTCATTAATGTGCCAAGTCCCTTCTCTCCAAGCAGGCCTTACAAGACACTGGTTCAGTCACAGCAGCCACTGGTGGCCAGTTTATTTTTGGGCTGTTGCTGCCCCTTGTCCAGCTGCAGCTGAGATGGTGCCAGCCGTGGTGAGGCTCTGGGGGCAGATGCCCGAGGTGGGGCAGTGTCCGGAGTTCCTCAGCCGGGCTGTGGGGCCACCACGGGGCCGCAGCCTCGCCCAGGTGAGCACTGCCACACCTGCACTGCTGCTGCAAACCAGCTGCTCTGCAATAAACCCTGTGCTGCACTGGCCACGTGCATTTGCCTCAGAAATACACGTTTTTGTCTCATTACCTAGGAAGGGAGAAAAATTAGGCAACTGCAAGTTTGATTTTGAGTGTAATAAAACTAGTTTATTTACACAGTAACATGAATGCCACAGAGTACACAGCAAAGTACCACAGCAAACCAGAGTGTAACTGCCCCTGATCACAAAGGAAGGCTTGAAGTTTATATACCTATTGATATAAAAATGTGTAAATATCAATATGAAGCACCAGATAAAGCAATGCAACCAGGAATTCCAAATACAAATTACCCACAAGAATGGAACTGAAAAAAAGAAATTAAAAAAAAATCCCTTATTCAAGGCATTTAAAGAAATCCCATTTATAAAAGTCCACTGATTTTGGAGTCCCTAATTTAAAAATAAATTTCCCCCTTTTATTAAAAACAAGAACATATTCTTAAATGCTCAGCATAATTAAGTTTTAAAAGAAAAAAACCCAAGGATTTCAACTGCAAAACCTTCTTATACCAACAATCCAAAGGACAAGGAAACAGAAGTTTTGAGTAGTTTTTGAAGAAGTGTTATTTATGAAATGACTATATTAAAATTTACACACTCTTAAAATATATATTATATATACAATATATAATATATATATATTCAAGCAAAAAGGGGCAAAGAATACTTTTGGGATATAAAATTCATATACATACATATATATTAAAACATGCCCACATGCACTCATATATATGTATGTATATATATATTTATGAACAAATATTTCCTCCATATAAAAAATGCTCCAACCTCTTCTAAATCCCTGAAATCTTCACCTTAAATTTATGAAAAAAAAAATCTTAAATCTGAAGTACAAACCAAATCCTCAAATTCTGTAGAGTGGTAAAATGCTTATGTACAGGTAACTTGAGTATTTCATTTCTCACTGGCAACTCTGCTTGATCTGAGAGCATTCTGTGGTTTCCAGGTAAATGCTGAGTAGAGCACCAATGCAAGGAGACTTACAGGGAATTATTTAAATTACATTCTACACCTACTCAAAATCACCTTCCTTCTAATACTGCATCCAGCCGAATAAGAAAATCCATACAAATGTCTAGCAGAAATTCTCTGCAACACAGCAGGGAAAAAGACTTGCTCCTTCTTTTGGAGTTGAGGGTGCCCTTAAGAAATTTCTCCCCAGTGTTTTGGAAAGTATTTTTTGTGTATTCTTCTCTTGAAGTCTTTGTGATCCACATGATTGTTTACAGCGTATTTCCACAGGTGTATTTTTATAGAGGTATTTAAAATTCTATTCTGTACTTCTTTGATGTTATCTTACTGCATAACTAAACCACAATCACATCTCTCTCTGCACTGGCTGAAGGGCTTTGTGCTCCAGGTCTTAGAAGGAGTTTTAAAGAACCAGCACCACCTCTGCAAAATCAGAGTAAAACTGATGGTCTAGTCATGCAGTTAAGTACTGTTTGTACTGAGAAACAGTCAGTTTGGAGAAAGGGGGGAAAGAAAGTGCATTTAAAGGTCTGACTCAGTTTCTATTGTATCCCTCAGAAAACTTAAAATTGATTTAAATAAAAACAGGATAATTTAATTTATATTTACATATGGATTTGTTATTATAAACAAAAAAATTAATTTAGATGGGAATCTCAGCACAAGAATTCAGAAACAGATCCATTTTATTTCAGCAGCAAATACATGTTAAAATTAAGGACCTACAGTGTGAAGCTGCTGAATAAATTCTGCAAGTAGCTGAACCCTAACACACATATTTTATTTAAATAATATATTTTTCTATATAACACACAGGAATTCTCCTGTGTTAACATGTCAAGAAGATCCATTCATACCTTGTGGGTGGGATGTGTGGAGCATAAAAGATTTAAGGTGGAATGTTTTTGTAAATGTTACCTGCACTCTTCTCTCTGGGGCAGCAACATGGTATCCTGGCTGGAGTTACTGGTTTCATCAGTCTGAACACTGAAGTGACACCAGGGTTCTGCATTTGGACATTCCAGGGGCTCCAGAAGAAAATTCTGGACTCCCTCATTCCTAAAAATTTGTAGGCAAGCTTTTACTAGTAGAGTTTCTTTATATTTACCTGGTTATGCATATTGACTGGATCAGATCTGAGGTTTGACAGATAATTTGTAATTTCCATTCAAGAAATTCAAACTAACCCACTTTCCTCACCACCTCAGGAGCAGTTCTTCCTGCACTCCTGTTTGAACAGAGGTTTGCATTTCTCACACAGCCAGGGAGGTGCAGCACCCCAGCACCCACAGCAGGAGCAGCACATTCCACCCTCCCTGCTGCTCCCCACCAACGCGATCCTGCCCCTCGCCAGGGCCCAGTGTCTGCAGCAGATTGTCAGAGCAAGAGGCTTCTCCTGAGGCCTGGCCAGGCTGAACAACTGACTGGCTATCCACTGATCTCCCTGTGCAGATCCCAAATTTGAAAGCCCACAGTTTTGTTACTACTTTTGTTATGCTGTACTACAAACAACTGAAAGGAACCCATTCACACAAGTCTTATGGAATAGATCAACCCAGTATCATACAAAGTACAGCATTTCATTTTGTAAAGTCTTTTGCATCTTTACATGGGCAGTATTAATTCTAGGGCTGTTATGAAAAGAATAGGATTTCCACCAACTGACCAGCTACATTTCAGGTTTTTGACAAGGCACTAAACATTGTGAATCCAATCACTGTGCTCTCTCTGTAATATCAGAGAGGGTTTTAATGGCTCTAAAAGGATCAGAAACTACTCACCATAATTCTTCAAACAAGCATTTGATTTTTCCAGAAATTAGTTTCTACTGGAAAAATCATTAGAGCTCATGTTAAAAATATTTGAATGACAGCTTTTATTAATAGAAAAATATATATTTACAGTCAATACTGTTATCTTAGATTTGCAGCTCTTCCTATTTCTTGAGCTCAACCGAAAGTGCGACATTGCTAAAAAAAATTCAAGATCTGTGCACATATTCAAGTATGTTCTAACATGCACAGCCAGGGGTTTTGTTCCTGCCATACACAGGATCCTGTTACAAACAGAGCGGGTTTTTTTCCTTTTGCTTAGCAATTATGCTGTAGCATTCTTAGGATTTGTTTACAATCAGTTTAATGCATACATTCTTGTGTATTTACGTGGCACAATCCGGTGCCAGGATGGAGAACCACCACAAACACAGTTGCATCAGTTATGGGCAGATCTGCAAAGTCAGCCTTAAGCTCCTCAAGGAAGAGCTCAGGCCAAATCAGGTTTGACTACATTGACCATTCATTCTTTTTTAAAGAAAAAAACCACACAACATTACAAATCGCTAAAGTTTACCCAGTGCTGCACAAGAAGGAGGTTGGTAGTGAACATCTATCCATGCTTGATTATACTGCAGAGCTAAAATGAGTATTGTTCATCACAAAAGATACAAACAGAAATTAGATAGCTAGAGCTACAAAGGCGTTGGACCAGCTGCATTAATACGTACGTTTGTACAACATTCAAAATCCAACGTTGCATGTGCGTGTTGACATCAAAGTGACAGTGGGAACACATGTCCCTAAGCATGGGAACACCCAGAAGCTTCAAGGGATCGCCCCACCGCAATGCCAGGTGGTCCAAGAGTTACTCCTATGCCTATCTGAGTTAGCTGAGAAGTCAGGAGCACACACACACTACGGAACAAACACAAAACCAGACCACAGAGAACAAGGAGCCCCACTGGCAGCTCGGCACACTGTCACTAACAGCTAGTAGGTAGTACACAAGTGACTTGCCATGCTTGGTGTATGTGAACTATGGGAGCATTACCCTCCTGTGTTGGATAAAGCAGGGCTGTGCTTAACGGGAGATTCTTTGTAAAGGTTCTTCTACGAGCTGCTCAGCAGTAGTGTAGAAACTTTCTTTCCTGATGTAGAGGAAGTACTTCAACTACATACATTGCACTTGGGCTTTGAATGCACTGTCCTGTTTTTCTGCATCAATGCCGCCATCCTAACCTTTTTGCCAAAAGAGAAAGAAAAACATACATATCACATTAAAATATATTACCCTTATCCTTGCCTGATCCTTCACTGATACAGGTGAATCAAACAAAAGAATAATCATCAGAAGTTTCAAAAAAATCTTGAGAACGGTCACAAAGACAGTCTATACTATGGCACAATCGATGTAGGCTTCCACACTCTGTTCAGCTGAGCTCTGAGAGGTGCCAGAGAAGAATAAAACAGACACGTCAACCCCTCGATGTACGGCGTGGATCCAGAGCTGCTTTCGCTGACTTTAAGCCTGCAGGACTGTTTGTTCCGTTTCCATGCATCTGGTCCAAGAATGCATATGCTGTATAAAGTGGCTATTTGTTTCAAGGCTGAAGTGAACTGATTCCTCACAGTTTTAACAATTAAAATGGAACATCAATCCACAAAAAGAACACATGGATATCTGTGCATTTATGTGCCAGGAAAGTAAAGGAAGGGGCTGCAGATCTAGCATAAAGGCTGGTGTGTAAAGTGAACACTGTAATGTACAGCTTTAAAAATAATACAAGAATTGCACATAGATCCATAGGAGAGAAGCACAGGCTCATAACTAGGGCTGTCTGCTTTCCATCACCCAGGTCAGAATATTCGGGATCGCTTTTCCCCCTGCATCCAGATCCATTCTTCAGAGCAATTCAGGAAACAACTCCTAGCCTAGCAATACTGAGCAAAGATATTGTCTCTACAGAGGTTCCATGAGAAATGGCTGATAGGGCATGGAAGAAGTCAGCAGTGGCCTCTAAAAGTGAAAAAGCTCCTTCAGGTTGAGATTTTAAAAATTCTGACTCTTCAATCCTCACTAATTCCTGCTCTAGTCCAAAACTCAGTCTGTGAGCTCTTCTGACAACGTTCCATTTTTAGGGTGTTGTTTATAGCAACATTAGAAAACACTGGTTACAACAGACAAGAGATGGGCAGCCAAGCAGTGCTGCAGGAAATGTGGATCATGATGCTGTTGGTCATGGCTGCCAAACTCAACAGCTCCCTCAATAATTAAACAACAGTGTTTTTGCCCCGTTTTTTTCCCTTCATAGAACAGTGTCTGCAGTAAAAGTGTCTCCATGTTGCTTGATAGCTACACAGAGATAAGCTCCAAACATTTCTATCTCCTGCCAACAAACCTGCAGAGCCAATTTCAGTCTCACTTTGCAGTATGGCATAAGTGACAAGAGCAGACCAAAGCAAAACAGAAGAGGTGGCTTTTATTTTCATCCCTGATTCAGAGCAGTGATTGTCAGAGAAGGTTATGTACGTCCTGTCCATTTCAAGTCAGGCTTTAGTGCTTTTTGTGACAGAAGGGGAATTTCAATGGCCCACCATGTGTTGTACTGTTCTTGTATAAATGTGGTTATGGCTACAGTACATCAACCATTGAAAGGTGAAAGTTGCCTAGGAAATAGCATAGACAAAGTGTGCATATTCTGTTTTTTAATGCACAGGTCTCAAACTAAGGGTCTGAGTAAGGCAGCATGGATGAAATCGTGGATCCATGGTTAGAAAGGATATGGGGAGGCAGAGAGGCAGAGGAGGAGGGCAGAGGACTAAACACAGGTGCTTACTGCCCACTGACACTTGCCGTGGTCAGTGGGAAAACCACATCTGGGGAGGAAAGTACAGATGGTGTGAAGTGTAAGAGAAAGATCAGGATCTGATTGAGAGCAAAGGAGAGAGGAGCACAGCCTGCTTGTGGGGGACTGACAAAGCTGAGAGGAAATGTGTGGCATGTGGAGTGAAAGCAATGAGTGTTCTCTGGCATGGGAGAATTCATCTCACATTCCCCACTAATCCGTCTCTGCTCATGGTCACTGCTATTCACTAATCAATGCTATGTAGGAAATGACAGAAACTACCCAGAACAAGAGGGCAGTTTGTTTACTGCAGTGGTAGAAATAGTGGTATCAAAGCTTGCTCTCCTTTTCAGCCAGATATGAATCATACTGTTACATATCAGATATGTTACATACTGTCTGATCCAAATGCAGTCGTGTATGTGATCAATCCCTAGCAGGCCTGGCAAAAAAGTAAAGTTTCTGTCATACTTGATACAGGATGCAATTTCTCCAATTAGAACCTATTTGCTCAGAGTTGCTGGCTTTGATGTCTAGGCTGTTTTGTAACAATTGTACAAAGTGTGAGCCCTAGTGCAGGCTGGAGTGAGGGCTGGGGCAGAGGTGGGGATGCTTCACGAAAAGCAACAGGCTCTACAACTAGTGCTGCTTCATGAGTCTCACAATGCGCTGAAGTGAGTCTGTAGTGGCAAAAGCCAGATACTGACAACAAAGCCAGTCTTCCAGAATAATTCCACAGTCCCTCTCCAAGGACTTCTCTGCAAACTTGATCATCAGCAGCGTCCTTTTAATATCGAGCCAGTTCTGAAGTATAGCGTCTCTCCGTGAGGGGTTGGAAGACGTACTGAGAGCATGAAACAAGTCCTCACGTGGACCCCAAAGCAAACACTGAAGGATTCCTTTGGCTTCCGATATCAAGATCCTCTCTGAAGGGTTGGGATTCAGCAGGCAGCTGGCAAGTTGTTGAAGGCCTTGAGAGTAGAGGGAACGGCAAGGAATCTTGGGGAGATCAGCACAAGTGTACTCCTTCTCTTTCAGCTCTGGATTCTCATCAAAGGGGTTGGGTAAGTGCAGCATTTCATAGATGAGGATGCCAGTCTGGAACTCATCACACTTCTTGTACTGCGTTGCAGTGATGATTTCTGGAGCCAGGCGGGACTGGTCCCGTAGGACCTCAGGATCCACCATATGACTCTTCTGCTTGGCCTGGGAGAAGTTGCTCACAATTAATCTGGCTGGGCAGGCAGTGCTGGGACTGGGTTCTGTGGCCTCGGGGCTCAGGGGGCTGCCTCCCGGCCTGGAGTGGACCAGCAGCAGGTTCTCCAAGCGCAGGTCACAGTGTGTGATGTGATAGGGCTTCAGGTGCTCGAGGCCCAGGCACAGCTGCAGGAGCAGCAGGCAGACCTGTCTCTCGTACAGGTCGGGGCTCTTGGCGTGGCGGGGCGCGGACTCGCGCACAAAGTCGGCCACTGTCAGGTGCGGGACCTCGCGTGTGATCACCACCACGCGGCTGCGGGGCTTGCTGATGGTGCCCTGGCTGCCGGGGCTGTCTCTGTGGGACGCCTCTGCAGCGGGAGAGGTGTCTCTGTCCTTCTGCTCAGGGGTTTTCTCCCCTTCTTCCTGCTCTTCTTCTTCCACGTCCGGTGCATCGTCATCCTCCCATGGAAGGAGCCGAACTGGCACTTCAGCAAGGAAATGGCCACAGTCCTGTTGGATGTTGAAGTTGATAGCCAGGCTCTGCCGGATAGACAGGCTGTGATAATACTGCTGGGATTCCTTAGCCTTGCTCTTACAAATCTGGGGAAAGAAACAGAACAGAATAATTCTTTAATTTCCAAATTCCATATCGTTTTTTAAATATGTACTTAGTTGATGAGATCTCCAGTCTAGGCCTCAAAATGCACAATGAACATTTTTTTAATGAACTGACCTTGGCAGACACTCTTAAAGCACCCAAACAGTTTTCATTGGCTAGTGAGCAACTGCAGAGCAATACATGCAGGCATCTCTCCCTCTGCACAGAAGATCCAATGGAAAATACAATTCCGGTTTTTAATCAGAGCAGCAGCTGATACATGGTAAATGCACAGCAAAGCTTTTGTACAGTTACTTGTTTATCTGTATCATTTTATTACAAGTTCTCTCTACTTTGTGTGAAGCTTGAACAAGATAAAAATAATCAAAAGCAGTGGGGGATACAATGAAATAGGCATTCAATATTTGACCAAATGCATGTGGCTGAGTTAGCATGGCATAACAAGTCAACCAACCCGTGTCAGTTGGGTGACCAATGTTTGCTCCTTGCTCACTGGAACTGAAATCCATGAGCTGCAGCAGTGTGTCTGCAGTGAAGGATGTATGTGGGCATGGCACAGCCTGCTGCCAGGCAGACTTGGCTCAGGTGATGAATGGATGATCATTAGAACATGCTGCCTTAATTGCTTTTAATCAGTTATCAAGATCCAAAGCATGTGGTTTGTTTTTTGCCATATATAGGGGTATTTATGTCCAGAAGTATCTTATTGATATATACATTATCAACATAGTAATTATCCTTATTAATTGTTTGCACTGCCATAACAACTGGCAGCTCCAACCCCTGACAAAAGTCACTGGAAAAAGCCCTATTAGGGCCTCTGTTTCTAAGGCATTTACTGATTAAAATTACTAAGACTCAGCTGTGTTGACCTTTGCATATTAACCTAAGTTCTACTAAATTCAGAGAGATCATTCAAAGCATGTAAGGTTAAGTGTGTGTTTTAATCTTTTACATGGTTAGAGTCTAAATATTCACTTGCTATAATACACCAACAGGTTTTAAGTGCAAAGCTCAGAGAATAAAAAAGAGGAAGTCATCTCTCTCTAGATGAAGTTATAGCTTCCTTTAGCTCATGTCTGAAACCAAGGAAAGCCGCATTAGTAAGGTTATTACAAGTCAGCATTTGTTATACAGTCACCACCACCAAGAAACCCAGATCTCATCCTAGCCCCAAATGAAAACATCAGGTGACTCTTCTTCCTGTTTCTCATTTTTCCCCTTCTCAGAACTTCTGCAGGTAAGTTATAAACCTACCTTTCAGTAATGCACACATAAATTTTTCATATATTACATGCTTATTTGATTAAGAAATATAAATGGGAGATTTAATCTTTTATGGTACTTGATCAGAAAACTGCACTGTGAGATAACCATAGGAACTCAAGCCAAAAGTTGTACCAACATTCTGATTGTCCTCTTGTCTTTGAGACTGTGCATATCTCCATACTTCACCAGCACTTACATTTCCCTACTCATTATGGATACTAAAACTGACTGTTTGTAACTGCCACAGACACACAAAACTGATTTGAAAAATGCATTTCCCAGTCAATTTTATTTATGGGAGGAAATGTTAATCCTTACCCTGTTTATACAGTGTAAGGATTACACTGTTTTGCTCATTTAAATTTTCAAATGTATTTTACCCTGCTGGAGGTGAAGTGAGTTCTCAGTGGCATGTGTGCCCACTGTTTCCTTCTCTCAAGGGTTATAGAGGCAAAAATATAGCAATAACCTTTGACTTACACAGGAAAAGAAAATGCCAGCTGATTGAGACTGAAGTCCCCAGACTGATTAAATACTTTATACTGCCCACAAAACAGACCCATATATATGTGTTGAATGTACAGACATGGTGTGTATCAAATCTGACTGGGAGAAGAGCTATGAAGGAAAACAAAATTTTTCCATCTTCTGTGCTCTTCAGTCAAGTCCATGGCCTTTTTTCCTGCACAGCCAGCCATGGGAATACTCAATTCCAACTGCAGAAAAGGCTCAGCATGTTGTAATTCAGCCTTTAGTTTTTAAAAAAATTAAGTGACCTAATTGAAAAACAAAACAAACCTCACTCTGAAAGAGTTTAATTTCAAAGTCAAGCTTATTTGCTGACAAAAAATGTTGAGAACCACACTTGGCCTTAGCTACTGCACTCTATTTCTTCATCCATGGAGGATTTCAAGTGCCACCAGTCAGCTAAAACTGATATTCTGCTAGGAATATATAATCCACAAAGTATGTGCTCTGAAAACAATATACACTTCTCAGTTTGGTAAACATAAGGCTTTAAAGAAAGTTTATGAAAAGGATTTCTCCTTGCCAACAGAAAAAGAAAAGCAAAGGAATCAAGACTTTTTCCTAGCTTCTAATTTTAGCCCTAGGCAGCCTCTTTTTCTTACTTACTTCAGAGAAGGTTCTCAAATTTACTACTGCTTCAGTTAAAATTGGAGATAGGACCTGTACCTCTCAAAATCAGCTTTGGTTCCCTCATTTTAGAAAGCATGGCCAATCCCAGAACTGTGAGAGTACAAAAGCACACTTTCATCCATGCTCTACAGATGTGGTAATAGCTTCTTCTAATTTAGAAATGACTGGCCATGCATATCTGCATCCACAGGCATCCAGCTGTTGGTGCAGAGGATGTTTTTCCTGAGCCAGTCTCATCTGTTTGGTCATCCCTGAGAAATACCTCTCCAGCCTACTAGACCCGCCCCCAAACAGTTCTGCTTCTCTGTCTTCTTTATCTTTCCTCCCAGTACTCAATCCTAAGTCAATTTTACTTCAGATTAAAATAACAGCCCTTCTCCTTGCTGATTGGCTAAAAATTGATTCCGGATTCCCATCCTTGAACACAATACCTTTATAACTGGGGAAAATGTAACTTTTCCCATGTTCTTTGTTTTATTTTTGAAAATACCCAGCCCTTACTTCTCCTATCTTTATTCCTGATCCTCCTCTGATTTTTGTTGTTCTTTTCTGGATTCTCCCCATGTATTACATCTTTCTGAAGATGATGAATTCAGTATTCCAGCTGAGACCTCTCCAGCATTCAGCAGAACAGAGCTTTGTGCACAATGATCCTCAGAACACTTCACAGGAAATTAAGTTACATTACTAATTCCATGTGTTCTCAAAAACATTCAGAGTAATGTCCACTCTCAACTATGAAGCCACAGCAGGGCCAAACTTTCCCCCAGATCAGTTCTTAAGTATGAGGTCTTGTTTCAGACTCCCCTCTATATCAATAAAACAAAATTTAAATGATCAACAAACCAGACATTAAATACTAAATAGTATCATGATTAAAACCAATACTAAAATGACTGCATTCATTAAAAGAGATTTTCCCTCCTTATTGTGCTGTTAAGGAATCTCACCAATATAGGGAAAAAGTCTCTAATCCCACAAATGGCCAATAGTGATTGGCCACAAATGGCTTTGGGACATTTGCAGTTCTCTGTTTAATACAGAGAAGTAGATGGGTACATGAACCTGCATTCAATATCTACAAAAACAAAGGAGCTGAGATCTGATTCCTGATGTATTTTCTGCTTCTTGCTTTTTGTTTACAAACACCATGAAGTGGGAAGTTGAAGAGGCAGCTGGGTTATTACAGACTGCTTAAATTGCTGACTACACAAACACTAAAATTTGTACACTGGGCACTCTGCAATTGTCAGGAGGAAGGGAAAGCTGGGCTGTCTGGAGGCAGCACCCAAACTGAGAGTGTGATAACAAATCAGACTCCTGTCTGAATTCATAAAGCAGCTTCTAGAAGACAGACCTGCAGTAATCTGAGGTTCCTGTAAGCTAATGTTCAGGTAAGTCCTGCGGTTTTACATTGCACTGTTCACATTATTTTACGTTGCAGGTTCTACTCAGAAATCTATTTTATATTACCATTTTGCGATAGTGAAAACTGGTGTTTAATACCGTCACTGGGTAATTGTTCCCGTCCAAGCAATTTTGTACTGGAATAACTACTATCACCTAAAACTACCATCTGAATGACCATCAAATGAAGATTTAAAACTTTCAAAATGGTTTGAGTTGGAGTCTAAGTTGTGTGACTAACGTCAGTATTTACATTTGAAAAAATTTAGGGAACAAATTGGGAAATTTATTGGCCTCTCTAGCAAGTATTTTCATCTGCTAGTGACAAATTGCTAAAGGAGTGCACACAGAGCTGCTTTTCTGCTTGTGATGGTTAATTCTGTGTCAAGGCTGGGAAAAAATATACAGTATAGTTTCCTTTGCATTTTTAAAGCTTTTGTCTGTTGCAGTCATCTACTCAAAAAGATGGAAATCCTGTTGCCTTTTATATATAGAGTATGCTGAATACCTATTTTTTGGCACAGGAACAAAGGGTGAAAATACTTTGACTAAAACACTAACACAGAAGGTAGGATCAGTCATTTACCATTTGCTTTAATGAAATACATCCAGCCAAGCTCTGAAGATATGGCATGTGATAACAGCTGGATGAAGGTGTTGATAAGGGCTTGGCTGCCTTATTTCATGAGCTGATAAAGAGCCGGTTGTTCAAAAGATGAAGCAATGTTTGTGAAAACCCCTTCCATATGATGCAAGAAAGCAATGAGAAAAAAGGAGAATACAAGTAGGAAGGAATGCAAAGTATGCATCTTCCTTTTCAGTGGAATGCACTGTCATCATGTATTTTTCTTTAATGCATCCACATGAACTAAATGTCTGTCACATTTAGAGGGACAGGACAGGTTTCTTTATATCTTGCCATTTCAATTTTCCTCAGTGCTCCCAGCCCAAGATGCAGGATTGGAATGTTTCAGAGCTTCTACAAAATGTTGTGTGTTAGCTTTTCTTTTTCCTTTATGAGTCCCATAGCCTACTGTGCCATCAGCTTTCCCAGCAGGGAATCTCATTTCCACTCTGTCCTATGCATTTTACACGGCATCAGTGAACTTAAAGCACGATGAATATTGTGGGAAATGAATTTACAAGTGCTGAAAATGAGAAACACAGAAGATCACAAAGACTGTACCATCTGTGCCACTTTGTTGTATTGCACAGAGGGACAACTGCAAATGAAATTCTGTGTAGAATGAAAGCTTGCTAATCCCAAATTGATAGCTTGTTCTTGGCACAACCTTGTTTTCCAAGGAGGCCAGTTTGATCTCTGATTGACCTCATTTTCTTGATCTGGCCTTGGAATAGAGCTTTGACTTTTAACGATGTGCCAAAACACGGAATTCTATTCTGCTGTGACTCAACTGGGAATGGGCTGGAAGTTGTGCATTGCTTTGTTTTGATCTGAAGCACAAAGTTCTGGGACAACCTTTAGCAGTGCTTCTGACAGGAAGCTCCACTAGGAAACTGAATTACCAAATAAAACCACTTTAGCACACTGTGATAAACTAAACATGACTAGAAAATAATTGTCATCTGCAATATAAAACTGCCAGCCAGGTTCAGCCCATTGCTGCTTACTTCTGCATTCCTGTTTTCTACCTGGGACATGACCCTTACCAGGAATCCTGAGGTTTTACTGCCAGGAGAACTTCTGCTGCCCTGCAGCAATCAAAGCAATAAATTCGAGCTGCTCCTTCGGAGCTGTTTGCACCTTTGCAATTCCTGTTACCCCACCTGACCAGCATTGCCACACGTGCCTGGGGCCAGAGCCAGCTGGGGTTTATGGCTGTTTTTCTGTGTGGACTCTGAATCATGGCTTCTGTGAGTCAGCCTGTGATACAGGACAGTGTCTGCTTTGAGAGTTTAATACTGAAAGTGGAAGTAGTTTATGTCACTGACACAGTAGTTATATTGTCTGTTATTCCTTCTGAGTAATCAAATTTATTCATTTATTTTTTAATAAAAGACGTCCCTGCCATATCAGTGCCTTACTCAATTTGTGTCAGGACAGTAAAAACAGAACTCGTCCAATCTGCTGGTGCTCTGGGCTGCTTTGACTTTGGTGTAACCTTTTCACCACATATTTGGAATTACTGATAATTACTGTGGTTTCAGGGGAATGTTTATCCATATTGCCCCAGATCTACCAGCTGCTTAGAAGGTGGTACTGCACTTAGGTGAAAGAAAAACAACTCAGGGTCTGGAATTTTATGGAAACCTTTCTAGAAAGGGAACTTATATTTTTCCATTTGGAAAAGTACTTCTCTGATCACGACTTATGCACTGGTTTTATTTCTAATGTTTCAGTCAAAATAATTTCCACATGGCTTCCTGCAGCTATTTTTGCACTGGGTGTTTACTAGCAGATTAGGTGAGAGTTGAAGGAAAAAGCGTAATAAAGTGCTGTGAAACAACACACTCCTATGAATGTTTCCTCTTATATCCACCCCAACAGAACAAGTTGTGCTCGTTCTCCACCAAATTTATCAGAGCGTCTTTTACTGGTGAAACCAGCAGAATGTAGAAGTGCACTGCTACATTCACCTCTACAAATCATTCATTGTTCTAAATTTAATTCAGCAGTAGTTCAATGGTCAAAGCTGAATTTTTAACAATGCTTTTGTAATTCTATTTTTGGAGACAGAGTATTAAAATGCCAATTTTATGTATCAAGACTATTAGCACTGTTTGAGGGTGAATCTCTAATTTTCTACAAAGAGAATAATATTTTTAAAAATCTCATTATGACATTGTTTCTAGATCTAATATTAAATTCATAAAACTTAAGAACTGTCTCAATTCTTAGCCAGTGTTGCTTGGGTAGTTCTGCAAAACTCAAAAGAGCTACATTAATTTACACCGTCCAGAGATGCAGCTCCAGATAGACTTTCAAAGTGTATTTCTAAGACTTCACCCAAAATAACAGGAAGACTGTTTTGGATTCAATTGGCACACCAGTAATTTTCATCTCACTGCTTTTTCCACCCTGTTTTGGAGATGAGGGATTTAAAGTGGCAGGAAGACATAGGTTATTTGTTGAAGGTAGATTACTGTGTAATTTGGCTCACACAAAGAACACCCCTGGTAGTAAAAACCAGCCTATTTGTTAAAGCTAAATTCCCCAAATCTCTGTGTAATCAAACAGCAGTCTGTGGTTATGAGCTTTTGGACAAATATGATCCTAGACCTACGGCTTATAAGTCAAAGATCAACTGGGGGCCAACACCTTCCTCCATCACATTAAGTGCCGGGGGGATATTTTCAAGAGGAACTTTTCCTCTCATCCTAGCAGCACAGCAGTTCCTGGTGACCTCCAGCTAAAGGATATTTTGTGGATACTTCACTCACATCTATTACAATGCAATAAACCTTGTTAGTCAGAGAACTATTTTTAAGACACCTGAATGATGAAAAAGAAAATTTAGCACCTATTTGACCATGTTGTACTGCTGTTCTTTCTTGTCTCTGGCTCTCTACAAGGGAAATGTATTTTGGAGGACAGGAGATAACAGAATAATGACACAGGTCTTGCCTGTCAAGGAATACTTTAAAGGCACATCCGTGAGGTGCAAAGAGATATCACATTAGTGATAACTCAAACCTGCCTATATAGAAAAACACCACTTTGGGCCCTAGAAGCAATCCTTCTGCATCATTGTATTAAAGCAAAACCCTCCAAGCCAGCAACGAGCAATGCCAGATGCTGATTCTGAACCACAGCTGACTGCCAGGTATGCTCATGGGCTGGTTCTTCCTTGGCTGCTCAGTACCACTGCACATGGCAGCTCCAGGACATCTGTATTTCATTTCACATCCAGTAAGAAGTCCTTAACACAATATAAATGGTTAGACCCAGATACTTCCATTAAAAGGTGCCTTTTCAGGTTTCAGAAAAATATATTAGCTGCACCAATCTTACCTTTCAGTTTTTTTATATCTTACTTCTAAACAGTCATGCAGGAGTGGTAACAACATTTTGTTCCTGTAAAGCACCTCCCTTGTGAGAATGTCAAATATAAGGAATAACAGCTCAGGCCTCACATCTGTGTCAGGCAATAAATGTTTTATCTCAGTTTCAACAAGGAGGAGTCAGAAGTTCAGTGATTTACTCAAGGTCACACAGGAAGTCTGACAGTGCTAGGAGTCTCAGCTGTCCTTCTCACTATCTTCCTACCAGATAAGCATTGAGAAATGTAGAGATACAGCACTCAGAAAGAACTGCCTATATAAATGTCCATGAAATAACAGTATCTGGTGAGATAGCTGACAGCTAGGCACTCATGTATTAGCAGTAAAACTAGTAAATCTTATTTCTGTAAATGAGTTAGTTGAAGAACTCGTAAGGCAAACACTGATGGCTAGGCAGAGCTTTTGAAAGCCTGGTAATGAGCACTGGTGAAAATCTAAGCCCTTGAATGGGAACAGAAGGGTCTATTACCCTAGAATTTACATTTAAAATTACATGGCTCTGAAAAGGGAGAACTTTTCCATTTTTTAGGAAAACTTGCCTAACTAGGAGTAATGATTTAATTTCCTCTGCATGCAGGTGAATCAAAGGATTTTTTTATTGCATGTTTCCAAGAAACTGCTGACACACGTTAAAATAATAAAGCTTTTCCTTGAAAATGTCATTAAGCTATGACCATAGTAAAAACTAAGATGTGTCGATTTCTCTTTCAGTTGTTTTGGAACTGCAATAAAAACATATGCAATTAAACAGCAGACACCAATGCCACAGATGGGTCTGGACAGAAGGAAGAGCCTGTTTCCTGGGAATCTTACTGCTCACCCATCTGCCAGCAGCAGGCCTATCACTACAGGATGTGGTGCAGGGAATGGCTGTTGTCACAGTTTGCCACCGATTCCCTGGGATGCCATTCCACAAGCCCCCCTTACCTTGACTGCGTAGTTGTTGAGGGGGTCTTTGGCGTAGGACGCGGGGTAGTAGACGGCGTCGCCCGCCTCGCAGCACGGCTTGTCGCTGGTGAGCCGGAAATCCGACCAGCTGTCCACCCCGAAGCGCAGCTGGTCCTTCTGCCCGGCCATGAACAAGTCCTCGCACTTCAGCGCCAGCTTCTTCAGCGAGTCGGCGTGCAGGCTCCGGATCTTGCCCACCACCTCCTCTCTGTTCTCGATGCCTCGATAAAGTGCTTGTCTCTGCGGCTTCTGGACGCCCCGGCCCTGCTTGGCCTGCGAGAGGCGCCTCCCTGTCAGGGACTCCATGCTGTTGGAACACCGGTCCTTAATACTGATAGTGGTTAGGCTGGAAACACTGTTAGTTGCCGAGGTGGTTGCCCTCAGTTTCTCCGTTGGCCTGTCCAAGGAATCTCCCGACTCGTTGTCCAGGACCTTGAGCTCCAGGCTGACCGAGGAGCAGGCGCTGCTTGCTTCCCAGTTGGTATCAATGTCATAGGTGGGATTGGCCATGATGCACAGGTTGTTCTCCAGAGCCTGCTTCTGGAGATCTCGGGGAGTTGGCTCTGTGTTAGCTCTCAGAATTGTTTTCTTTGGCAGTGGAGGTGGCGTTGGCTGCAAGTTGTTCACTGTCTCCTGCTCTGCCAGTCCTCCAAAGGCAATGGCATCATCCAAAGCTCCCTTGGGTTGCCTCGGCTGTTTTGGAGGGATCATGGCTGCTCTGGACTGCCCTGTGGAATTAGGTAATAGTAAGAAAAGATTAAAGTGTTTTGTATGTGCTGCTCCTGTTTGCACTCTGGAAAGAAGTTTAAGGCAAAAAACCTCCAAAACCCTGACTAGGACTCGTCACCCCATCATTTCAAAACCCCATGATACATATATGAAAATATGAACTAATTAGGAAGTAAATGACCAAGTCGTCATCATATCTAATTACATCAAGCCAGTCTTGATTTGACCTTGGCATATATATTGAAATCAGCTTCAGTGCTAGCAGTGCTGCCATTTTACATCCAGCAGATCAATGACAAGAACTGCAAGCAAAAACCAAACCTCAGTTTGACACTTTGGCCAAGTCCAGTTTCAGCAATTACACCAAGTGTCCTATAATTTCTTCTGCACTCAGCTGACTGTAATATTGTTCCTTACTTTCTATTCAAATGTGCTAAAACTAAGGGTGGATAACAGGCAATAAAACAATTGGGAAATGCACTAGACAGGCTGAAAATCCTGTTTTGGAATGAAACCCAGAAACTGCCAGACACAAATAACACAGTTTAGGTACTTTGGTGGTCACATTTGCCCCAGCAGATTCACACAGTGAAATCAAGGAAGTTAAACCAGCTTTCACTCAAGTTGACAAGTGTGTTGCCATCAAGAGAAGGATCATATTTTGACAGAAATAGTTTCTACCCTGCAATTAAGACTCTCATGCCCTCCGACTGTAACTTCTCTAATGCATTCCCATTCCTTACTTGCCATGGGAACCTCTGTTGGCAATGTCACGTTCTGAGACAACCACACCTGGCTTCACCCAGGAGATTCCAAATGGCAAGATACGTACACACAAGCTTGGAATTTCTAGTTTCAGACATTCATGTGAATCCAGGGAAGACAAACTACACTTCCTGTCATGTGTTTGGATGGCTTTTATCAAGTGCAATTATGTTTCATAAGTGTCAGAGTCCTTGGAAATGCAGAATAAATAAAAGGCAATAATATAATGGAGAATAAAAACTAATAAACACACAATACAAATGACCAACTCACTGCTTTGGGACAATTAAACTGTTGTTACTCATATCAAAATGAGATCTTTCCAATCAACTGCTATTTTCAGAGAAATTATTTAATAAGCTTTCTACTTCTCCTGGGAGGTTCACTGACTATCACAGCAAGGTAGGAAGCCAACTCTGACAGCTGAAAACAGCAGACCTGAAATGGATGCTCTGAATAATTGCAGCTGAGCATCTTTTCTAGTAAGGGAACAGACACTATAACTATTTGACTATTTATAACATACTGAATCATAAAATCATTTAGGCTGAAAAGACCTTTAAGACCAGAGTCCAGCTGTTAACCTAACTCTGCCAAGCCCACAAAATCCTCGTTAAGAGAGGACTAAACTGGAATGCTGAACCAGACTAGGGGGATCTACGATTCAGATCTGAATTACATCACTTCAATCCATAATTAACAATTAATGACTTTACAGTTTGCAAAAAGAAAGAAATATTAGCTTCCTTTGCATGTTAAGATATGTTGTTAAAGTTTTTATGAACACTGCAGAACCCAAAATCCACATGGCCAGGATATACCAAACCCTACAATGCTGGGTTAGAACGCTGAAATACAGCTCCTAATTTCAGAAGATCAAAGAGGATTGTATTTTTATATGTATCCACAAACAAAACAGCCTTGCACCCTGCTTTCTTAACAATCGTTCTCTTTTCAGGCATTCCAAGGAGACAACATCTCAAATGAAAGTTCTATCCCTGTCTTTTGTTTAAGCTCCAGAAACCCTCAGAAGAGCCTTATGGATTTAATGATAAGCCTGGCTATTCCCAAGTTTAAAAAACCAAGTTTTGAGCAGGAAATTCTATCGGTTTTGTACATACCTGGTATTCTGGGAAGACTGAAATCATTGTAAAGGTTGCTGAAAAAAATGTAACTCTTGGGGACCTGGGGGACCCTACTGCTCCTTTGTACTGCAGTGAGTGTTTGCTGTGCTGCAAGCTGGGCACTACAGGAACTCTGCCACCAAGTTCCATTTGCAGAGGTGAAGTGTGGTATGATTCCAAGCCAAAACCAGAATTGATGTCTGCATGCCAGACACACATCCAGATGCCTTCTGCTTAATCCTAAGAGAAGTTAATTTCTACTTTGTATCTAATTCTCTTACTCATGCAAATGTGTCCTCTTCCACAACTGCTCACTCTTACAAAATCTGTGACCTATGTACTTCTCCCCAGCAACACTGTGCTAAAGATCATTTGCCTGTATTCTCCTTTTCAGCCTCTTCCCCACTCTGCTGAGACAGCCTGACTGCTGGAGTTTGACAGAGACACCACTCAGGAGCAGTTTGCTAACGTGCCTTGCTTGTGGGACTTGCTAACCCAGGATTAGAGCAAGATGCACACCCAGAGCAGCAGCAGCAGCAGGAGAAGCCCTCTCCAGGAAAGGTAAGACTTAGAACAGCGTTGCTGCTCGATTCCCTTATTTTCTGTCTGCTCTAATGGCTCTGTCCTCCAAAAGCCATTCCCACAGAGTGTTGAGACTGCAACCAGTGTTGCTTTTGCATAGCTACTGGCACTGTGACATCCAAACAGAATTGGAGAAGGTTTTCATAACCAGAAGTTGTTTTTTCAGATGTCTGGAGGAGGTGGTAGGTTCCAGAACTGAATGTACAGTCATTCTGTAGTTACTGTTTCAAGGACTCTCAGATGAGAAAAATGAGTTTCTATAACACGCTATGTTACAGTGTAGTTTCTTCCCACAAGAACAGGTTTTCCATATTGAAATCTAACCATCTGTATTATCCAGTTGAAAAGTTTCATGTCTGCAGTGTTTCTATGCTGAGTTCTAGCACTGTACATTTCTTTCATAGCCATTGGGCCAGTCCTTCCGGCTCAGCTTTCCCCAAGCATGGCAGGAAACTACACGGCCCAATTTTTATAAATTCATTGCCTAGCAAGAAAAAGGTTGTCTTAAATGTTGTCCATATCAAAGGCACAAGAATGTCCTTTTGCACAGAAATACCAGCAGGGCATTAATTGCTTTTTCTTGCCTACCATTTCCTCCTCCCCTTGCATGCTTAAACTACTCATTTCCTTACCTACTGCACAGACTCTCCAACACTGCAAGTTCACCCTGAGCTACAGTCTTGGGAAGGAACATGGAAAGGAAGAACAGGGGCAATATTAGGCTAGCACTTTGAGAGATCTTTGAAGTGGATTCCAGAGTGCTCAATGACAGAAAAAAATTTAACTCTTTACAGACACCAGATTTCTAGAGAGCTTCAAATAATTCTACACTTCAATAAGATCTTCCATTATAGAATCTCAATACACTATTTAAATATTAATGCTTAAGTCTTCAGACACCATGCAGAGTTCTGAAACCCTGAAAGACCTCTGAGAAAAGCATTTAAATTTAATTTTTCTGGGTAACTGATTTATCACTGGACTTTGCATTGCAGCCTATTTATGTTAGCTGCTGAAACTTATCAAATCTTACATCACTCCTTAATAAACACTTATCCTGACTGATAAAAATAACCAAACCATGAAAAAAACCCACAAATGCATCAAGTACCTTCCAACCACTGCAAAAGCTACTAGCATGGTTCACAGCTCCCAAATCCAATAAATGCTGGCCATGTATACCACTATTCTATAAAATTGTCCTGTACACAGCTTTGCATTAAATCCTGCATTTTTTACACATTTATTGTTAATTTAATAGAAAAAATCTTACCAGATTGATGATATATGTTCGAGAAAGGAAAGCTAACATTTGTTAAGTAACATTGGTGATGCACCTGCAGTGTCTGAGCAATAATTTGAGACTGGGCACAGGTCTCTTGTGAGGTACAGGTAGGAGAAGCCTCACTCTGTTTGCTTGGTGACTTGTCAGGTCTTGCTGCCCACCCTTCATTACACCATGTTAGACATTACCTGTGCTAATTATCTATTGTACAAAATGCAACAGACTGATGCTGTAATCAGTGTCTGTCATTGAACTGTCAGTTTTCATCAGCAATGATCTCATTACCTTATTTACAGCCTGGCCAAAGCATTGTTTTCACCCTGGTCTAACTGGCTGACTGAGACAATGCCCCATGGCAGACACTGTGATTGGGATTTTTTTCCCAATTTCAGCAATTACAAACTCAGAAACTAGAAACTCAGCCTCCTTTTTTTCCCATTTCTTTAGGTGTAAAGAGAGCAACAGCTGATAATGAAATAGCCTATTCTTTTTTTAATGGCAGAAATACTATCCTGAATATATTGAGAATACCTTAATCTACTTACAGCCATGCAAATTCAATCAAGTCAATTTCCCCAACAAATTCAGACAAAGAGAGAACAATTTAAAGATTTGTAAAGGAAAGGCTTTGTCTTCCTATCATCCGTTACACGGCTTACCTGAATTAACTTCTGTAACAATAAAAGAACCCCTTACAAAAGAAACATCCAGGCCCTCTCACACATTTGAACATTTGTTTCTTCATCTTGATTCAAGTGGCAGCCTCTGGATTTTGTCAAACAGTTGATACAGGTCTCCCTCATCACAGTTCTGCTCACCCCATGAGTACCCACACCATGATCAAGCCAGACTCTTACTTTGTAAGATGAATGGATTCAGATTCTGAATTAGTCCCTATGAAGTGCTTGCCACAATACCAGGCATTTGCAAACCTTTTCTTTGGAGCCTGAGCAATTTAAAAAACATTCTTAAACTGTGGTCACCAGGACTTGACTGTGACCATGGCAGTCAAGAACCTCTCTCCTCCTACCCAAGTTTCCTCCTATTTCTACAGCCAGGAACACCTTATCCTATCATCACAGTGGGATCTCATAAAATTCCCACACTTCTATGTTGTACCTGATTCCTGGAGGAAAATGCTCTGTTTTGTAAGGCCTGTCTCTTGGAAGGCCAAACCAAATATATTTGAGGGCAGTACCTGATATAAACTATTATCTGACTACAGATGAAAATTTACCAAGGTTTGCAATTATTTCTGTTCGTGACATTTCATGTGGCATTTCAGAACTGAAGATTAGACATTTATCAAAGTACAGACATATTATCTGCTTTTTAATAAGAAACACAGAATATGTATCAGATTAGTTTAAAAAGTGAAGATAGTGCATTATGCTGCAAATTAAGATGTTCATGTGATGTATTTTAAACTACAAACTGCAGCATGTAGCTCTAATTGCAGCTGAGGCAAGAGTCAAATGTGATGTAACTTCTCATATTATCCTTTCCTCCAGTTTCACATACAGTATTTGTTAATTCTACAAAAGATAAGATTTTGCTGCCTAGGTGATGCATGATGTGAAAACAAGTAGGAATTATTCTGTCCCTACTAGAAATCTCTCTGTTGCCATCTGAATTAGGTTGCTTGAATACAGCAGAAAGCCTCTGAAGGGCAGCCAGGGAGTCAGTGCCATGTAGGGAAGCACTGCTCCTACCAGCAGGCAGCTCTCCCAGCCACAGCCTGACAGGCCCCAGAGCTGACTTAACTCTTTCACACCAAAAAGTTCCTTTGGAGACAGCAAAGCTCCAAGTGAACCGACAATGAGAAGATTTTGAATAAATTGCTAAGGGGTTGACTTTTTTATGGTTTTAAAAAGGAACGTTCAAGCTTAGGAACAGCACTAGTGCAGGCCAGGACTGATGGAAGGGATCTCTTGAGAGAGTCAGGCGTGGTCAGCTGGAGCAGGTTGTCCAGACCATGTCAAACATGTGAATATCTCCACAGACAGATTCCAGAACTTCTCTGCGAAAGCTGTTCCAGTGTTTGATGCTATTTTGCTGCATGGGACAAACATGGTACAAGTAGTTCTGTGGTAGCTAGACCTTAACTGCCTGGATTCTGTCTGCAATGTCCCTGTCTTCTAAATACAGCAAATATAGATAGAGATATATATCTCACTAAATTGAAATAATTCATTAGATCAATGAGTAATTCACCATAAAGATACAGATTTTAGTTTTCCTCCTTAGAGGAAGTTTCTTGGTAGATGTTAGCATCACACTTGGACAGAATATTTTTCCTCCTAATGTGTTATAAACAACACCTAATAAATGTTTCAATAGCAGAATGCTCTAATAAGCTTGCCACTAATTTGCATTTAAGCAAAAAAATGCAACACTTTCACTGAATGTCTAAGGAATGTATGCACCTGAGGGTTTAAAGTTTAGTCCTTGATCCCTGAAACCTGTGTGGACATGCCAAACCCCCTGTGAGCCATCTCAACACAATCAGTTTACTCTTGGCCAAATGCTTAATAAGTTGCTGTGTTTACAGGATTGAGATGTTAAAAAAACATGTATTTGGATATCCTGGAATGTAAATAGATGAGAGGTTTTGTTGTTCTAGAAAACGTGGCTGTAGGTATCCCTGAATTCACAGTACTGCAAATCAAAATGCTTTAGAAAATCAGGCTGATAACACTGATACTGTGCATCAGGAGATGCTGCTTTATCTTGCTCCCTTATCTTCCAGAGAAGCCCTGCATCCATGGATCTCTTTAATGAGTCAGGAACTCAGTAATCTTTGAGCAGTACCTTCAGGACATTCATATCTCATTGGGAAGGAGCAAAAGTAAATTCTCTGACTAGGATAAGAACAGTTTCAGCCAATAGAAGATGGGTAGAAATATTTTAGCAGTTATTGCTCTAAAATAAAAAGCCCTATCTTTTGATGAAGTTTAGAAAAATGTTGGATTTTACTTATTCCTTGTAAAGAAATTAGGTAGCTTGCTCTGTACTTTAAACCTCTTTGACAAAAATTCCTCCAAAGAGATAAAACAATGTTTCTTTTAAAAATCATTTGAGATGTTTATCACTAAGGGCAATTAAAAGACTGTTTTAAATTACAGGAAAACAAACCTTTGAGTTTGTTGAATCTTCACTTTCTTGGTTATGATCTCTGAATGAGAGTGTATGTCTTTATTTTCTGTAAATTACTATTTAACTGTTAGGCATTAAAAGCTACCCTTAGGAAGATGCATAGAGCTGTTCAGAAGAAAAGGCTCTTCACACCCTGGAAAAGCATCCAAAACCTGATCCAGTTCCTGTGTGTGAGAGACACTCACCTAAATTGCTGTAGGTAGCACTGCAGGTACTCAGATCAGGAGAATTTGGAGCTTCTTCCTTCTCTTCCTCCCCTGGCGGCGCGCGGGCGGAGGAGACCGGGATGACGGAGGCGCTGCCCCCATTGTCCTGCTTCACAAACACGGCCCTGGGGACGCGCGGGGACAGCTCCTCCAGGGTCGGGTCATCGGGCACTTGACTGAAACAAACACAACAAAGTCACCTGGAGAGCCCGGCCGGGCCTGGCTCCTGCTGGCAGAACGCCACGACAGGCACTGAGCATCCTCGGGAAGGGGAATGGGCGGGCAGAGACAGCAGGAGTTCTTTCACCCTCCTTCTCTAAGAACAATTAGCTACAGTTTTTATTTTCCATAATCAAAGAAACAACTTGTGACTGAAATAGTAACATGTTAGTTACTATTATCATGATAATTCTCTCTCTCTCTATATATATAACAGTTCATGCCTTTGATACGAAAGGTAGAATCAAATGTTTTACAGCTTGACTTCCATCAACATCCGCACTCATAAATGTGCAGGCATGATTCCAGGTGAAGTGTGTGGGACTCGGGGCAGCAGCAGAGTTTAAGGTGCTTTTCACCAGTGCAAACAATTGTGCCTCAAACAAATGCAACAAGCTATAGCAAGGGGGATTAAGTCCCAATAAATACATAAAAGTTCAATGATACATTTTCATACATAGGACTGGTAGGATTTTGGGAACTGACACTCTGGGAAACAGACCTCATTTAGGCCAGTAATCTCTTTCCCATGTAAAATTCTCCACCATTAAAATGCATCTGCATTAGGCCAACTGCAAAAGGCACTGAAGATATTCCTCTGTGCCTGCTCTTAGCTATGAAGTTTTAATCAAACTGTGATGACTTAAAGCACAGAACTCTGAAAACTGTGCATTCGGTTGGTTTCCATGGATATATTTATTGCAGTATAATTTAAAAATTATGCATTATATGCATGAAAAAAATGTTGAGATTTAATAAAACCCCACAATCATAGTGAAAATATAGCAGCAATTATCAATAATATGCCACAAAAACATGTCAGAGCAAAAATATTTCCATACCTTTATGTTCTCTCACTTGCAGAAACAAATATTCATTACAGGCCAAATCTCAAGAGCATACATGCTGTTTGCTAGTTCTCATTACTACAGCCTGATCAAATACAGCAGCAAGAATTTGAACTACTTGTGACTTCCATTAGGGACAGGAGTAACACACTTCCATCAAGAAAATGATCAGCACATCATGTATCTGTAGAGATACTTATTTTTCATGATAAGGATTTCGAAGGATTTCAAACTTCCACAAAGAGTTAACATAAATGATAAGTATATATCTATGGCAAAGCCAAAATCCTGGGACAATCGTGTAGCAATCCCCGAGTACAAAGATTCAAACATGCCAATGCTCTGCATGACAAGACCCAGGACAGAGCAGTGTGCACATGCTGTTTCTGCTCAGACTCATGAATTTTAACTGCAGGCTGACACAAACCAAACTCATTAGAACTTGTTAGTAAGAGAGAAAAATGGCTTAAGTTCAAAAAGATGTAATCCTTAATCAGCGTAACATTTTTGTTCAATTTTAGTACCATGCATAGGAATGGTGTGAAGAACATTCCATGTGCCATAAATATATCCACATTAAAGAGTTAACCTCAGTAATTTCAGAGTAAAGCAGACATAAAATCAAAGCAGTAACAAGGCTCTCAGGATAATTTAACTAAAGACTTGTAGTTGCTGTAAATAATATACATACCTGCATTCCTCAACAGGAATGTTTTCTTTAAAGAGAAATAGATTCTAATAGCTTCACAGTTCTGTCATTGCCACAAACCAGGAATTACTCACATCTCAAAGTAACTTTTTAGTATCACTTGGTGAGGGTAAGGACATACTCATTCTCCAAACCAGACACATGCAAGCACATACACTAAACCTAAGCTCAGAAGCATTTTGCCAAAGTAAACCAACAGCTAGAAAGGAAGAAAGAAAAAAAAAATACCAACTCACCCACTGTACTCACTCACACAATTCCCCATTAAAGGAAATTCTTTCAGGGCCTTCTTGAGTCTTTTAATCATGTCTTGAAACTCTGGCGAGCCATTGATTCCACAGTGTTCTGGTGTGCTACAAGTTGTGCAAGCTGTGAGCAAGAGGGCTGAACTCTGCACAGAGTGATACACCTACTGCACCTTAGTGTTTACCTCCGGGGCCGGGCCCTGCCAAGGCCCGGGAAGCCAGGCACATCCAGCCCTGCCTTCTTAACTCCTGCACTGCCTCCCTGCAGGACACAGGGCACGGCTGCATCACTGCTCTGGAATGAGGCTATGGCCTTACTCACTGCTCCACCAAAAGCACGTTCAGCTCTCAAGAGGAGCTCTAGGAAGTAACACTAACCTATTGTTAAGAGTAAGAGAGTATCTCAAATCTGTACTCAGTGCCTCAAAAGAATACATTTAAAACCACAGCAATTAGAGGTCAGATCGTGAAATCCGTGGGGAAATGCTTGCCAGTATCTTAACGCTGAGGACAGAGAGATCAAGCTTATGTACACAGTGCAAATGTCAACCCCTTCAGTGGCGCTGGCAGAGGCCAGGAGGAACAAAAGGGGGAACCATCCTCACTCAGAGAGCTACAAGAACCAATCCCCAGCTGCTTCATGAACTAAACAGTTAAAATGTTTTAACTGTTTTAAGTTTTTCTGAGGAAAGAGGAGCAACTGATAAACGGGCAGTTCTCTCAGATTAGAACCATTAAAGCCTGATTTTGTATCATTTTCTATCTGCTTGTTGGTAGCAAGTCATACTTAAAGCTATCTCCTTATTTGGGATATGTATAGATATTTTGCCAGGATGGATTCTTTGATGCCTTGCATAAGAGCACATATTTAGCATCTGCCATACTGAGTGCAGCCTTCTCTGTCCAAGTATTTTTCTCGTCCCTTTTTTATTTCAGAAACTTCATGGAAATTAATTATCTTAGACAACGCTGCTCCCCGGGCACAAGTGGCTGAAGCTAAACAACTATTCAGTTAGTGGAGGAAGCAGCCCTCTGCATGCAGAGAACGTGTCTGTTTTCACAAGAAGCTGAGATTATGTGAAGAAAAAAACTTGCCATAAAAATGACTGTCCTTCAGACAACACCCCACTGAATTCAAATACTTGTTATTCACGTGTGCACAGGCTCAAAACTGTTTTAAAAGTGTTATTTTTCTGCAGGGACAAACGCCTGTAACTCTTTCCTGCAGGCTCTCCTCCTCCATGGTTTTTGGAGGATAGCCAGAAGATGATGCGGTCTAAATCGCCGTGGTCTTCTGGGAACAGGAGGATGCAGAAAGCTGCCTGTGCAGCGTGTTAATTTTGGTGAGGACACTGGAATCACAGTTGTTGTGTGACCTGTGTTCTCCTCTATTCAGAGCACGCCTGCTCAATTAGACTGATTAATAAACAGCAATGAATATGAGGGAGATAAAGTGGAATGCTTATAAGAAGTGATTGTGAGAGTGTATTCCTGAATTAGGGTCAGATCCAGAGGTCAAGGTGAGGGAACACGGTTCTGTACCAGACAGGACATGAATCCCAGTGGCAGGAATTAGTGACAGAAACAGAGAAAAGCTGATGTGGCCCTGGAGCCAGCACAGACTCTGATTTCCTCCCTGAGTGGACGTCAACACAGCAGCCATCAATGGCAGCTGTACGGTTGGAGATGACAAGGAAGAGGACTTCATTTTACACACACAAAAAACCAACTGTGTAATTTGTAGCTATATTAGTTTCAAAGAGAACGCTTTGAGATGCCCTCAGGCCCTGGACTTTGAAGCTAATAAAGCCAATATAAAGCCTAAACTGACTGAATAATGCTTGAGGAAAAATGCAGAGGTTAGTGGCTGGAAGGAGGTCAGAGGCCACCTTACCCAGGAACTTCTCCTCAGAACACAGTCCCCTTTATTCCTGCACTGAGCACAGACAACCAGTGCCCAGGTTTCAGAGGGCACTATGGATACAGAAAACATTCCAGTGGCTCCTGCACTTCAGCCCCTCCTCACCACCACAGTCACTGAAGAAGGAAGTGAAACAAACTTCTCAAGTGACAACCTGAAACAACTAAGCCATCAAGTTCATTTCTAATTCTGATTATTTTTGAGAGGCTGGCTTAGTCCTGAAGCTTGAGAATTTTTTTTTTAGATCTTGTATAATGCGATGTTTGCACGGATAAAGGGAGTACACTTGCTAATCCAGTAAAGACATCCTGCTAAGCTCTTTAGTGTCACTGAAACTTAACGGCAATGAGTTTCACAGATTAACTGTGCATTATAAAGAAGATATTTTTCCTTATCCATTTTAGGTTCTCAGTCTTTCCATTTTACAGACTGTATAAGAGGAGTTAAGAACAATAATACATGATTTACCATTTCTTAATCTAAATTTATAAAATAATAAATGGTGAAGTCCCTTCTACTTGGATCTTTAACAGTCCTTGGTGTTTACAAGTTCTCACATAAAACGTTACCAAACTTACTGCTTAATGCACATGCAGAATCTCCAATTCTGTTAGAATTGGAAAATGTTCTAGAGAAAAATCTCACAAGTTTTTAACTGATGAAATGGTAGAAGATAGCTACTTAATACTTTTAAAAGCACTGCTAAGCACTGCTGAGTAAGGTAGATAAAGCTTGCTGCTACCTAGATAAGAAAAGCCCTAACATGGATTTGACAGGAAGGAAGAAGTGATTCAACTTAAATTTTCAGGGAGAATTTCTCCCATTTCAGCAGACTTGCTCAAGCAAGGAATTTCTTTTCACCTATAACATCCTTGAATTCTCATCGATTTACTCGGGCTGTACCTAAAAGATTCTGGGTTCATGTGAGAACCTCATCCTAAGAGTTGTACCAGAAGCCCTCCAAACTGGGAAGGACTTTGTTTTAAACAGATTTTGTTATCTTCCCAAGCAGTTTCTGAAGCAGCTGTGGAATCTGCAGGACTGGATCAGTGACAATGTGAAAGTGGAATGTGGCAGTGGTGGTTATTCCTGCCTGTCTCTGGATGGAATCCTGATCTTAATGTATCACTACATTTTCAAGGAACAGTGATTCCCTTTGAGAAACAATGAGTTTTCTGTCACAACACTCATATTCCTCTATACGGAGCTCAGATCTATCAGTTATGAGCTCAAATCCTTTTGCAAAAATTAACACAATCTTAGGAATTAGACTGGTGATCACAAATTTAGCTGTGAATAAATGCTTCCTTATCTGAAACCATAACAAAATAAATATGCAGACCTCGCTACCTGAAGGAAGTATTTCAGGAAAAACAGAGTTTTATCTTCACTTCATTCAAGACTGGCCCCAAGATCCCATAAAGGAAAGTTATGGCTGACTTGCAGCTGTGAAAGGAAACTCTTGAGTTTAACCTGTAACTGAACTGGAGATGGCTGTGCCCAGATCAGATTAGTTCAGCTCTGATGTGCTTTATGAAGACAGCCAAGGAAGCAGCAGGAGTCTGTGCTGCACTTTGCTTTTAGGAAATGTCTCAATCGAACAAGTTGCTGCTGGGTATGAGCAGTAGGAACACTCTGATCCATTAGATAACAAAGCCTTTGAAGGATCTTTTTATGCAACTTGTGATGAATGGATTGCACGCTGTGGTGTACCACCTTCATCAATTACAGTGACTCAGGCCAGAAATATCATGTTATCTTTTGGTCAATTTTAGGTTTTGCGCCTGAGAGCAACTGCTGCTTCATGAACTAAAGGTGTCTTCATTCTAATTAATGATAAAACTGACAGGACTGCTGATTGTTAGCAAAAATTAATCTATCTACAAATTTTTGGTGAATTTAATATATTATTATTTGCTAGTTCCTTTTGAACCAGCGTATGCGTATCCTGCCATCAAACAGAAACAATCACACTGAGAAACCAAACCCAAGTTCCTTTGTATAACAGAGAGATAATTTTCAGCTTTCAGAAAAACTGATTATTTTGCAAGTGCTGTTCAAAGGGAAAACTGACCTTTCTAGTGATAACTTGAAATACCTTCAATGGTTCTGTGGTTGTGTTGTCAATCTTTAGCAGCTTTTTAATCCATTGCAAAGTAAGGAAATGCTGTATCTTCATTTAATTTGCTTTCAAGACCCCCCAGTAATCGGACATTTTTAAAGCTTATCTTGTTTTCCAGGTCATCAGTTTGTTTTTCCAGAGAGCTTGCTGTTCTTGGCATTCTGAGTTAGGGAAGTGTCCTGTTCACTGATTGCTATCTTCAGGTCATTCTCCTCGAAGCCTCTGCAGGCTTAACTGAACATTCTAAACATCTTCTTCATGCACATATTTTAGCCTGAATTACAGCTAACCTTGTACTAATACCTGGAGGGTTAACATAAAACAAGCATCATGGGTTATGCCTCCTGCTTGTGCAAAAATGGCATTGAGAAATCCTGATTCTCACCCACCAGGATCCTAAAAACAAAAGCCAAACCCCTTAAACAGCAATAAAAACCTTCAATTCTGTGGCATTATAAGGCTTCACTTGGTCTCATTAACATTAAAAAGTATTAAAAACCCTAAAAAACTCAAGCCACCAAGAATATAAGAACTGAAGCATAAAGCTACCCAATGCCCAGTGTTCCCACAACTCAGCACCTCGGTGTATTTTCTTTGAAATTTGTAGAAACCAGGCAACAATATTGTCAGAAAGAAGAAAATTCCAATTCTAACATTTGGAAAATTCCAGTTTTCACCTGGGAAAATTCTGAGATACGGTTTTAACCAATATCATTGTGACTTGAAGAAAACTAAAGTGTAAACATGCATTTTGGAATAAATGAATGAGAGATGAGTGAGCCACTGCCTTCAAAAGGAAGGGCAGAAGGAATCGCAGACGCAGTGAGAGAACAGGACACATTCCAACAGCACCATCATCAGGGCAGTGCAAGAATCCCTGGCAGGCGCCTCCTGCCCTCTCACCACCATGAGCAGCAGCTGCTCCCTCCTGCCCATCCCCTGCCACTGACGTGGCTGAGCAGCGACTGCAAAGCTCCTTCTCACTGGGTTCTGCCCTGGTCTGCTCACCAGAGCTCAGGAACTGTCCTGCACCAAGAGGTGGGAGCTGGGGAGTCTCCTGACAGCACTGCAACCAAAATCAACCTCACTTTCTCCAACTTCCTTCAGAGACAGGAGAAGAAAACAGCTTCCTGTAAAGGGGGTTGAGAGCACAAACTCCTGCAATCCTTTAACTTGCCCTCCAAAGGCAGCTACTTCTCACCAATTCATTGAGGGTAAATCTAGAGACTGCACTCCTATCAAGGGCTATTCTAGCACTTTTCCTGTGTAGACAATGGAGAACGAAAATCAAGTTATTTTACTTTAGGACAAGTGCCAGGCAGAGCTCTAACTATGCTCACACAGATTTCTATTAGGTTAAAACTGTTTTTAGCTAAAAAAACAGTGCAGTTTTCTTGCACAGAATATGGAGAAAGAAAACCAAAAAACACTGTCATGATACATTTTCTGGGGCTCACACTTCACAAAATTTTTGATTTGCTCCCATTAGGTTTTTGTTATAATGAAATCAATAATTCAAGTTTGAGGCTACTTTCGAATTGGTTTGTGTAATAACATTGGAAGACAAATTCTAACACAGCCACAGCTGTGGTCCAGCACTCTGGGAATTTTACTCTGCCCACATGAGTGACTGCACCTGATGTGACCGCCTCTTACTGGGGACAATACTGGGGACAAAACAGAGTCACTGCTAAAGCCTTGCAAGACACAGATAACACTATTCTGTAGGTACCATAATTCTGTTATTATTTTGTACAAGGTTTATTTTGGGAGTGCAGCAGTGATGTTGCAGTGTGGTTAATTAGCATCTGTTGAATTCTTGGGCATGTAAGGTAAAGTCAGCACTTCCATGAGTCACAGATCTTTTAACTTCTATTGTACTTCTTAATAGTTGCCTTCTATTTCTGCTGAGAAATTCTGAAGTTTCCCATAACACAGAAATACTTTCTTACAGAAGAAATTGAATAGAATGGATTTGATTCAATGGAACATGCCTATTGTGACATATTAGTGAGCTTGCAAGACAAACTCCAAATATCAGGCACTGCTTCTAGTAAATGCTTTACGTATTTTCTGGTATCTAACATAACACAAAGATTTTAAAATACACTCTAAGTTACCTAAAATAAATATACTTTGAAAAAATTGCATTAATGCAGTAAAACTCCTTAGTCTCTCCCTTTTCAGCAGCATATACAGGACAGTTCACAACTGAGTAAGTGAGGAAAACAGCTGAGTGGTACCTGGGCATTTTCTTGGGAGCCTGAGGTGGTGAGGAATGGCTCGCTGTGCTCTGTTCCGAGCTCTCTGGAGGCTTTTCCTGCGTTTCTGCCTTGTCTTTGGCCAGCGCCTCCGCGATAGCAGACTCCACCCCACCCTTGTGTGGGAGCTCAGCCCTGGGCTCCGCTTGTGCCGGCTCACACCTGTACATGAACACGATCGACGGCTTCTCGCTGGAGTCCGACTTGGCCTCGCTGAACCAGTGGTGTCGCTGCACCGGAGGAGGGGGGAGCATGTGTATAACAGTTCCATCCAGACCCACCAACTTCCCTTTCTCCCTGTCTTTGTCTCTCTCCTCCTCATCGTCAGCTTTCCTGCGGCGGAAGAAGCTCTTGAACGATATCCAGCGTTTGGGTTTCGCATCGGGACGCCGCCCCTCCGAGTGCAGGATGGCCTCCGCTTCTGTGGACCTGGTGGGGCTGTTGGGCTTGGCCCAGTTGCTGAAATGCCTTTGCAGCAGGTTACTGGCATGGTAGGGAGAGGAGGTGGAGCGTGGCGGGGGGAATGGCGGTGCCTGCTCTGCCTGGGGACTCGTGGCGCTCGGGGTGGCTCGCGCTGGCTTTGGAGAGGGAGTGGCAGCTGGCTGTGAAAGTGGATCTTTCTGCATTTTAATGGCAGTGTTTTCCGTCTTGGAGGCCTCCACTTCAGGCTGTGTTGTAAACAGAGATTTGGGTCGTACCAGGGTGTTTTTATTAGCATCTCCCTCAGGGGGCAAGGAATACAGTTCTTCTACACTGCAGGACTTGGGAGCAGACTGAGGCGTTTCTGGAGGAGACTGTGGAGGCTGGATAGAAGCCACAATCTGTGAGAGCACTGTGCTTGCGTTCTCTCTGCCACCGCTGCTGCCAACAGAACCATCCGGGGTTGTGTCTGCTTTTGCTGCAGGCTCTTGCATTGCCTTTTGAATTCTGGATGGGGAGCTGTGGTCAGCACTGTGACTTCTCTGCGGGGATTTCTGGCTTTTACTGAGGCAGCTGTTGAACTCTTGGACCTTCTGAGCCACAGAGCCCAGCCTGCACTCAGAGCTATTGGCCACCCCCTTTGCCTGGGGCAACTCAGTGGGCTTGCTGCCTATGGCTTCAGTCAATTTGCTTTCAGTTTCTATTTCTTCATAGGTATGGCTTATCACACTTGTAGTTTTATCTTTGATGGACAGCTCCCCACTGGTCCCTAGAAAACTTTTGTAGATTGCCAGGTTATCATATGCATTTGGATTGATTACAATAGGAACTTTAACAGCATTTTTGGAACTCTTAGCGTAAGTGGGCTCATCATGAATGATAATAGGAAAAGGTGGCATGCCAGCATTGTTGTAACTGTTGAATTTTATCTCAGACAAATTAGGAGACTTAACTGGGATTGTTTTTGAAGAAATGTTTGTAGCTGTAGGTGAAGTAGGAGCTGACTTGTGGCTTGTCTTCCTGGGAGGAATGGAAGGCCCTGAGCTGTTTCCAATCAGTTCCACCTTAGGTATCTTCTGTCTTGGACTAGTGCTAGAAGTCCACACTTCTTGGTATCTGATTGCGCTGGATTTTTTCCGATTAGCGTGCACATGTACAGGTGATGCTGCAGAGGATGCAATAGGTGTGCCTGGGGCTACTGGTGAGCTTGGGCTAGATGATGCCTTTTTGGTTTCTGAGGTTTCAGTCTGATTCTCTTTACATTCACTGGTCATGGCAGCTGATACATCCACTACGGTGTATGGCTTGCACACTGGTTGTTCCATATTCACCACCCGGTAAGGTTTAGCTTGCTCCTCCACAGGCACCAAATTAATGGTTACGGCTTGGCCAGCAACGTCTGAAGAACTTTTATTCTCCTGTGTCTCAGTCTGCACAGCAATTTTGCCATCCTTCTCCTCCAGGCGAAGCGCAAGGACTGCCTTGTGAGTTTCCAGACTTTTCAGGGCATTTCTGGGTGCTTTTGGCACATCCTTCACTTGTTGATTGTCACAAAGACTTTCATATTCTTGTTCAATCACTTTGAGGTCCTGAGGAGTGCTAGGAGATAACCCTCCATTACAGAGCTTCTGGGAAGAACTGCTGGTTGTCCCAGAACGAGACTCTTCTGTCAAAGAAGAATCAGGAGACGTAGAATCAGAAGATACCATGCTCTGCATGCTCTCTTGCCCATAAAGAATCACAGTCTCTTCCCCATAGCCATTTAAAATTTCATCATAACTGTCGTCATAATCCACAGCACAGATCCGCTGGAGAGACTTGTTCCGAAGGGGCACAGTATTCCATTTTTTGTCAACACAGAATGGAACAGGAGACAGCGTGTTAGCTCTGAAATTAGCAAAGCGAGGTTGGCCCCTCATGCGGATTTCCATTGCTAACAACTCTTCATCACTTTCATCCCAGCTCTCGTGCTCTTCCTGCATGCTGCCAAAAAACGTGTCATCCTCACTCTCATCTCCACTAGAGAACTCTGGATAACAGAAACGTCCACCTTCATTACTTATGACTTCAGTGCTTCCACTCAGAATAACGTGCTTACTCTGTGAATCCTTCATTCCACCCACCATGCAGCTCGGAGGGATCTTCCTTTCTAATGACCTTTTGTAACAATTATTTATCCTTCCCAAGAAGGTTTCTCTTGAGTTCATTTCATTTCCAGTGAGCTGAGGTGTGGTATCCAAACCCGCAATCTCCTTCAAAACTTCTGTCAGTCCATTATTATTATTATTTGGTATCTTACCCACGCCCTCGCTGTTGCCGTAAGGCCTGGGAACATGGCTGTAACCTTCGATCTCCTCCTCGTTGTTATTGTTCAGTGGTTTTTTGTTCACGACCGCCTTGTTGCGGTTCCACCCCGCGGGCAGGGGTTTGTTCTCGCCCGGCTCCAGCGCGGTGAGCTCCCCACACAGCCCCTGCCCGTCTGCCACCATCATGGTGGGCTTCACAGCTATCGTGGGCTTCTTGGCCACGGGCGGGCGGAAGCTGCCGCTGCTCCTGCCCCGCTGGCTGCTGCTTTGGTTTGCATTGGGTTTTGGGTTTCCATGCGAGAGGGGCTTTTTCTCCGACACCGGGGGTAACTGGTGCAAGCTCTTGGGCTTGAAGCAGTTCTTACATTCGCCGGGTTTCCAGACGTGCTCAGTGAACGTGTTGCAAGCAGACATTTTCCCCGAGCTGTGCGCCTGACGCCGCGCTCTCAGCACATGGCAGGAGGCTCATCCGTGTGCTCCGCTCTGCTCACGTAGCACGGACACTTCCTTGGGCAGTGATCATGCTGCAAGAACACGAAACAGAAGGAGGATGAGAATGGGGAAAATCTGCTTGATCATTGTATTTTCCACACTAGGGGCAATGTGGAGGGAGCAAGTAGCCTTTTGCTGACGCCTTCATTTACAAAACTATATAACTGAAATGCAAAACCAAATTGCAACTATTATTCTTCTCATACATAAAGAATTAAAATTCTGGCAGCTAAGCCCTATGTTACTTAAAGCAGAGAGAGGGAAAATGGCAATGACTGAGAATTTAGAGTCATTCTCTTGACTAGTTCAGGACCATTGACCTTTAATTTTGTCCAATAAAACAAATGCAGGAAGAGGATATAAACCCGAAGATTACCACACATTATGCTTTCACCATAACTACTCAAACATGAGATAGAAAAGCAAGAGTATGTTTACTCTCCTAAATGCAATTGAGATAATTTGTTTTAGCTTTGAATGTGAACAAGCTCAGCTTAAGTGAGAAAATATGTTCAAGCAATCCCAAACTCTGCCATTTTAGCACTTTTTTCATCAGAGTCAAATGATAACTGGAGAGGTATTTTGGCTGAACAAATAGGCTATTCTGATGTCCTGGAAAAGTCAGATAAAAATACAGTAGAAATCTTTCTAGAAAGTCCCTACTTTTTCTCCTTTTCCTTACCACAATGGCAATAAACCATTCTGATATCCTCAAAACAAAGCTAAGGATTTTTAGTGCCTGATTTGTTTCACATGCAGCTTTTCTACCTAACCCCTCCAGAAATAACAACTGAAGAAGAACTGAAAATCTCTTTCAAAATGTATCTTTTTATTTCCTGAAACGATCAGCCTTAAGTAAAAATCAAACACGAATCTGCTGTGCTTTACAGTCACCAGAGTATCCAGGATTTGAGAGTTTCATGAATTAATGCCTGAAGATTTTAAGCCTTCTGAACCAAATCCGCAGGTCTGTTCTCTTTGTCACTGTTGCATAACTCAAATTATCGAAGACATTTCACTGAAGTGAAAGGATCTCTATGTCCACTGCTACTTCTGTAAACACAGGCACTGGAAATGAAGAATGTTCTATTCTTAGGGGCCTTAGGGTGCAAATCTCCTCGCTGCTCACCCAGGTACACGACAGGGCACTGCTGCTGCCCTGCAGGTACAGCTGCAGCTCCCCACCGAGCCCGAGGTGGGAGCTCAGCAGCACGGCGGCGGTGCTGAATTCTCCATGGGCACCGCTGGCTTTCATCAGTGTGGCAAAAAGCAGGATCATTAGGAGAGCTGACACCAGGAGGGGTTTGTCAGTCTCCTCACGTCCCACTCTGTGTTTTGGCAAGGGCTGTCCTGTGCTGGCAAACCAACAGAGCAATCCTGATCCAACAGCAGATGGGGCTGAAGCCTAACTCTATTAGTGCCTGCAGACACAGGCGTGCTACCAGGGCTATCACATTTCATATGCTGACTAAATATGTTTCCAGACAAAGCTTTTTGCCAAAAAGCCACTGCCAAAAGCTTTCTCTGTATGACCTAAGAGATGAAAGTCTGCCAGACTGAGATCTGCCCAAACTTTTGGACTTTATTTTACATATACAGAGTGAAATGCCATTGTATCTTGATCTCTCTCAAGATTTGTTGCTTCAACACTTTGCAAGGCCATATATTGTAAGCAGAAAAATTACATTAAGAAATAGTTCTCCTAAAACCAGAGAGAGAGCACGTACAAGATATATTTTATACTCTGCTTAGCTCCCTCTTTTCATGTGTTCAACAAACAAAAGGAGTAAAGTTGCACTAATGGGAATCTAAACTAAATGCTTTCTTGGAAAATATGTTTCTCCATCACATAAAAGCTGGTTTAAACAAAAGGGTTAGTGCTTGTGAGTGGGTTTTAAGATTTACCTGTGTGATCTTATTTCTCTGAAATTGCATGGGCTGCACTTGCTCTAGGATCCCATCACAAGGCAGGCAGTGTCCCAGGCTAAGCAATCCCTGAGGAAGCTCTGCAGTGCCCACCTGCCTGCGGCCACATCCTGACGTGCCACCACTGCCCGTGGCACAACTCACTGCTCACCCTCCTCTGCTCTGACACTGACACTGACACCTCCTCTGAGCCAGAGGAGGGTTACACTCAACCTGAGAATGGGAACTACAGGAAACTCAGCAGAACCACAGCTCTCCAGAGGGAGTAACAACTACAGCTCTGTGCTTTCTCCCAGAACACACCCCCACCTCCCCATGTGCCAGCAGTGCTGCCTGCAGCAGTTTGCCTTAATAATCACACACTGGTGATGGTGGAAATGCAGATGTGGAACCTGCACACAGAATATTTATCAGCCATGTGTAATATTTCAGCTCTTTGGGTCTCCAACAGCCAACAGAACTGGTTTGAACACAGCCGTGACCCCCAGGGTGCCCTGTGACAGTCTGGAACAGAAGAGCCACTGACTCCCCGGGTCTGTGAGCCCCAGCTGGGTTTGCAACTGGCCCGGGCACAGCAGGACAGGCAGTTCCTGTGGCAGGCCCTGACACTGCCTGCAGCTGCACCACACAGGAAACAGCCACCTTCCAACTACAGGAAATGGATCTTAAGAAAACAACCAAAACAATTCCAACACTGTGCTACTTTTGTACTTTGAAATCAGAAGCACTCCTACGCTATTTCAAATTAAATCCACAGTGACCTTTATATGTTGAAGCAAGCATTTGCATTCCAAAAAAACCCATCAGTTTCTTCCTTGCTGAACAACTAAAAGCAATCTTTCTGCTGCTTTTCTCTCCTTTAAAAAGAATTACTTTTTCAACTACAGATTACCTATTATGTGCGGTAATTATGGTGAGAGTGATGAGGAGTGATAAGAAATGAAATCTTTCAGTAGGCTGTTGCTCCATGGCTGTCACCAGCAGCTGCAGCTTGGCAGGGGGCAGCAGAGGCCATCGAAGGGCCTGAAAATGCACACAAATACAGGAAAAAAAATCACCCTGACATTGTTCACTGCTGGATTCCTACGCTGTCTCCAGAACAAAGCAGGGCAACAAGAGATCCAGGCAATCACACCTCAGACCTCTCCAGATGAAGTGACCAGGTGTCTTTTCTTCCCTAACCTCCCTGCTTCCACTGGCACTCCATGTATCTGCCAAGGAACAGGAAGGTGCACCCTGCAGAGCTCCTGCCTCTTCTGAAATGAATAGTTCAGATGTCAAAACTTATTTGAAGGTGCTCAATCTATGCAAAATCAAGGAAATGACAAGATGTTACTTACAAAACAGCATCAGACTTGTATTAATAGCAAGTACGTAACATCAACAGTTTGCACTTCATCCCTGTATCTCAAAGCCTTTTATGTAAGTTGATAAACAGAACTATTCACAATTTATACGGGGAACCACTGCAGTGCAGTGACGTTAAGGAACTAAAATTCACCCAGTGAGTCAGTGTCAGGAGCAAGTACAGACAGACAACTTCTGCTCCCAACAGCAGATCGTGATACTTCCTTCACTAAATGGTTGAGTCAGCACAGATAATTTATCAGCCTTAAAGGCCAAATCATTCTTTGTGTATATGAGACTAATGCTCCTCATTCCAGCAGGTACAGCTGTGCACAGGAGGGCTCAGCCTAGCCCTGTTGAGTTCGTATCAAGCAGCCAGGAAGGCAAAAGCATATTTCAGTTTTCAGGTCAGAGCAAGAAGATGACAGATTTGGAGTTGCAGTGCAAAGACGAAGCAGGGATCAGCTGAGATACCCTCGTGTCAGGAAGCTTGCATAGCAATGCAGAAATGTCTCTGTGGCTCTTTTATTTGTTGACATCATCTTTGCTGAGTGCATGAAGGTAGTAATAAAACATGCATTTCAGGCATTTTGCCTTTCTTCTAGGTAATTTCAGGCTGGCAGGTCTCCTTTAGATGCATGCTGGCTGAATCACAATGAAGGCCTTCTCCAGTAATACTTTATACTAAAATAATCCAATTAAAAAGAACTTAATTGGTGTGCAACATTCCCTACAATTTCAACATTTTAAAAATGAATAGTCTCGGTAAGTACCAGATGGTGACATGCACTAATTAATCAGGCCTGCTCAATGAACGAGCATATGAAAATGAATTCACCTATTAGACATGAGCTTGCAATGCTTTGTGCTGAAAAATCTTCCCCCACTGAAAGGCTGGGATCTTCCTGAGCTGGTAACCAGCACCCTCTGGTCTCCTCTGGGATCACCACATCCTGCCATAGTTGCTTTGTCCTCCAGGGAAAATCCCTTTACCTTCAGTGCTGCTGTCCCTGACAATGGGGCTGCATTTTCTGTGCTGCAGAATAAACTGCATTGATCAGCCTTCTTCGGCACCAGTCCAGCCGGGGCTGCTGCACAACCACAAACCTCTCACCACTGCCAGGCCCGTCCTCAGACTGAAAAATCAGCAGGGGGAATTCAACCTGGGCTTCCTAGATGGGAGTGCCCAAAGGCCACAAAACCACCAGGGCTTTGTGGTTTGTCTGAATCACTTACAGGATCTGGACAGGCACTGATCATCATAAACGATGGTGCAAGTCTCACATAGCAGGGAAAAAGTGATGGTTACTCTTTGCCAGGATTTGATTTCTGTTTCTTTTAAATTTTAATGCAATCATAAACATTTTAAGAGACTGTTTTAAAAACTGAGACTGATGCAGGTCCTGCTTGGGTGGCAGTGGAAATGCTCCCAGAGTGTCAAGGACTCACTTCACTCAGGATATGCCAGGAAAAACCCATGGAACTGAAGAATGGCAACAAGCACTATGGACTGGCATGACTTTATTCCCAAAGTGAAGGAGATTTGCTAAATATCAGCTCACTGCAGTACCAAGCCAGAGCTCTGACTCTGGCAGAGAGCACAGCTGGACATTTCCATAAATGCTGGGCATTACCACTTGTGTTAAAAAAGAAGTTTTATCTTGCTGCAGATAGGGTGTCTTTTTCCTGTTTTAATGTCTCACACTGTATTTTTTCTCCTTTAAAAAGAGTTCAAATGACATGAATATTTCATAATACTAAGTAAGTGAAGGAAAACCTAAAGATGGGGCTTTTTTTCCTCCCTAAAACTTGCAAGGATAAAACATAATAGAACTAAACAATGAACTGGAGCAAAAACCTGCCCAGGGCTAGACAATCTATGATGCTTCAGAAGAAAACAGGCATTTCTTTGCAGTTTGCCTAACCCAAAGAGATAATGCCACAGAGCAAGGAAAAGTCAAAGAAATATCCTCGGGATCTGCCCAGGTAATCGGAATAGATCTGCACATCACACTGGGAACACACAGAGCTGTAATAAGGCCAAGCTCTGCCCCTTGCTGCCCAACAGGCCAGCCAAGGCAGGCATTTGAATAGCAACTCTTACGAGTCCCAATAATAAAAATTCTTGACATTCTTAACCGGAGATTTTTTTCCTTTCAGAAAAAGCATGAATAAAATTTTAAATTTATTTGGTCCATTTAGACATATATAAATTCTTACAATGATGATCACTCAGACAAGGCTGCACAGTATATTCTTTAGGAATACTTTTTTATTTACATGGAAAATTGATTTCTATTTTCTACTTTTAAAAAAGTGAGGTAAGCCAAACTATGAATTGTTTGCTTTCTGAGAATGGCTGTACAACATTCTAGGATCTAGCAGCAAATTACGGGTAAGCATATCAGCTGACAGGAAAAAACCACAGAAATTATAGTTTCAAAAAGGTACCCTGAATTCCAGTGCATTTCAGTTTATCCCAACTCTATTTAAGAAAAACTGTGAGAATTAAGCCCTCCACAGCAAATTAAAAGTGCACCTGTATGACGATATCTTGACCAATCTAATTATCTTTGATTTACCCTTCCTGGGCTCACTTGAAATTCTGCCCTTTGATCTTTTTTCCTTTTGTTTAAGCACATGTGAACACTTGTGGAGAAGAATAAACTTTACCAAACCTCTCCAGCATGTGCTCACAACAAACAAAAAAGCAATACCTGAGAAACATTATAGTGCTTTTGTAGTCAGAAGCCTGGGAACAGTTGTGGTTATCTTTGTGCTGAGCACAGCTGGAGAAGGAAAACAGGGTGGATCATCACTGGATTGCAGAGTCCAGAAATTCTGCAACTTCTGTTTGCTTAAACCTCTCTCCCTTGCACTCCTGCAGGCCTTGGCTCCAAAGAGCTGAGTGCTGAACACCTGATGCAGCAAAATCTGCAAGTGGCAACCCCCCAAGCACCCCCAAACCCCCATTTCATTTTAGCAAATAACTTGTGGGTATCAAAATACAAAATAGCATTAGAAAGGATGAGGAAGAAGTGACTAACAAGTAACCCCATGGAGGTGTCAGGGCAGGTGAGTCAGGAGGGAGGGGCTGGCTCAGAGCCATGCTGAGATCAGCCACAAGACTGAGGCTACAGTGGACACCCTCCAGGGGTCTCAGCCCCACCAGGAGCCTTAGGAGTTATTAAATAAAGACTTGGCAGGATTAAGTTTAAAAATAAACCACTATGAGCCATTAGAAAAAAATGAGGTATTAAAAATAACCGATAAATGACAAGCAGCAGCACAGCAGGGCTGGACTGTGTAGAGCCAAGAACTGTGGAGAAATTCAGGAACCAGGTGGCTGAACTATGCAAAATTACAGTCCCTTATCAGAACCAGGCATCAGCACAGCACAGGGTGAAGGGACGTGCTCTTTATCAGGACTGCTGCGAAGGAAACCTGCTCTTCCTTCCAAATAATGAACCAATGGGCAAAAGAGAAATGGCACAATTTTATTTTAAGCTTTTAAGAAGTTCTCTCCAGTTCCTAATAGCAGGGCATGCAAATGGTGTCACAGCAAACGCCAGGCAACCAGCAGATTACATGCTTTCTGTGTGAGAAAATCAGTGACATGATTTACTGAGTATTGTGTTCAGTTCTATTTATGACATCTCAGGAAGAAATGCTGCATAAAACAGCCACAAAAATATTTTAATATGGAAAGCTTTTCATCCCTTCAGTGAAACAAAAAGATTAGGATAGTTTAGTTCAGAATTGAGACAAATAAAATAATATAATAGTATATTAAATGATCCGTCACATAAAGAAGACAGACTGGGTGCTCCCATTTAGTGTCGATCTCAAAAAAAAAAGCAATAAACCCAATGCAGCATATTTACATCTCCAAAAAGAAAATTATTCCACATAAAACGCTTCCTGAAAGAAGCTGGCACTGAGATCAAGGGGTCAATGGATTCAGAGGAACAAGCAGACATTTCTACATGGGATGAGCCACTGACAGTTGTATGGGGCGGGGTAAACTCAAAGCTCCCAATTTCAGTGCTTAAAAGCAGCATTAACCATTTCAGTGCAAAGAGCATTTGCTCATTACCACATTGGAGAGGCCTGGGCAGGCTGAAGGGCAGGCACTGCTGGAGGCTCTCACCACATCCTGCTCTTGGCTTCCAGTGCTTTCAGTTTGGTGCAGCAAAACAACCCCACAGTGCAAGAACACCGATACCCCCTCATCTCCCACTGGTAAGGCCAGGCCTTCCTCTCCTCTCCCACACTTTGTCTCTCTTGTCCCAGACCTGGAAGTCAGTCCTGGACCATCCCTTGTCTCCGTCCCTCCCTTTGGTGGGTTCATGTTTGGTATTGGGCAGCTGGGGCCTCAGGCTCTCAGTGTGACTGTGTCACACAACAGGTCCTGCAGGGACCTGGACAAATCCACAGGAATGCCCAGCTCAGGCAGTGGGAATTAGCAAGGTAAGGAAGCCAGGTGGAAAGAGATTACTAAAGATTAGCACTGGTTGAAGCTTGTCACTACAGGATAGAAAAATCGGGGTAAGGTTACAGAGGAATGACAGAAGAGGGATTTTTCTCTAAAAATAACCTGTTCAATTTAACTTCTGAAGACGCATACATTACTAGTTTATGGTGGAAAATATAAATAAAAATAAACCCTATACTGCTATCTCATTCACTATGTGGTAGAGCAATGCCTGGAAAGGGCCTGAATCTTTGTAAAAACTCCTCCAGTTTCCCATTCCACAGCAACCATGTCCTCCCACTGCCATCTGCTTGGTGCACTCATGTTGCCTCATTCCTCACATCTATGATCAAAGACAGACATTCTAATTTGAGGGCCTCTTTGATAATCTTGAGAAACTAGCTACAGGTAATTTTTTGACCATCAAAGCTGGTTCCAGCAGCTTACTCTCACTCAGGCTACTCCTCTAATTAGGGTGTCATTTATTCATCCCAATAAGCTACTTCACCAGGCAAGATGAATGTAAGAAATTTTAATCTGCAGTCGTAAGCCAGAGCAATGAAATGAGTGATGAGCTCCAAGTCAAAAGGTTAAAGATATTAATGTTTACTAGTGTTGAAGTTTACAATAGATAATTTCTTTGCTTATTCTACTTATGCTTTGCCTAAAATCCATCCCCATAAAATAGCAAGCCACCACTGATAAGAATGTTATTAAGGATAAAAAGCACCAGCGCAGATGAAATTCAGAAAAGGAATTAGGAGGTACTGGCACTGGATGCTTTTAGCATACATAGTAAGAATTGATTTTTTCCTTATTCTGATGATTAAGTGTTGTGCCTGCCAGTCCACAACACCCCAGTGTTCCAGGCACATTGTGGGGCTCTGTGTGCAGCCCTTTCCTTCATGGGGACAGAAAAGGATTAACAGCCAAACCCAGGGCATCTCAGTCAGTAATCAGCTTTTGAGGCTGCCAAAAGAGACAAGAGGTAGGGCAGGAGAAAAACCCCAACAAAACCCCAGTAATTTATTTTAGTTCCCAAAATCTGATTCCATACTTTAAAATAATCCACACATGGAAAACTGTGCAGGGAGGGCATCATTAAATATAATCAAGGACAGAATCAGAAAGAAAATGCAACAGAAATCCAGTGTTAGTTTTTATCTTTACAGTCAATGACTGTTTTTTGCAGCTGGGGAATTTGCTCAATTTACTCCATGAGAGAAGAAATACCCTGCATTTTCACAGACAGATATTTAAACTTATCAAGTGTGTAAACCACTACAATTTTTAGCCAGTGCTGTGAGAGGAGCAAAGGGGAAGCAGGGATCGCTTGCTGCTCCCGAGCAGGCTGATGCAGGCAGGAACGCCCTGCCCTCACTGCCCGCCTGCTCTGGGGCAGCAGGAGCAGCCAGCTGCATCCAGCCCCTGAAAACCCAGGGGTGGCTCATCCCAGAGCCCCGGGGCTGCTGCTGCCAGCCCTGCCCAGCCAGGCTGGCCCACGCCCCGCTGATAAGAGGCTGCTGATCATACCTGGGAACGCCGAGCTAGCAGCCCAGCCAGCGCTCACTCCTGGATCAGGACACAGCAGGAAGCAACAAAGCTGAAGCACAGCAAATGAGCTCTAGCAAAGGAAAGAGAAAGAAAATCACCACCAACATTCAATTCTCTTTCTTTAGTTCTTCTTTACCGACAGAAATGTTTTCCTAAAGGAGCTGATTGCCAAATATAAATTTTGCTACTTGTGCTTGACAGAATCCTGAGAATGCAAAGCTTTTTGTAGCCGGAGAAAACACAACGTGAATTTTCTACTCTTGTACTGCTGAGATGACTCAATACCAGTCCACAGGGGTCTGAAGGTAAAAGAACCACACTCATCTGAATTCCTTGGCTTTCAAACGAGGTTTTTATGACAGAATACTTTATTAGCAAACAGGGCTGCTACGAGCCCACACCAGGAACCACACCAAGCCCAGGGCAATTACCTTCTGTCACTGCCATTCCGAGTGAAACGGGAACGGCTGCTATTACCTGCTCTGGGAGGGTCTTGAGGGAGGCTTATTCTTGCCATGTGCAACACTGTGGTATTTGGAAGTAACTTGTTTATAACAAGAACCAGTGCGAGACAACAGCCACAGCAGCAGCCTCAGGCTGCACAGCAGCAGCAAAACTGTGCCCACTGCTCCGTGCTGAGCTCCTGGGCTGGGTCTCTATGGCCTGCTCAGGAGACATCACCATCTTCACTGCACGAGGAAACTGCTCAGGAGTACAGCTCAGGCTGCCTGGCTGCTGCCTCACCATTGCTTTGCACACGCAGGGGAAGGTCATGCCAGGTGTCCCAGCATGGTCTCAGAGGAGACTCCCCGCTCTCTGCACTGCTTAACCCTGAGATTTGTACAGACAGAGAGGAGGAAAGGCAGATCTCAGGGCTCTGGGCTCACCTTGGCTCAGTCAGTGGTGGTGGCATATGTTCTGTGATGGTTACATAAACAGGGACGGGATCCCAACCGGAGGCCAAGGGGTTGCCTTGGTAACTGTGACAGCCATCAGGATGCCTTACTCATCGCTTTTGCCCCCATACTTCAGAAGCACTTCTGCCTCTACTTTGCTATTTTCAAATAAAAATAGGAATAAACAGAGCTCTCTAGCCTTCTATGGAAGCCCAAGCCTTTAACCACCAGTGACATTTGTGAATAGCAGCACCCTTGGGCTGTTGCTCCCCTAAGACAACGCAGTGTTTCTGGAGTTTCACACCGGGGACAAACACGACAGAACAAACTCCTCCCCTCCTGAAACAGATCCTTCCACACCTGGAGGCCGGGCACTGTCCTGTGCAGCCCAGACTGTGAGCCAGAACTCAGCACAGTGATGTGCTCATGACTTCCACAAGCTTTTGAGCAGCTTCACTCAGTGCAATCAGGCATGCCTGGCCTAAAATCTGTTATACCCAGTTTACAGCTGTACATAATAAATAAAATGCATTTCCACCATCTTTTTTTTCCAGTATAGCCAGTGCTATATCTCATGTATTTCAAATCTCCTGCTCTCCCTATTTCCATTTTCTTTCAGACTGCTTATAAAAAAGCCTGACTAATTTTAGGACAAAGATTAATACAGAGCATCCTGCTCAGTCTCAGCCTACAACCAGTTCCACACGTGTCACCTACAGCCAGGCCTAATCCACAGAATATCCACTGCATTCTCACCATTTTGGTTTCTTGGTAACAACACAGAAAAATGAAATTAAAACATACATGATTACAAAGTTACTTTAGCCTTTTGCATACTTGTTAACCAAGTTATCTATTTATACCTCACTATCCAGCACCTGCAAAGACGATATACAGAGGCACAAGGCAGACAGGAAACATGGTTTTTCAAAAACAAGGAATTTGTGTTTTATTTTAAAGCTGTTTTAAAAAGCAAGCTGTTTGTTTGCAATAGTATCCAGCAGTTATTTGACAGAAAAACCAGTCTCAGTAATCTGAATAAAGATTAAATGCTAAATTTTTTGGGTTTCAATGATTTGCAGAAGTATTTTTTGGCATAACCAGAAAATGAGTCACTACTAACTTCACCTTCTATGACTGTTTCAAGTACAAATCATTTCTCATCTGACAATCACTCAGCTTTTAAAGTCAGCTGTTTTATAAAGCCTTTTGTTGAAACCTAGTATGTGAACAGAGATCCCAAAGCCTTAATTTTGAGAGAAATTGCAGTATGTCAAACTCAATAAAGGCAGAAGACTTGTTTGGATGCCAGAATGCTGTATGTAAAAAAACCAATCAAAAATGATGAAGTTCAATAATAGGAGATTTATCAGCTGCCTGGGTACAGGTGCAGGATTGGCCTCTTGGCTGCTTCACACAGCAGAGCTGAGAAACTGAAGCAGATCTGCTCTGTGCTGTGCAGGTCTGCAAAAGACATGTTCATACAAACATTTTTGCTACATAAAAATACTTCTTTCTCCTTTCTTTCTTTGGAGAGCAAAGTAATTTCCTTACTTCCATATGGTACTGGAGGAAGTGTAAAGAGAAAAGGGGAGAGCCAGTGGTTGTAAGGAGCAGCTCTGCACAGCTTCTGTGCAATGTGGCTGTGTCAAAGTCAGGTTTGGGTGGTCCAGGAGCAGCCCCTGCCCTGCCCTGCCAGGACACAGTGCCAGAGCAGCCCCAGCCACACGCCAGGCAGCCCCCACTCCCTGCACTGCTCCAGCCCACAGCTCTACAGGCTGAGATAATCCTTAACAAAAGGATGGGCTCGTAATGCTAATTAGCTTTGTGTAGTCAGGAGATAGACTGGAGCCTCCATCTCTAATGTCCTATGTTAAATCTGTTCTCTCCACATAAAGACCGGTACATTAACCATGTCTTATTTTCCCATTTTTCTTTTCAGGGAGAGTGGATGGATTGTAATGCACATGGATAGACTGAAATGCTCAGCAGATGATTTTGCTTAAATCTCAAGTAAGACAAATGTGACGAGATCTTCAATCACTGCCCTGGGATGTGTGGGCGATGCATTACATTTTACAAGGAACAGCATTTGGAGAAATTCCGTTTTCACTCCTCAGCCACTGTACCCTTTTAATTACTTGCTAAACTTGGGAGAAAGAACTGGAAAGGAAAAGGGCAGAGGAGACTTCCCAGAGATAATGAGATGGCTGCCTGCTGGAGTAAGGCAGCACATCATTACTGCCTGAGCTGAAGGAGGAACAGCAGATCCCTCAGCCCTGCCTCCTTGGCAGCAGAGGGGTGTCTGCAGTCGCTGGTTGCTCTAAGATACCAAGATAGCAGCAAGTTCCCTACTCAAGGTGTTTGTCTCATAGGGTATGATGGAAGATTTCAGTTTGAGGCTCTGTAGAAGTAATAAAATAAATTCTGCCTCAAATCTCCACAAACCTTCATTATGCCAGGAACCAGAGACAAATGAAAGTCTCTAAAGGTCCCTGGAATTTTACCACTTGCTATGCTATGCACTCCCTGGTGCACGCTTCATCTCTACTAAAAATTCAGTGCAAAGAAATAAATTAGGAAGAGCTGTCATACTAATTTTTTTTTGAAGTTCAATTTCAATCTTCCCTATGAAAAATGTGATTTGAAAACTCTTGTAGATATTATTATCCAAGGACTACAGGTTTTTAAATCTGTTTGGGTGGATTTGATGAGCTGCTCCACACCAATGTTGTCAATACCTTTGTTTCCTCGTAGATGCAAACATGGGAGCATTTTCCCAAGATCCTGCATTATGCCTGCTGCTAAACACAAGAGTTCTCAGGTGAGTTTATACTTTTCTTACAGAGGTAGCCAAGTTCTGATTCTGACATGCTCAGAGGTCACACATCAGGTTCAAAAGTTTGGCACAAGCAAAGCACAACTGAGAGCATTATTGTCTTTCAATATTATTATGGTAATGTCTAGTGATATGTAATGCCACAAGTGTACAGCTATAATTGAAATGTAACCTAAACTGTTTGTTGATAGTCTCCTTCAATTGTCCTTTTCTAATTATGAAAATAATTCTAATAATTACTGTGCCAAAAACATCTGGGAAGGAGATCAAAATCACTACCTGCAAATTAAGTACAGTATAAGTTCAGGAGTTAAAGTCACATAAATGGTGCCTTCTTTAAAATACACCTCTATTGTTTGCATGCTGCTGTAGCAGAGAAGTATAAACTAGACATATTTATAAACACACAAAAGACATATTTATAAAGACACAGAAGGGAAGAAATCACATGTATTAGATCCATTTGGATGTTCTGAGATCTTCAGATTGAGATCTACAGAAGACATACACATCACAGGCAGCAAGCTTAAGTGTGACCAGATAAAAGGGGACTTAAAACTGAGAAAATATGATTACAAAAGAGAAATATTACACTATTAAAGAATCCCAGGAAGAATTAACTTAGCCAGCTTGTCCAGTGGAAGATGGTAAACTCGGGATCATTTAAAGCCCATCCCACAGAAAGCACCTGTCAGAAGCTACTGGGGAGGACGTGGACCACACAGCCAGACCCTGCTGGAGAGATCCACGGGAGATCACAGGGCTCTGCCCACAGGCCTGGCTTTGGGGGTGATTCCCACTCTGCCCTCGAGAGGGTCTGGACCAGCCCCAGCACTGGGGACATTCCACAGAATCACTGGGTTGGAAGAGACCTGAAGAACATTGAGTCCAACCCAGCCCTAACAGCTCAACTGAACCACGGCACCAAGTGCCACATCCAGTCTTTTTTAAACACATCCAGGGATGGCAACTCCACCACCTCCCTGGGCAAAACTTTCCAGTACTTTATCACCTTTTCCATGAAAAACATTTTCCTAATATCCAACCTATATTTCTCTTTTCACACCCTAAGACCCTGTCCTGTCATTCTGTCAGATCCCTGCCTGGGGAGAGAGGCCAACCCCACCTGACACAGGCACCTTTCAGGGAGTTGTAGAGAGTGACAAGGTCACCTCTGAGTCTCCTTTTCTCCAGGCTGAACACCCCCAGCTCCCCCACAGCAACCCCAGCACCACCACATGGCACAGACCCACACACGGTGTGCCAAGGTAACTTCAGTCCACATGATGCACTCCAGCTTTTAAAGAGCACTGCAGGTCTTCCATTCACACAGTAACCTTGTGGACATGAGAACATGCAATTCATGGCAATAATTTTATAAGGGAGAAGGGGAGAGGTTATAATAGGATTATAAGCAAGGAACTTCCAAACCCAGTTCTAAAATTATCTTCAGCTTTAACAAATCACAACTCTAACCCCCCCTCTCCCCTTTGCTTATTCCTAAAGCCTTTCTTCTTTCTCCTCTTGTGCTTAATCTGATCCAAATTCTTTCGGGATGTCAAGGGGATAAATCTGCTATTAAGAGCTACTAGTTTCCATTTGCTTTTTAGAAGTGGGTGTGTGACAACACTCTGAGGCATTCACAGGCAATTAGGTATGCACAGGATGCCCTGCTCCAGAGAGACAATATGCAGAGAAGTGGAGGCTAAAACACTTCTGCATTAACAGGAGGGCCCTCCAAGTGCTGTGCAGAGTGTGCTCCAGGGCCACTCAATTGTCCCACAGTGTCAGTATTCCAAGCAGAAGACATTTAACTCTATTTCTTCTGAGACCAAAGTATCAACACAGGAATCAGATTATTTATCCAATGCCAGTAACAAGATTTCTGCAACTTAAATGTAAATGATGCATGAAAAACGTGTTCTTATGAGATACTAAACACAAGCCAAGTGCTTTAACACAAAAGCAGGAAACACCCCAATGATCTTTGTGTTTTGTCATCATCAATGACTGCAGCCCTGAGGAGCCCCCAGTTCCTGCCAACCCAGTAGCAAATAAGGACTCAGTGCAGCTCTGAAGAAATCACGGTACTTTCTTATGTGCATTCAGAAAGAGACAGTCATGAAGCATTGCCTCGCTAAATGTTATAAAAGTTCTTATAAATATTCATGTGCAGCATTTGTACTCTGAGTATTTAATCATTTCTTCACAAGAAAGGAACAGGGAGAAGGAGAGAGGAAGGAACTACTGTTTCTTCAATTCAAAAGAGATCAAGGTAACAGAAGAGGCAAACTTGTGCACAGGTGATCTATAAATTAGTCAGCACCAAATCCAGAACTACAAAACAAAGAGAATTTTTTTCAGGTAGATTTTCTTTTTTCATTACATCTGAAGTTATACAATGGTTTGCAGGTATTAACCTAATGATTTCTCTGATCATTTGAATTACTTGCATTTTGATCCTTTGAATTTTTACATCGCTGGCTTTTGAAAAACAAGCCTGATCTGGTTGCACTGTGCACTCCAGATCCCTTTGTCCCAGGTAAACCCAGCACCAGGGCAGCAGCCCAGCAGGGCTGGAGAGGCTCCGAGCCTGGATCCATCCCCTCACAGCTGCTGGCACCCAAACCAGCAAGGCTGAGAGCCCTGGCAGTGCCCTGGGCAAGCACTGCCCGCCCAGCTGTGCCCACGGCATGCAGAGCCTCTCACACCTAAAGGTTATCAACACTGCTGAGAATCACTACAGACTCCTGTAACACGTGCTGACAGCACAACAGAGAATGGACATTACAAAACAGCTCTGACCCCAAATTATACCCCTAACAGAAAAGCAAAGAGATGTGGAGCAGTAATAACACCTGAACTGCTCAGAAATCACCCAGCAGAGCCAGCAGTAAGGGCTCCTGCCTTGCTGTGATGTGGCCTCCAAGCCACACCAAGGAAGCCTTGGACACTTTTCCCTGTCCTTCCAAATGGGAACAGCAGTTCTTGCTGGACACACGTGTTACACTGAGGCTGTGGGTACCAGAGCCTTTGCAGACACCACACTCTGGATGTACCTTCCCATCCAGGACACTGTAAGCTCAAGGCAAAAATGACAATTGAAGATGTTTATTACTGCAGGCCCAGCTCCTTCACACACACCTTGGCTGGCAAGCAGACCAGTGCTGGCTGAACAGGCTGGGACAGCAGCAGTAGCAATGGAAGAAGTTTATTGCTCTGGTGCTTCTGGTTCCCTGCTGGATCAGCCAAGGCAGATTCCTGCCAGCTGTACCTGCCTCTGCTCTCAGGTGTATTGGACAACTCTCCATTGAGTCACTCCAGGCCCATGCCATGTTTAGAATTACAAAGCAAAATGAAAAGTGGTGCTGCCTTTTGCTTCCCTCAGGAAAACTGCCTCTTGCAAATGGTTTTATCATTTTCATTATATCCTGTTTGATTTGCTTTACCATCTTGACTGGAACAATAGCTAAGACATAATAGAAAAAGATTTTTCCACAGGCTGGTTCTAATTACATTAAATCTCAAGTGAGATAGGACATTTAAATAAGAAACAACAACTGCAGAGTCTGAGATAATGACATACCGAGATACCAGGCTTTTTGAGAGTGCCATTAAAATGATGCATGAAGCACTACAGCTACTCCAATTGGGTTTCAACACGAAAGCCATTCCTTCTGTGGCACAGTGCTGCACAGAGAGGTCAGCACTTACTGCACTCAATGTGCTACTCAACAATTAGGAACCATTATCCCCTATGCTGAAGTTGCAACATAGACAGGCTTAAACTTCTGCACGGGATGAGGCAGTTGGGAATGCAGGGTCCCTGGGATGAACCAGCCCATGAACCACAAAACAGAGTGGAGGAGCTTCTGAAGAGCTCCTGGATTTTGTTGCAAGTTGTACCTTTAACATTTTGCCATCATAACTGAATTCTCTTAATTTCCTGGAAAACGTATCTTTAGATTTTCTGGAAACCACTGAAATATCAACATACAAAATGGATACTGTGGCTGTGTGTCCTGCAAACACAGGGGAACCTGTCACAGTCCCATTGCTCATTTGTTTAACCTTAGAGCCACTGCACAGCTGTGCTGCCATCACAACTCCCTGCAGTGCTGCAGGCTGGGGCAGAGGGACTGGAAAGCTCCCCAGCAGAAAAGGGCCTGGGCAGGAGCTGAACAGGAGCCCAGGTGTGCCCAGGGGGGCAGGAAGGGCGATGGCACCTGGGCTGCACCAGCGAGGCTGTGGCAGCAGGACCAGGGCAGTGATAATCACTCTGTGCTGGGCACTGCTGAGGACACACCTCAGATCCTGCGGTCAGACTTGGGCCCCTCAAACAAGACAGACATGGAGTGCAGGGAGGGTTAAGGTTGGGTATTAGGGAAAATTTTTCTCTAAAAGGGTTGTCCAGCCCTGGCAGAGGCTGCCCAGGGCAGTGGGAGAGTCACCAACCCTAGGGGGATTAAACAGCCAGTGGTGGAGCTGGCAGTGCTGGGTCAGTGGTTGGACACAATGGTCATAAGGGTCTTTTTCAACCTGAACAATTCTCCAGCTCTGTAACAGGGGAGAACAGTTCACCAACTGCCCTTGCTCACAGCTGAATAACTTCACAACTTGCAATAACTTGTGCAATAACAAAATGAGGCATAGCTTGTGGCACTGGCTGAGTAACCAGCAGCAAACCACGGCTAAGTGACTCTGCCGTATGGGCAGAGCTGAAGCAGCTCTGTACATACACACTCCTATCAGTCTCTTATCTGTCCAGCTGGTTTTGCATAGCTGCCATAGGAAAGTTTCAAGGAAATGAGCGAGATACTGAGGATTGAGAGACTTTGCTTCAGTCTATAAACAGAATCTGCAATTCTAAATTCTATACTCAGAGAATATAAACTTTCACAGAAGCAGGTCAGTAAGTAAAGCAGTCTTGTCTAAGTAGCAAAACATTAATTACTAATAATCAAGTGCACAAAAGAAAATTTACGAAGTTTATTTCAGCACACAAAATAAGATTATTTTCTTGGGTGCATATTCCACCCTTCAGCCTTGCCCCACCGAAGTGCCCTGACACACAGATGGTCTGTGTTCATCCAGTGCTGGGCACTGCAGGACGAGGGCGTGATGGCTCAGACACAGCTCAGTACCCACAGCTCTGTGACCACATGGCAAAAGCATTTGCTAAATGCAGTTGAGGTTATCTGCACAGCCACTGCTGGGGATGCCTGTCTGAATAGAGGCAACCTGAACAGAAATACACATGCAACTATTACTGCTCATGACAAGATTTAATTTCCATTAAATACAGAGGAATTTAACCTGTACACCTTTCCCTATCAACTACTGGTTTTGTTAACTTCCTTTAGGCCCTCATGCTTTAAAGACATTTGTAAGCTAGAATTAGGTGGCCATGCCCACCTTCATGTACCCTCACCACATCTCCTGTCACCTTTGGATAGCCCCAGCTTCCAAACTGCAGCAAATCCACCTGTGGGTGGAGAGGAAGGGTCGATTTCTGTCAGGCCAGGGAGCTGGGGATCAGCAGTGAGCACCAACACTGAGCCAGAGGAGCGAGGCTGTGAGGCCACGAGCAGCAGGGAGGCTGCTGGAGCTGTGCCTGCCTCTGCTCGCCAGAAGTGTCAGGGAGGCTTCAGCAGATGAAGAGCAGCAGGTCTGAGCAGCACCACGGCCTGAACAGATCCTGTCCTGGAGCTCCTGGCTCACACCCACTGCCCTTTTCCAGCCCCGCCAGTTACAGGCACAGGCCTTCCACACTGGGTCCCCTGAAATACCAACAGGCAGCTTCACAGGCAAACTACGCTAAAGGCTCTTTCTTCCCCAAATAGAGGAATCATTTGAAAACTTGCCAGTGTTGCTCATGAGTGAAATAGAGGCTAGTAACAAGAGGCTGCACAGGCCATGATGAGCTGAAGGGAGCTGAGGAGTGTCTCCCCAGCCAGGACATCCCTGGGAGGCAGTGCCAGCCCTGTCGTGCCGGTAACTCAGCAGGGCAGGGGCAAAGCCCAGAGGGTGGATTTCACCAACAGGCTGTGATCTATGGCACTGGCAGTGCTGCATCCCACGGCTCCTCATCGACTGCTCTGTCACACACACTCTGATTTGCCATCCAACTTCCTTCCTGCACAGGCTGGGGGTCTCTCATTAAGACCAAAATTTACCGAGCAGATTTCATCTTTTATAGAACCCACTGTGCTTTCTAAAGATCCACCTTGTCTTGCAGTCAACTGAAATAACACTTTCTGTCTGTGGCTCCTGGGGGTTGTTTTCCCTTTTTATTTTTTCAAAAATTTATTTAGATCTTGCAATGCCTATTTCTCAGCCAGACTGTCAGGGATGCTAATGAGATTTATCCGCACAGTCTCTCTCCCTCTCTGCCCCCTTTCATTCTTTGACACACAAGTGCTTTTATGTTGCAGGAAATGAGGACAACAGAAAGCTGCAGATCCCATGAATGTAAAAATTGTCTTGAAGGCATGGAACAATCCAGCCCTAATTACAGCCAGCTGGAGCCTGCTCTCTTTGCACTGATACTTAGATAATTAACTGAATACTGACTGATGCAAGGCTCAAGTATTTCACTACCACTCAGATATTCAAGGCTAATTTTTGTATCCATCACCAACATCAAGCTTAATGGATATTATCAGCTAAACTCTTGAAAATCAGTAACACAGTCATAGTCAGGCAAGGACTATTTTTCTTTCAATGATCTTGGTGCCATCTTTCTTTAGCTGCAGAAGAAATATCTTTTACATTAACACAGCAAACTCATAAATTTTGATCCGTTTAATACCTGCAAATTCACTTACTTAAAGCCTTAAACCTAAATACACTGAAACCACAACCCTCATGCAATAAAATACGCCCCAAACTGTTCCAGTGGGCATGACTGGAGTAATACCTGTTTATTTCTCATTGTATGGCATCTTTAAATTGGTGAGTGTGTGTATCCTCCTTGGTAAGCTTTATATGGATGCTGAAAGCAAAGAGTTCTATGCTGAAAATCAGATATCCTGCCTGGACTGCCAGTGCTTATATCTGAAACTGTTACAGGAGGGGACAGCTGGGAGAGTGCTCAAGAAGTCTGAAATGTCTCTAAGTCAGAAGTGCTGGTGCACTTCTCCTCTTGCACAGAACAATACATGTTCAGATTGTGAGGGACTAAAACTGTGCTTCCAGCAAAAAAACTGGAAGAGGAAGTCAGTACCAACAAGAGAAAGTTGTCTTAGCTCCATTTTCAGCAGTGCTTTCCCTGAAAACAGGGATTTCTAGATAGATTCAATCCCTCTGAGTGGTTTACAGCTGCACTGATAGGAGAAAACAAGGTGTCACTACTTGTTATCAAGTGGTACTTTTATTCCTACTTACTAATTCAAGAAATCACTGAAAAATCTGAAGTATTTTAACCTGGTAAAGATGTTCATAAGAACAGCAATACAGCACAGTAAAGGCACAGTAAAAGAGAATTAATCAGTAATTGTGAGATCTTGGGCAGGGCTATGCAGCAGATAACCAACATGGAGCTCAGCAGCCTGCAATGCTCTCAAAAATCTGGGTGGGGAGGCAGGAATCTAAAGAATCCGGATTAGGGATTCCTCTCATTTTGTATTTTATTTGTCCTCGCACCTTCTTATCTAGCAATGGAAAAATAAACAATCCCAGTTATGTTTGCACATGGCCTACCATAATCCTTCAGCACGAAAACTCTGAATTTTGTGAAATATCTTTGGAATGCCACTGTAATGTAAATCACAAAGCGCTGCCACCACAGTGCAAGTTAAAGTGTAACCTGCAGTTTTCCCCAAGAGAATACACAGAATTTATATCACCAGAAATGGAAAGCAACAGAACAAAAATAAAAGCTTAGCAGAAAAAGTAGGTTAACTCATATAGAGAATGATATATAAGACAAGGCTGACAAAGAAAGCAAGGCAGGTATTTTGGGAAATATTTTGAAGTCTCTTTACAGCCCTGCCTATTTGCCTGTGAAGTATTTCTGCTTAAAATATAGATATGCTAATGTTCATATTTAAGATAGTGATGATTGGGCTGAAAGAACTCCTCTTTGGAAGAACAGAGGAAGAAAGACTGTGCAGCACCAGCAGCTGGTTGTGAGTGCATTTTCACACTTATCCTGGGGACAGTTACAGAATCACAGAATCATCAGTGCCAAAGGGGCCTCTGGAGCTCATCTGGTCCAGCTCCAGGGAAATGGATGTCTGAGAGGAAGAGCTGCACTCCAGATAAACTGAAGAAACCTTTTGATTCTGAGAAGCCTCCAAAACTCCAATTATTCTGTGTTAAAGGGGGTGTAAGAACTGTGGCTGCAGCAACTCCCTGGATGAGGTGGGTGCTGTAGCACCCAAGGGAATCCAACACTGCCCAGAGCCTGGGGACAGTGGCACTACCTGCATTCCATGGAAATGATTATTGCTAGCAGCAGGTTCAAATGTGTTAATTATCTTTTTCACCCAGAAGTTCATAGTTTTCTTAATTAGCAGGATCAGGATCTGAACTGTATGCAGGGTTGGTGTTTTTTGGGGATTTTTGGTGGTTTTTTGTTTTGTTTGGAAGAATGGGAATGTGTTTCTTGCCAAGGCCACATCACATAATAACAGACTACAGAAAAATGAAAGGACCCAGCATGAAAAATACAATGTAATAATCACCAACTGAGCAGCTGATAAAAGAAATGACAGAGCAAAATACACAAGTTTCACACGACAGAAATTCAGGGAAAGTGAATTTGTTACAAGCATTGAGCAAACAAAAAGAGGAGAGCTCACCATAAGCAAGGCCTCCCACCTCCCACCCACTGAAAGCCCCCTCCTCCTGCACTAAGCAATCTGCCATCCCATCACAAAAGGAGCTGCAGGGCCCCAGCAGCAGAGCTGCTTGGATGGGACTTACAGGAGCACGGCCAAAATGAAGAGCAGGAGCCCCACACACTTACGAGATGACTTTTCTGATTTGTCCTGTTTATTTGAGACTTCCAGCCATCACAGCAGCATGAATTCAGCAGACACAGCATCAGCTGCCTTCCATCAGCTGAACTGACAAGGACAGAATTTTTAACACACCTGTGGTGGGCACGTTTCAGAGATAAGTCTAAGTGAAAACAGAGATTACTGCAAGCGTGAAAAATCTGAACTGCCCTCTGGAAAGAAGTGAATACAGGGACATGGAATAAATATTATTAAGCTATTGTTCCTTAGTCTGTCAATGTTTCCATTTTGAATCAGCCTTCAGCCATTAAAACCTCAGCTGGAAAAGCCTGGCTGAACCTGACAGATGAACAAGCCATGTCTCGGGAAGAAAAGTCTTTCTTCCTTAGCCACCAACTCAAACACATCATGACTTCAGTATCCTCAGCTTCTTTTGAGATAAATATCCTTAATTTTGCATCTTGCAGTTGGAATGTTCCCCAGTCTGTTCCCTGGTTCACCCTGAGAGGGAAGCAGCTGGGCTGCTCTGCTCGGGGAGCACACCCAGCACCAGTGCCCAGTGCAAGCACACAGAAATTGATCCAGCACTTGGAGTCTGCAACACTGGTCAGGAATGCACAAAGGAAATGCACTACAGAAATCATTAAAAGAATGTTATTATGGTTATTATCCTAACCTAAAAGTCCATCTAAGCCAGTAGCCCGTGCCTGCCTCGCAGATGCCTTGCTTTATCTGCAGCTCACACGGATCACAACAGGCTCCTCTTCAGTGCCAGCACTTTTTGCTCCTTCCTTGCTCTACGTGCCAAGCCAAAGAGAAGCAACAAGGGTTGGTGTTGTTCCTGGAAAAGCACGGGTTCTGCAGGAGTCAGTGGGCAGTGTCCTCCCATGCACACACGGGCTCGTGCTCCCTACAGTGAGGGAACCCCTGCAGACACATTCCTGGTGCAGTCCTGTCAGTGGAAAGCATCCCACGGAACGTGCGTGGGTCCTGTGTGTGGGACAGGAGCCTGGGAGGGTGTTCAGAGGACTCCTCTGTGATGGCAGCTTGCTGTGAGGTGTGTGAGCTGCCCACAGCCTCCCATTGTTGCTGGGAAGGTGGTGACTTCCTCCTCATTGAATCTTTCCCCTATTTTGCTCTTCCTTCCTGATGATAAATGCATTTTTTATTATTCCAACCAATTCAACATTACTTTTAGAAATTTTATCACTCATTCAGATTTCAGTCAGTGAGTCAAGCGGAAAAAATGTGTTCTCAAGCTGAGAGAAAACCCTCCCATTAAAAATCCCCGAGCCAAGAGCACCTCCCAGGCAACATCCTCCAGCTGTTCCCAGACACAGAAATATGTGCACTAATCAGTTCCCACCTAGGCCACTCCCGAGCATCTCCAGCAGGAAGGAGATCCATCTGCCCAGAGCAGCCACCCCTGGCTCTTCCCAGGCCCCATCCCACCCAGCTCACCCAGCACTTCCCTCAGCTGTAAAAACCTCCTTGTGTTCAGCTGATTAACACCTTCCTGTGCCAGCAGAGGAATCTGTCTCACAGCATTGTTCACCCTGTTCCTGGGCTCTGATTGTCACTTTTATCAGCTAAAGAATAGTAATTCCAATCTAGAAACAATTATGGGAACCTATTTCCTCAGCAGAAGTCCTTGTCCCAGGCAGATTTACAGTCGGTGCTGTTTCGTCAAAGGCTGGATGCATGAACAATGCTCTACCAGGCAGGGATGCACAAGGGAACAGATATAACACCTTTCCAGCTTCCTAGAAATGTTTCCTTTAAAATGATGGTGCTTACAACCTGTTTGTATCCTCTCCTGACCTCCTGCACACAGACAAACCAAGGTGGTGCATTTTCTGCAGTAGGAATGGGCAGGAGTTTGTGACTAGCACTGCTCTGTAGCTTGTGCTGCTCATGTTTCTGGCTCTAAAGTGCCCTACAGAAACCAAACATCCCACTGAAGTGCTCTAGCTCCAAAACTTTTGTAAAACAGACACGAGAGCTGTCTTTTTCTTGTTGTCATTAGGCACGTGAGTGAAGCAGATCTAAGGCTCTGTGCACACCTTCTAAGAGAAAGGACTGCAGGTCTACAGGGAACAACAGAGAAAAGGCATTAACGAGAGCACAGTGAATCTCAAAACTTGAAAGAAGAAAAACATTTTTCTTTAAAGTTTTTTCTGAGCTTCATTTGTCACTGCTGCAGACAGATGGAATGTGCAAGCTGTCCCTTCCTGCCAATGCAGCAGGAGACACTGACACAGCACAGAAACAACTGCTAAAGATGGGAACTCAGTGAGGGAAGAACCTGGCAGCCTCCTGAGCACCTGATGCACTGGCTGAGCTCTCAGCTCGTGGTTGGAGAGTCCTCAGTGCTGGTCTGACTGCTCTAACAAGAGATGCAGGAGCCTCAGTGTGGGTTTCAGAACTGCTACATTACTGCTGACCATTTCCTGAAATGCCACCCTCAACCTCACAGGAATTAGGGCAGAATCTGTCTGGGGCTGTTCTCCCATTGAGGTTCTAACACAGCCCGTGATACAGGGGTGGAGTGAATACCTCACCTGACTGGTAAATAAGAACAGGTACATTTGTGAAGTTCAGAAACACAGGTCTGATTTTTCTACCATCAGTTACTTACAACTACTGTCAGATCTGTTCACTCTCCCTCTAAAAAACAGAGCGTAGAATAAGAAAGAAGCATTTCAAACAAAACCACAGCACATAACAGATTTCCTTTGTTTTACTTGCAACAAATGAAAGAAACTTGGTGAGATGTCATTTTTGATTTATGCAGTTACATTACAGTTTTCATACTAAGGCAGATTCTATTGTGCTGGAGCTTAGCGAGGCTTTGAGGAGAGCACAAACACCTCCTTTCACTCTCTTGCCTCAAAAGACATGGAAACATCATCTTGGTGTGGTATTAAAGTTGTGGCAATTCCCCTCTACCCTCCTTAAAGCTTCTGTTTTTAGTGGTCAGTTCTATGTTGTTCCAAAGGCACAGAGCCCAAAGTGGGATAACAAGACAGAGCTGGGGGTCTTTCTGCTCCCAATTTAACTTTAAAAAGTTAAAAAGAGTTTTGTATTCCTGACTAATAAACTGACCTTAGGCACAGAAGTATTTCAGATGTTTAAAACCCACCTACGAATGGCACAGAAAAAGATAAGCAAATAAGAGTAAAGAAAAGAAGAAAATGGAAGAAGTATTTTTGAGGAAATACTGAATGTCAGCAGAAAAGAACACAATTCCTAGTGTGCCACAGAAGTGTGTCTTTCCACAGATTTCAGGAGTCACACAAAGTACCTAAAATATAACACAAAAGATGGACAGAGCTGCTTCTACAACCTGTTCCAAACTGCAATTTGCTGGGCATTAAGTGGGAAGACAGTAATGGAGAAACAGCAAAATCTTTTTGTTTTTCAATAATGAAGAGATGCGATGAACCCACAGGAAGAAAATTCAAATACTGAATAAAGCACCAGATACTAAAATTCCAACTTTTTGCTAATGAATGAAGTTCACAAAAATCACACGTTTGGCTCTTATAAGGTTTCTCTATTTAAATTCTGGTAGTAGTAAAACAATATCATCTGTAATCCAAATTATCCTACAGTACTGTATTGGAAATAAGAAGATGACAAAAAATGAGTTACCACTTAAGTCTGAGGCACTGAATCCATTTTCATGTCAATGGCTGGCTTGGCAAAACCTCCTGCAGCCACTGGTAATAAATCCTGCTGAAAATTTCAAAGCTTCCAACTTCTGACAAATTCTCTTCACTCCCTTCTCTTCATGACAGCTGGTCAGGGCAGCAACATTTTCTATGAGAGACAGACAAGAAGATTATTTCCAACAAATTTCAAATCTGATTTATTGTAAATTTTCTGTGAGTGACCTCCTGCCACCTTTAATGCCACAGGAGCTGTGTAAAAGCACACTGGGATTCTCTTCAGAGTTCTGGCTGCACAGCTGGCACTTCTGTCCTTGTCCTTAACATTCTCATTTCTTTTCCACTGCCACTGCTGCTTTAATTTACCTGCCCAAGAGCCACGCTGCAGCTCTGCAGTGAAGACAGGCTGGGAGCACAGGCTGAGGAACAGCCTGTGGAAGCCATGGAAGAATGAAGGACCTGGGAAAAGGAGCAGAGCTCTTTGGAGTTACTCAGGGAGACAGCACTGTCCAGGTCTTCTGGGGTTTTGTTTGTGGGGTTGGTTTTTTCCCTCCTCTGCTTCTAGTGACTTCAAGTGTGAACACATTTGTGGGTGACAAAGTTGGCAGAAAGAAAGCAAACACAAAATATTTGTATAGGGGAAGCCACAAATAACAAGGAGCAAAGCACTTAAACTTCTGTGCAAAGCAGAAACAGCCTGGTGAGGGCACAGGCTGAGCAGCACAACCAGAACACCTTGACAGTGATTATCACCACAAAAGGACTTCTTAGGACATTTGAAAGTTTCTGAAATAGCTCTGCCATGAGTAGCAACAAGTGAGATGAGTAAGAACTATCCTGAAAGAAAACACACATTATGTGCTTGAAAATGGACTTAATGAGAAGAGTGAATACCCTCCCATTGAAGGCAGGTAAGGGAACACTAAATGAGACTTCAACTTGTGGCACATTGTCTACACAGAGATACTAGAGATGGGTCAGAAGCTTGCTCTGGATGCAGAAGATTGAATTTTCTCCTAACCTGAGTGTACCAACCAATCTGTCTTTGCAGATGGGATTAGCCAGAAATAGGATGTAGGAGAAGAGAATGAGAACTGAGCCCTGCAAAGCCTCCAGAAGGAATGTTGAAGGAACACCACAATCCTTCCTTGTTTTGAGAACCACACACAGCAGCAAAATTTTTCTTTGCATATTATCAAGTTTTTTGAAATAGAGAAAATAGCCCTGAAGAAAATCAGCCAACACTTCCCAGCACGGAATGGCTGCACTGAAAGATTATCTAAAGTCTCTGCATAAGGAGATGTGGTTGTGTAAAACCCCTTCCAAAATGTCCTTTTTTCTGGCTAGAAGAACAAGAGACTGGGAACTCTGTGGATTCAGGCAGGATGGATTTCTCCTCCTTTAATGTCCACCAAATCGTGGGCACCTCTCTATAGGGAACACCAAACCAGGAAACATTGCCAGGGCTGTATGGATATAATAACATATCAACAGTGACATGCATTTTTAAATTTTAGCTGCATGCAGGTGTTAGTACTTCTGTCCTAAAATTCTGCAAGCTTTGCAAGCAGCACAAAGGGCTCTCCTTGCCATTTGCCTTTGCTGTGGAGCTGCACTCCAAGAGCTCTGGCACAGCTGGAGATGGCAGAGATTCACTGCCACAGCTGGATATAAATCTGGTGTTCCTGTGGCTTGTGAGGTTCACTGAGGTGTTTTATAGGTGCCACGGTAAACATTTTATCTCCAACATCAGCATATTGCACATGAAATGGTAGCTAAGGCAACAGGTGGCACAGAGATCACAGCTAGAGCTGTCATTGCACTCACAAGCAGCACAGGGACTCTAAAAACACAATCTACCACTCAAAAAGAAAATACTCAAGCCACTCCATACTCACTTCTATTCCAATGCCCGGTACTACAGATTAATTTAAACCATTTTAAGTTAATAGATAAAGATGATGTGCAATCCTTTTCAGCCACTGCTCCAAAGAGGCAATTCACATGGATGGAGGGAATGAAGCTGCAGTGAGTCCCTCTCCATTTCCCCTCGGCTCTCTGCAGAGGCCCGGGCAGCAGAAACTCCCCGTGAGGAGAGCTGCCATGGGACTGCCCCCTCTGGGCAGCACCAAGGGCAGGAATGCCCAGGAAACGATCCCAAACCATTCCTGCAGACATCCCAGGCTCCTCTGCACAGCATCAAGGGCAGGAATGCCCAGCAAATGAACCCCAAACCATTCCTGCAGACATCCCAGGTCCCTGGGCAGCACAAAGGGCAGGAATGCCCAGCAAATGATCCCAAACCATTCCTGCAGCCATCCCGGCTCTCAGCAGCTCCCGGGCCTGGCAGGCTGTGCCAGCCAGGGGTGAAGGGGCTCCTCCTCACAAGCTCAGGAACAGGAAGGCTGTTTCAGACCCCTCCATCTGGATTGTGACTGCTGACTGTGTAAGGAGGCAAAAACAGGAACAAATCCACAAGGAAACAAAGCATCATTTGGGAAAGGTTTTTCCTATTCATGTTGATTGCAAGTGAACTCTCCGAGCTGAGAACAACTGGTGATGCTTTAGCGTTTAGTACGTGCCCTGATTTTATCATAAATACTGTCCCTGCCTTCAGCTGGCTGTCAGATTTGCCAAGCTGGTAGGATTCTGGCAACACTTGTGCTGTTTAATGTCTCAGCATGTTGTATCTTGGACACAAACCCCTGCAAAAATACCTAATTATAAATATTTATGTTCGTTATCCTTTTTGCATGATACAGTAGAGAGAGAGGAAACAGATGGACTGAATCAGCAAAGCATGACAACATCACAGGGTCAATATCCACGACCAAAGCATTCCATGGGATCCCCTGCAGTGGAATTCCACAGCCCAGGAGGCTGCATGGATCACCTGGCACAGCAAACACTGCCCGCAGGACTGCCAGGCCCGGGCAGTGTCAGGGACAGTGCTGGGGGTCGTGGTGAGCTCCACTCGGGTGGTGGCATCACCCACTGGCCAGGTAATGGGGAGATGTCCCCTGCTTTCAGAGCAATAACTGCTTCGTACCTAATTGTCTCCTTGAGCAGAGAAACCCTGCACACAGAATATATCCACTCCTGAAGGAGACAGGGAAAGGGAATGCATCAGCACAGGGAATGTGCAGCCCTTGACAGACACGGCTTTAATACAAATTCACTGGGGTACACAACAGACTCCAAGAAAGTTTAAAAGTCAAAACTTCTGATACTTAAAAAAATATTAAATACATGATGACTGCTTAAAATAGAACTGATTCATGGGGAGAAAGGAAGTACTTAATGACTTACTCATGCTTAAGGGCTCTTAAATAAAACAAGTATCTGTTACTCATGCATTTGAAGGGTTTGCTACTCCCGAACTACTGATTTGAAAAGCTTTTGACACAGCAAGATGAAGGCACATCCCCAAGGGCTGCCGTGTGAGCTGAAAGCCTGTGTGCTCTCAAACACTCCTCCTTTCATTGAAGAAGGGAAAGATTAGCAAGAGAAAAAAAAAAAACTTAACAGTTTTTGCTTTAGAAATGAGGTGTCAATAAGATTTTCTGGCCCAAAGAACCACCAAAGAACCCCAAATTATCATGTCAAGAAGCAGTGATGGAATTTGAGACCATCAGAGGCAATCCAGACCCTCAGCTGCATCTCTCCTACTGCAATTTTTATTCATTAATTGTTGGTCTAATATTACAGACCCAGTATCATTTAATAAGAGGAGAAAATTAGCAGAGAAGACAGAAATTACTACCAGTCACCCTCCATCCTTATGAATGAATCACGTAGTACAAACTTCAAACACAGGGTTTATCAAGGCTTGGCCAAAATGCAATTTTAGCTATGGGATGGCAGGCAGGAACAATGAAGCAACACAAGCCTCCGCTCCATTTTTACTGCTCTGTGCTCCAACAAGCACAATTTCTTCTCCCAACAGCTACTGAAAACCTAGACTTTTATTGGTATTTCACATTCACAAAAACCCTATGAGCAGCTGAACGTGGCTTTCCAGGAGGACTCCTGGCACAGCCACACAAGCTCAGGTAGCAGCATGGACACAGGGAGAAGGAAACACTGGCAGCTCTGTGGCAACAGGAAAAACTGAGAGCAACAATAAACTGCCCCCAATCCCAAACCCTCAAATGACAAACAAACCCCCAAACTTCCACTGGGACTGCAATTTGCATTTCAACCCACTCTCCCCCCACCCGCGTTTGCTGTTTGCCCAGTTTTATTAGAACCATCTGCAAGATCCTCCCCTTCCAGTTTCTTGTGTCAGTTCATCTGGCAGCTGCACTTTCTCATCTATTAAAAAAAAATCTTTGTTTCAAAGTTGTTGAGACAGACAGTCTTTGACAGGCTAAAAATTATCTTGAAAATCAACACAGAAACTACATCATATGCTGTTCTTACTGATTGAGGGGGAAGAATGGAAGCTGGAATATATATATATATATGTGCATATGCATATATATAAAAGGGAAGATAAATGAGGGTTTTGGGGATCAAGAAAAATTTTACCAACTCAATTTATCTGACAAAAGCCACAATTTTCTGAAGTACTGAAAGCTGCCACTGCAGAAGCGTTTCAGACTCACCACTATTACTGACAGAAACAAGAGAAATGCAGAAGTATTTCCTTACAGCAGCTCTTGGCAATAGATAAGCGAGGGGAGTGCTAAGGGAAGGAGCGATATTGAAATAAAGTAGCAGTGTTTGAATTATTTTCTTTAAACACAATACAAGTATTACAAGTTTTTGAACACAACGTGCTTTGCAATCCCCTTCATTAGCCTGTCCATGGTGTTGCTGAAGTTTCCATCTTCCTCTGTAACCTCCTGAAAGGTCTTTGTTCCCTCCTGAGCACTGATACCCCTGCTGTCACCAGGCTGTCCCTGCCGGCGGGACAGCTCCTGCTGCAGCACAGGGCAGGGCACGCCAGCCCTGCTGGAACACGGCACAGGCCCCGGCCCTTCACTGCTTTGGGCATTTTTCTTCTCCAAACTGTTTCCACAGAAGCCTTCACCTCATTGCAGAACAATGTCACAACCCTCACTTTTGGGGATTAACAGAGAATTCTCTTCCAGATTTCTCCAAATCTTCTCATAAAACATTTTTGTTAAAGAAATTTCACTTCAAGTATAAAGTCAAAATACCCGAGGAACACCACTCCTACCTTCCCATTTAGATTAATACTTATTTATTATTATTAATAAATTAATAATTTAAAAGGTAACAAATTACTCCAGACAATATTCAACTGCCACCAAATAATGTCTGTACATGTGTAAATCTGAAGAATCCGTGACATGAACAGAACTATTTCAAATCTCCCCAGAGTCCCAGCAATGCTGGAAATAACTTTCTCCACATATGCACACGAACTGCCTTTAACTCTCAATCACATCCAAGCCCTGCTGTCATCTCCCCTGACCTTTCTGATTCTGTTTTATACAACCTCCAGCCCACGTCTTCCCTAAGCAAATTCCTAATTCCTTCTTTAACCAAACAAGACCATTTAAAGTTTCTCAAGCACTCTGACAAGATTTCTACAGCTTTAACTCTGGGATTTGCCATTTTCTTCCCACACTTGCCTTTCAATCCTAATAGATATTTTTGAGTTTCAATAAAAGTATTAAGCAGGATTTTAAAATTGCCATGAACAAATTGGCTTACCTTCTCCTTTGATCTTTATCATAAAACACAAACAATTTAAGTTGTTTTAATTGCACATCCACTAGAAAAAAAAGATTCAAAAGTAAGAATTTGAGTTGACAGATCATGCAAGGCAGACTTTAGAAATAGTCTCAGAAACACTGGAAACAACATTATGATAATTTAACTTTATAAATTTTATATGTAAATAAAAAATTAAAAATGCAGACCTGAAAATACTTAAAGAAATCCATATATTTCAATGAATAAAGTATAAAAAAAGCAGATCTGCTCTTGAAAAAGTGTCCTGGAAACCCTCAGGAGAATGAATGGATAACCACAGTTTGTGCTTCTGTGATCAGTTAGCAGGAGAGATTTTTATTGAAACACTTAACATTACTTTTGTTAGTGTATACTTCACTCCAGTGGCTTATTAGAAATTTTGGCAAAAGTAAGACATCTTCTGAAAGCAAGAAAGTTGAACAAACCCAAAGTCTGAGAGAACAAGTGGAAATTTCTCTTCCCCTCCCCTCTGATGTATTGTAAAAAACCCCCATTTTGATGACTAATCTCTTCCAAACCCTCTTTTCCAGTCACTTTTAATCTTTACAGAATATATACATTTATATAAGCCAGAAACAACCACAAAAGCAATTCCAACCTCCCATCTCAATGCATGCCCCTGTTTCGAGGTATCATGAATATATTAAGCTGAAATTGCAAACAAAGGAAGGCTTGGGACAATAAAAAGAAATTACACCCTGCAGTTGATGCCATTTTTCTTGCTCTTGAATACATGATGTCGATTCCCTGGTTTCCATTCAACAAATGAAGCTGTGGAATGGCAGTGGATTCTGTGCTCCAAGTCCAGGCCTGCATCCAAACAATTCCAGCACGAAAACTGTGGCTGCCAGCCTCAGATACCCCCACAGGAACAAACACTCCTGGATGCATGACAGAGGGGATCAGAAAATTTTACTGAACTGGGGTTAGAGCAGACAGTGGCAGATGGCAGCGTGCACACCATGAAACCTGCTCTACAGGATGAGGTTCTGAGAGCAGAGGCTGCTGTGAGCCTGCTGGACAGAGGCAGCTCCCGAGTGCCCAGTGCCAGCACAGAACTCTGCACAGCTGCCACAAAGCCCCAGGATACCCCCACCATGAGAGCCACCCCTCCTTCCTGGGCACAGCACTCGCCCAGGGCAGGGCTTGGTTAATGCAGCCTCTGCAGCCTGGAGGGACCCAGTGCCACGAGGCTGCACCTCTGTCCTGGGGATGCACCCACAGCTCGTCCTGCCTAAGGCACAGGATTCGTGTCCTGATCCTCAGTTCTGTACTCTCAGTCAGGAGCAGCGACCTCGATGGCTCTGGCAGCATGATCCTGCCATTTCCCTGCCTTGGCACACACCACCCCTCCCCAAACACAAGGACTCAGCCTAGGAAACCAACTCAGCTTGAACACAAACCCTCGCTGGAGCCCAGAGCCAGCGTGGCCAGGCAGAGAGGGCTCGTGGGAGCGGGAGCAGCATCCCAGACAAAGCTGGAAAATTCCAGAGATGTGTGGCACCCAGCTCTTCCCACAGCTCCAGCCAGACAAAGAAAACTCACTTCAGCAGGAAGCTGGAGAGAAATGCTTTAGCTGAATTCTTCTCATCGCTCAAGTCAGAAATGCAATCTTTACTTAAATGTTAAGCCATATACATGGGCCATTAGTCAAAGCTCCTGTTCTTTTTTTAATAGTTTTACCAGGTTTGACATTTTGCAACGCTATTATTTTAAGTCTGGTCTGGACTAGAATTCACATATTAGGAAAATGATTTTTAAAAGACTATGCTAAAATATCTTCCCCATATTGCTATCATTTGTCAAAGTTTTGCTTAAGATAAATGAAATGGATCAAAAATGGAATACTTCCAGGAACATAAATGATGGTTAAATTAAGCTTGTGACAAGAGCCAATCTACACATTTTGACTTCTCAGTGAAGTACCATTTGACCTAGCAATGAGAAAGGCACTCATATACTATGTAAATCTAAAGGAAGAAACTACATCAGAAAGTGAACTGAGTTGGTTGAAATAGCTAGAAGGCAAAAAAGGGCAACAAGTGGTGAAGGTGAGAGAGAATGTCAGAAATGGAACATCAGCTCAGTGAAGGGGCCAGAACTGGAGGGTCAGTCGGCAGAATAAGCAGAGTTTGAAGACAGGTCAGAATGTAGAGTGTACTGAATACAAAACCTGAGTGAACACTGACCAATTTATCAAACCCAGGACGATTTGCTGAAAAGCCTCCTTAAGGCAAAAGGCACTGCAGTGACAGCAGTGCTCCCTGCAAAGGCCTGAGGGCATGGGAAAGAGGCTCTGTGAGTCCTGCCGGGGCTATTTCTCTCCCTCAAGTACTTAAGGCATTTTCCCTTGTTCTGACTGCAATTTAAAAATACTGACAGAAAACAACCAGAGTCGTAATAGAGAACTTCAAGTAGCACTTAATATTTTTGAAGTATTAAGATACAGAGTATGCATTTAAATAGCACAAAATTCAGCGAGTGTTCAGTGGTTCCAGATTTTTCCCCGTGATCTGAAATTCTCCTGCCTGAGCTGCACACAGAGCACTGCACTGCTCACCCCCAGCCACTCACCCACTGCACACAGCATTAGACTGAACACACCAGGCAAACTCCATCATAACCCACAGCACTGCCATCTTCCAAAGCACTGAAGAAAGGGAAGATCATTTCTTTAAACTCCCTCTTACTGGAGACAGGTTGGGCATTAGTGGTTTTGGCAGCTGCATAAAACAGCTGCAACTGGAAACAATTGGTGCTGAGCAATCGGAAACAGGCAAGGACAGAGGACAATACACTGCAAGTATTGCTCCAGTTCTGGCTTGTTATTAGACACAAAAGAGAGCTTGCTGCAGCCTCACTTCTACAAGGGCAGAGCATCTGCTTAAAAAAAAAAGATACTGAAATTTAGGATCAAAATCAACATAAGAGTTATGCACTCGCATTAACAATTATTGGCATGGAAAGGGAGACTCTGAGGAGCTTTAATTCTAAATTCACTTGCCAGAGAAATGTGGTTGTTTGGAACCTGTAGTTAAGGAAAAATGAGGCAAAATCAAAAGAGGGTAGTAAAAGACTATCAGAAGAGTAATGCAAATGGTGACACTTGGGAACACCCACAGCTGCAAACTCCCAGCTGCCAAACAGTTCATTGGGAATACACAGGAAGGAGAAACAGGTATCAGCAGTAAGGGGAATCGTGGCTCCCAAGTAAGAACTGCTGGTGAACAGGAACGATTTGCAAGGCTGGTGCAGCCCACAGGGCCAGAGGAACATGGTTCAGTGTGCTAAAGCAACTGCCCAGGGTGAAGTGAGCTCAGTGAGTGTTACACTTCAATAACAGTTACCAAAGTACAGAGGAATCTCTTCAGTGCTCCTCTGGAAAATGATTTTGTATGTTAGTTCAGAACAAAATTCCAAATTGGAAAGGTTGAAGCAGCAAGTTACTTTTTCACACATTTTACTCCTAAACACAAATTTAAGGACAGAGGAATCGACTGCCATGGAAAAGCAGGAGTGCTCCATCTGTGCAAGATAAATTATGGACTAGAAAGGGAGGATTCGATTCAGCTGCTGACATTTGAAACAACAGAGGTAACAAACTGCAGAGTTAGCAAAGCTGCCAAATATCGAAGATGTTGAGAAAATCAGAAAGATCATAAATAGCCCAAGGAGAGCCCCAGAGAGGACAGAAGTGGTTGCAGGATGCAGCAGGTCAGCCCCAAATCCAGCGAGTCCATTGGGCTGCTCCTGGCACTAACCCAGAGCATGGAGCACGAACAGCACCACCCTCTCCAAACTCACCCCCATCTCCATTTGCAGCTCAGAGACTTCCTGGGAAAGAACTGGGGTCTCTGCACTTCATATTCCTGCATGGAATTTTCCTTCATAAATTTATGCAATTACCTTTTGAACCCATTTACAATCCCATATCCACAACATCCTGTGGAAGGACATTCCACAGCTTTGTGCGGTTGTTTTGAGCTGCCAGGTTCTTGTCAGAAAAAAAAGAAAACAGATAAACTGGGTTCCTTTATCACCTCTATTTACTTTTTCCTCTGCCATAACGATTTGTGATTTCTTTTACAGGCCCCCTCAGCCTGTCTGGCAGTGGAAGTGTCCTGTTGTCTGTATTTGTGCCAAGTGGATGGGGCTCCATACCTCCAGCTCCCCACCCTGCATTCCTCTTCTGCATTCTTTTCAAGTGAGACTGTGTGTCATACTCAGAAGCTTTTGAGAAGAGGATGAAAGAATTCTAGAGAGGTGAGAACAAAGATGCATGCTTGAAGGTAGAGAAAATTTATTTAGGGAAAAAACATAGGAAATAAAAGAAGCTTCACTGTGATTCTACATGTTTGCAAGCAGAACCGTTCAAGCGTTATTAAAAGATATGAAATAGGGAACAAACTATAAGATTTGTAGTAGAAATCAGCTTATTTTTCTGTGACTTCATGCTTTACAGAACTGAACTCATTTCAGTATGCTCTGTTTCCCCTTCAAAGGAGCGTTTCACTGCACTTTGTAACTTCTTAGCTCATCTAGAAAGGGGCACCCCTACTAGAGGCAGACACTAATGAGCCTCTGTATTCTAATTGTATGACTACAGTGAAAGAATACAAATAAAGGCAGTGACACAGATTGCAAAGAACTGGACAGTGGGTGGTGGTAATTAAAAATAATTACTGGTCATCATACACTTTTAACGTTGTAGGAGTAACACCTGGAACTCAACTTTGCCAGTTTTAAAAGCCAGCTGGGAGCTTCATCACTCACTCCAAAAATACAAAATACTCCTGAAACACTGGGGCAGCGCTGAGATCCAGCACGCAGGGGAGGCTCCCCTCAGGTCCTCCTGAAGCACCCTGGAGCTGCTGTGACAGGAAAAGTCGCTTTTCTCACCTGATCACCACCATGAGGTGTCCATGGAAGCTGGACAGGACACTGGACACAGGGCACAGCAGCAAACAGCTCCTGGGAATATTTCTCCACTAAAGGAGTACTGAGGGAAGCCCAGCTGAGGCCAGGTAAGGTCCCTGCAAGCACAGCCCCCGTGGGGAAAACATCTTGGATTAAAATCTGCTGTGAACCACACCCACGGCTGGTCCTGCACTGCTGCCAGGGCCCTGCTCAGGCCAGACACGGACATTGTGAACAATGCTGCTGCCACAAAAAGGGTGCCAGCAACATTTTTGAGGCACACCCCACTTCTAATCTGTGGTAAGCATCTCAAATACCCAACACTATATTATTAGAATAAAAAAAAAGGCAAGAAGAAAAATCCCACAGGAGGAACACATGGAATTGCATCCCTGGGCCGCAGAAGGCCACACAGGAATTTTACAGTATATTTTTTCAGATCACAAATGTGCTCATAAATGTTGTGAATTGCATTACACATGTTGGCTTCCATCATTTAACAAAAAAATCCCTGCAGGTGTCATTCATGAGAATATTTAAATTTTTGTAGTCTGCCACAGCAATCTCAATTTCTTTGTTGTTAAGTTACACCAAGTGTATTTTAGATTTTCAGAGGAAAGGAAAAAAAAGACATTCCAGTGCTACTCTGTGTATGTACATAAGAGCCTTCCTGCTTGGAAATTCACTGTAGAATTGAATTTTGGCAAGTGTAAAATTGTTGCCTTCTTCATAAAATCTTTCTAATTTGGTAGAGTTATGATAGTTTGAAGAAAAAAAACAACTGTTTATATTTTCAGTACATTATCTTAAATGTTAATAATTTCTAACATTTACTAAATACATTTCAGGACACTGGGAACTAGGGAAGGGGTATTTGCCCTCGATCACAGCAGGTCAAGGCTGGAAGGAACACGAGGTTTTCCACATATGACTGTACTTGAAAATAGGCACATAAACAGGAGAAAACCTACTGGTATTTGCATATCACATAACACTTCTGATGGTCTAAAACTTTTCAGCACATACGACTTCATAAACTCAATGCTGCTATGAAGAGCTACAGGCAGAGGAAATGAAATGAGCTGTGCTGGTCTGCAGTGGGAATTCTTCCCATCTTCCCACTGCCCACTGCATAAACCCATCAAAGTCTGACGCTGTGCCATGATTTCCCCACTGTAATCTGCTGCCTATTATTCTCTCAAACCCCATCTGCAGGTCATTTTTCTATCAAATGGGCTGGTTAAAATTCCTTCTCCCTTTTTATTTAAAAGTAGGGGAATTTCAAATAGTCCAGCACTAACCGACAGGAATTTATTTTAACCATTATTTAAAATACCAGCAGCTTTGCATTGCTACATCTTAACAGCTCTGATGGGTTTCATGCAGTCTCCCTCCACTTTATCTCCTCTGACACAGGCATTAGCATGCTGGGAGCCCAACTACGGCTCAGAGAGTCATTGACTTTATTCCCTTTTCAGCTCAGACCTCTTTCCACACAGAATTTGGAGCATTACACAAATTTTATGGACAGAAAAACATGTACCAGCGTGAAAATAGCTATATAACAAGTAAAAAAAAATATTTAGAAATGTACACTAAGGTAAATCTTCTTTCCCTTTATAATATAAGAAATTTTCAGGTGATTTTCCTTATATAAGGGAAGCAAACTGGTTATTCCCTGATCTCTGAGGAAGGCAATACTTGGGAGTTAAAATTCTGCATATGCATTTTGAGCTGAAGTTTTTTCCTCTACCAGATATTGCTGTGAATGAAAGCATCTCACTTGTCAGCACTTTCTCCATGCCAGAGGCTGAGAGGGAGCATGACCTGGATACGATTGCTTCCTAAAACCTGTATTTAAAGTGATCTGGCAAGGTCCCGTGCAGACTGCCTCCTTCCACACTCAAACTCTGCAGTAAAAAGGAGCTGTTGAGTAAGAAGCTGTAGGGAAATGTATTATTGCTGACTGCAGTTTGAGAACCTCTTGTAGGAAACCAACAGAACAGAAGACAATGGAAAACTGTTGGCTGTGATGGGGCTTGAAAATAATAAAGTTTAACATTGTGTAATGGAAGAGAGGCAGATGAGAGCAGCATGATGGCCAATGCCATCACAACAGGCTTCCCTAAAAGCCACCTTTGGAATGCTGTGACAAAGTCACCTAACCAAACATCAGGTGTCTGTATTCCCCTGCTCATTGCAAATGCTTCTTTGTGAGTTCCAGAAGTTAAACTACAGGTTCACAATTCACCACAAAAATCAATCACCAAAAACACCCAGTACATGCAACAGGGTCCTCCCCTTTTAGCTAAATGCCCTTAAGCTGTGGGTTTGTCAGCTAAAGGGAAAGTCATTTTTCCTTTCTGAATGCTGAGCTATGCACAAGCTCCCAGCAGTGCTGCGGCCTGGCTGTGCAGCCCGTGCTCCTGAGAGAGAACCCAGAGCTGGCACACACAGAGCAGTGAGAGAGAACCCAGAGCTGGCACACACAGAGCAGTGAGAGAGAACTCAGGGCTGGCACACACAGAGCAGTGAGAGAGAACTCAGAGCTGGCACACACAGAGCAGTGAGAGAGAACTCAGGGCTGGCACACACAGAGCAGTGAGAGAGAACCCAGAGCTGGCACACACAGAGCAGTGAGAGAGAACTCAGGGCTGGCACACACAGAGCAGTGAGAGAGAACTCAGGGCTGGCACACACAGAGCAGTGAGAGAGAACTCAGGGCTGGCACACACAGAGCAGTGAGAGAGAACTCAGGGCTGGCACACACAGAGCAGTGAAGGGAGAACCCAGAGCTGACACATACGGAGCAGTGAAGGTAGAACTCAGGGCTGGAACACACAGAGCAGTGAGAGAGAACCCAGTGCTGACACACACAGAGCAGTGAGAGAGAACCCAGAGCTGGAACACACAGAGCAGTGAGAGAGAACCCAGAGCTGACACACACGGAGCAGTGAAGGTAGTGCTCAGAGCTGACACACACAGAGCAGTGAGGGTAGAACCCAGAGCTGACACACACAGAGCAGTGGGAGAGAACCCAGAGCTGACACACACAGAGCAGTGAAGGGAGAACCCAGAGCTGACACACACAGAGCAGTGAAGGGAGAACCCAGAGCTGAGACACACGGAGCAGTGAAGGCAAAGGCGTGCCCAACACAGCGCTGATGCCGCAGGCAGCTCCTTGCCTGCATCACCTGTGGCACTGAGTGAGGTCACACAAGGCTGTCCTGACAGATGACAGGCTCGATTCACTCCTTTCCTGCCTCTGCTGTCAGCCCTGCCGTTCTGCTTCCTCTTCTGTGCCCACCCACTGCTCACACAGCAGGGAACTCTGCCCTTGCCAGGCTCTGCTCAGGAGTCACTGCAGGAAATCTGCAAAGATCCGAGGTGGCAGCACCGCTGTGGGTGGGGAGGAAGGGGAAGGGCAGGGTGCTCAGGAACTGCCCCAGCAGCAGCAAGATCCACTCTGGATGTGTCCTCACAGAGCTCTGAGGATGCTCCGGCCATTGTTCTGCTCTAACTGCATCACTGTACAAGCCACACATGGTACACACACACCAACTGCAGAGCCTTAGAAAAATAAAGGGAAAACCAGATGGAATACCTGATCCATTTGCCCTGACAGACCCTAGGCTGAGTCAGTGCAACGTGCACACGGACATGGACACAGAAGCTGCTGGTGTGGGTCAGGGGGCTGGTCCTGCTCCACAGGGGCTGCACAAAGGACACCAGTGACCAACACCTGCAGTTCAAGTACTGCCTTCTACAGTGCTCCTCAAAGAGGCTGCAGCCTGCAAACCTGGCTCACAGAAACTGCACCAAAAAACCATCACTGCATGGAACTTCAGCAATCAAGTTGCTTGCCTGAACCTCGTCAGCATCACTTGTATGCTCTGATTTAATTCATCTTAATAAGGACCTGACTCGGGCTAAATCAACAGAGAGATTTGAAAAAAGACACCCTGACAGTATTTGTCTCTTTTGTTGTGTCCCATTTACGTATCACTTATTTTAGGCAAAACCGTATTTTTTAGGCTATGGCTTCACTATACTTTTTTCAGCAGGAGAACAAACTTAAACAACTCCTACCTTTTCTCCCCCAGCTGTTTGTTCCCATGCCAGTCCAGCCACACAAGACCACATGGGTTTTATGCTGGCAGTTGTTCTTTTTGGCAGGATTTTCCTTCTCCAGCTGAATCACTTCCTTGGTTGGGTTCACCAATGTGTGCTGGCACAGCACAGGAGACAGCGCAGAGGGGAAAGGAATGGCCAGGAAGAGACAGAAGTCAAGCTTTACTGGGCTGCAGGGCCACCACAGATCCAACCCTAGCTTTAATTTGCTTTCTGTTCTACACCTCAGATACGCTACAGAAACATCAGGAGATGGGAAAGAGTGACATTAAACTAAAGGTGAGGGAGGGATTTGGCAATGATGAGTAGGGAGCAGATTCAGAGTAGAAGCATTTTAATGCCTAAATCTTGAGATGGTATCTTTTATCATCCCACAAGCCACACAAATTCTAAGTTCCATAGAAAATTTAAACACACTTCACTTTGCCAGTGCAAATATACTATTTGATATCAGTCTTCAGAACAAAGATGCCCGAACTCATGATTTACTATTCAATGTCAAAAAACATTTCTAGGCTTTGTAATTCCAAGTTTGGCCACATCATCCTCCCAAATGTACAGAAAGAAACATCTCTTTTGTCAATAACGCCATTAATGAACGGTATCATTCCAAAAATCCATGCAAAGAAATATCAACCTGGTTAAACAGCAGAGTTCAAGAAAATGCCTTAATTTACAATAAAAAGTGGCTTTGGAAGAAGACAGGGATGGGTGTGGCATTAAGTATTTTGTGTTTTTGGAGACAATACGCTTTGGTGTTTGGAAGAATGTTCTGAGGGATGCCGAAGTGCTGGCTGAGTTACAGCAGAGCTGAGCAAACCCTGGCAGCTGCTCCAGGAGCAGTGAACTCCCTGCCCAGCCGAGGGAAGGGCTTCCCCATTCCCAGGGACTGCTGCAGGCCCCAGGAAGGGTGGTGGGGACAGCCACTGCCTAAGCCAGGCTGTAAGGAGCCCTTCTGAGGCCTCAGATGCCCACGAGCTCAGCAGCCAAGCATTGCCATAACTCCCTGCTTCTCAACAAGGCTGTGGCCCACAGCCCACAGGTCCCAGTTACTTAGGCTCAGGAAATGATCTAGCAATAAGCTGGACAGAAATCCTTTGCAGGCTTATCTGAAGTTCAACATTAAAGAGAGCCCAAGGAGACATTTGGACATCCTGACAATTTGGTAGCTTTGCAGAACACGTTTGACTGCTGAGCTGCACAATGATGAATATAGAGACAGGCCAATCCGCATGCCCCACATCCATTAGACACTCACAGCCACTTTGCCAACACCTCACACCAATAAACATTGAATAAATATCAGCATTTAGCACCATCCAAGATGTGTTGTTCAAAAAAGTGGTCATAAACTCCAGAGTTTTATGCTAACCCTAAGTTCTGATGACTAATCTGGTTCTTTCATTGCAGCAAACTGAAAGTACAATGGACATGGTGGCTGACTGTGCTGGAAACTGCAGCTCTCTGTGAGCTAATCCTGGATCTCAGCACTCCTAAGCAGACACTGGGGGAAGGTCCCATGCTCATGACTCACAATACCATTTTTCTCTCTCCTATTGTTTTGCAAATTCTCTGCTTAATCTAAAATCCATTTCAACTAGAAGCTTCCAGGTTCAGTGGAAACTTGAAGGTAATATATTCTGAACAAGTGATGCTTCAAAAGGGTGTGGATCTACAACCCTTTAAATCAATCTAAAGCTGGGCTGGCACTGCCCTGCCCTTGTCACTGGCCTGTGCCCCTTCCTGTGCCTGCAGGATCCCACAGAGGGCAGACCCAGGGTGTGACTGAGCTGGAAACCAGGCCAGGGCCACCACGAGCAGCCAGAGGGAGTGCGAGTGATGGAGGACATGTCACAAGATAAAGCTGTGGCAATCCAGATTTAGACAGGCCTAAGTGGAGGTGTACCACTAAGAGTTATTAATCACCCTGAACGAGCCCTGTCTTAAAAGAAATGGGCATTCTGAGCTTTGGGTTTCATTTTAAGGTATTGATTTATGTCCCTAAAACATTTTAAACCTGTACATTAGCAGACAAGTTATCCTACATATACTGATAATATATTTTCTTAATGGGATTCATAGTGATGAAATTTTGTCTCACTAGATCTTTAAGAGCAGATTCAAACTTCAAGGATTATGAGTTCAGGCAGGATAATGCCTGTTTCCCCTGCCTGATGGCTGGCAGTAACACTTTGAAGCTGGTTCTGATGATAGGTAGGATACCACAGTAGCCACCCTCAACTCTAGGAATCTTTTCTGCTTCATTGCTTTAGTTTTGTTTAACAGCCCATTTTTGAGTGGTAAAACAGTAGTAGAAATGGCAAATATATTTATGAAGACACGCTAAATAAAACTGTATTGCTTTTACAAGAACACACTCCAGATTATATCAAAGTTATAACAGAAATCCCGTGGCTCTGTAAGAACAACAAGAGCACTGCAAGACAGGATTCCATCTGCTTCCCAGGACATATTTCCTCCTGGGTACCCACAGGTGAGGCCAAACACACCTTCAGAAATAAATGCACTAAGTGTCAAATGTTTTAACATCACCTTTCTATGCAAAGCTTTTCTCTCAGCCTACCACCCTTTTCCAGACAGGGAAATTCCCACTAAATCATCAATAATACATCCAGGCATCCATCAGTCCACCCAATAATGAGCAGTTCCAGCACACAGCACCCACCCAGAGAAATCAGGCCTGGAAGATGAGAGTATAGCCCTTAATAATTTACAAGACTCATTAACCTTATCCCAAAAGGCAAACAAAAAGAATGTGGTATCTACTCAGATTTCCAGACCAAACCAAGATACAGCATTTTAGAAGCCATTAGGATGCATCAGTCAATAAATACTCTGCAAATGTTCTTCTGTGGTATAACCTGGCAGCCAAAGGAACCATCCATCTCTAAAAGCCTGTCTTATTAGAGACACAACATCAGAAACCTTAAGAAACTTGCACTGCTGAAAATGAGATTGAAAAGGCTTGAAAATTATTCAATATGCAAATGCTAAAAATCTTTCAAATTTGCTATTTTAAGTAGACAAAACCAGTCTAGTCTGGTTCTGCATAGAATAAATACCAGCCTCCTACAAATGTCAAGTGTGGCCAGGGACAGAATTCACATCCAACATCAAATACTCACTTTGGCAGCACAACACAGAACCAGGAGCAGGGGGAAAGACAGCCCAGGGTCTTGTCCTGGGACTAAACCCTCAGCTCTGCACATGGCCAGGCAGGTGATCCAAATTCCCACCAGGCATTTGTTACACAGGGATTGGCAAGAGTATCTGGGAGGGAATTCTGATGATGCAGTTTGCTCTGCTAGATCTGCAGTTCATGTCTGAAAACCAACAAAAACAACCCTAACACAAACTGCTTGGTTTTAGTGGGGTCTCCTGCTATACCCTACTGGGATAAAAGTGCTTTTCTCTCTGCACAAACAGCCAGCAGACTTGGGGGTTTGCCTCCAGAGGGAACTCTGCAGTTACATCTCCTCTCGTATCAGATCCCACACTGAGTTACCATATTCCTGTGCCTGCTTTGAAGTCCTCCTAAAGGAGATAATGCAAATGCTGGAGGAGCTGGCTGGAACACCCAGCTCTGTGGGAAAGGAGGGGGTCCTGTGTTCTTCCCTGGCTCTGCTGAGCAGGTGTAGGAACAGGAGCTCAGAAGCTTCAGTGCTCCACCTTGTTTCTCACTCCATTTACACGATCATGTGGGGTTTTTCCAGATGTTGAATTTGAGCTGCTGTATCTTCCCTTCCCTCTCCACATGCCCAGTGAACTCTCCCTTCCACCTACAAAACCGACATGCAGAATTGCTACATGATACAGGCTAAAAACACTTAAAAACCAGATGTGCCTCTTAAAGCCCATGCCTGTGCCATTCCCTCAAAACCCAGGACACAATCCACCATTTTAGTGTCGATCATTCTGAAATGGCAGCAATTAAGGAACGTGCTATTTCCCTAATTACAATTTCCTTTTTATCAAACGCCCCTTTAGTCACAGCAGCTTCTATGACAAGCAGTGAAGCCCAGCCCTCTCTGCCTTGTCAAAGCCAAGTGTGGCTGACACTGGTTCTTTCCTGAAGCTTTCCCCTTCCACACCATCTCCCCCTGAAGGCTTTTCCACAGCGCCCGTGGTGAACACAGAGTGTTCAATGGTTTGATGACATTTTGGGAATACAAGGAAAAAAAACAGCACTTAAAACAGAAGAAGCATGAATTAATAAAAACAAGGAATGCGTAACTATACATTCCATAAATAGTGCTGATAGAAATTATCAAAAGAATAATGGTTATCTTCCTCTGAAGAGTTTTGACTGAGGTTTCATACTGCACATTCCTTTGAAACAGGACACAAAGATGAAAGAAAAGGTGGTATCTTTTCAAACTTTCTTTTGCAAGTAGAGTGTATCCCTAATGCTTAAAACTAATTAAACTCAAAACAACTGATTGTAGACAGTAAAAAAATCCCCATCTTAGAAAAAAGATGATCTGATAGAGCAAAATTATTATTTCAGTGCACGATCTGGGGCATTCTGAAGATAAAATACTAGTGGCATACTCACGGAAGGAAAATAAAAAGTTGGCATGTTAACAAATACAGTTTTTCCTTCTGGCTTTCATGCAGTTACATCAAATTCATTATATATAAAAATTACTTCATAATAAACACTTGTATGTATCAACTTGTCAGAGCAACACAACAATGTCTCAGCCTCTGAACAGCACTCCGTGACCCACAGCTCTGGCCAAACAAACAAATTTCAAAGGGAAGAGCTCCAGCTCTGGGTGATCTGCACGATCTGGGCCTGACAGAATTCCCGACTGCTCAGCTGGGCAGTGCTCACCCTGCCACACACCCTGAGATGAGCACAGAGTGAGGGTGAACAGTGCAGGAGGTATAAATACTGTAAGAAATGCAAGTACTGCCACAATAACACTGCTATTGTCAACAGGAAGACGTCTCTAAGGTTACTGTTAATCAAAATTAAAACCAGTAACTGGTGTAATTGATCTGGACACACGTTCAGTGGTGCCATATTTCAGTCCCAACGTGCCTTTCCTCCACAAAAAAAAGTGCTTTTCTAATATCCAGAAGCAAAAGAATTTTTGAAAGACCATTCTGTCTCCAAAGAGCCCATTAGGATCAGTTTTCCATTCTAAACAGCAATTCCTATCTTCTCAAACAGCTCCAGCTCCTCCAAAATAACCAAACCATCCTGAGCTTTCTTGCGTCCTCACCTGCCAAAAACAACAAACACTTCCAAAGGAGGAACAGCAGAGAACCAAGAGATATTCTTTAATGGCAGTGAAGTCTGAACAAGTGAAAATTATTGTTGCCTTTCCTGGAATGGCAATTATCAAAGGTTTAGCCCAGAAATGGTTTTTGTTTTTTTCTTTAATTAGGCTACTAAGATGTGCTGCCTTTCTCCATTTGTTTTTTTTTGCTATGGATCTTTAAAGATCTGCTACTTGCAAGTGAGAGATTATCTATGTTAACACTTTAGAGATTCCTATTTGTTCACGTGAATGTTATCCAGAATTTTTAAAATCAGTATTTCCCAAAGTTTTGAGGTTTCCACTCAAAGTCTCAGTTCTCAGTAAATTGTATTTGCACATCCCATTATAAAGTTTTTAATTTAAAATCTTAAGGCAACACAGTCCTGCAAGGCATTTCCCAGCACAGTGATGGGCCATAAACACCAGGGATTTTGTGGGGTATGCAGTCCAGAAGTGCACATACCATATCCACTCATTGAGCACGGGCTGTGATTATGCACCAGAGTATCTCCCCCTGCCCTGCCCAGCCTGCACTGCTCAGCAGGGATTTCTGCACTTGGGGACCTTATTTTTCACACACACTCCTCTCCTCAGGCACTACAAGTTTTAAAACAACTTTCTGATTCATAACAGGTCAGAACATTTTGCCTGCAGACCACACACAAAATGCTCAGCTTGACAGCCGGGGTGTTGTGGAGCTGCTGCTGGATAAATGACAAAGGTCGTGGTCCTTCCAGCCCCCTCCAGGGCTGAGGATGCCAAACCCCCTCTTTCAGTCCAGCTGCAGTGGGAAATGAGGCTCCCAATGCACATTTGTTGTCCTGAAAGTTCCAGCACGGACACATTAACTTACAAGGAGCACACAGAATACATAAATTATGCCTGAAGAGCCCCGGGTTTTCCTCCAGACAGGTGAGAAAGATTACTTGGACAAATTACTCTTTCAGCTGGCCTTCAGGCCAGTAGCTTTCAATACTCACTTTTTATTAGATACTTCATTAAGTTATTGACATTCTTTATTTTCCTTTCTGAAACTGCAGAGATTTTTTTCCTTTTTAACAGGACAAAGTATGCATTCCCTGAGGATCTTGAGTTACTTCATTGCTATAGATTAATTTTCTCTAGTCTTACTCCTTCATAACTCATTCCTCCGTTCAAAGAGATTTTCTCTCCCCATGAAAAACTAACAGAACATCAAAGCTGCAATGCTGTGCTTTTCTCAGTAGTAAGAGGAAGCAACATGTGAGGTACCAAATCTTTTATATTGGAATTTCGAACAGTATCTTGTGACGTAATTTATGGCATGAGACCTTACAGAACTTGGAATTTTTTTACTTTTTATGATTTGCAGTTACTGTACACGGTGACAAAATGAAATGTATAAAATATACACCAACTTGGTAAAACAAATCCAATGTTAATTCTTCATTTTAAACATACAGGATGTAAACTCCTCTGCAAATGCCAGTCTGTCGCTCTGCAGACACACACAAGCTCATCTCTGTACTGCTGCCTCTCTCCTCTGTTCAAGTCAGCACTGAATTCCAATAGGAAACCTTCTGAAGCACAATTGTGGAGCTGTTCCCAAGGGATAGTTACAGTTTCATGGCTTAATTACTCCAACTTTCCATTTTGTTAATAACATAGCTGAATAAAAATGATCTGATGCTACTTGTGCCTTCATTTTAATGAGTCCCTGGAAAGAAATGCCTACAGTGAAGCATGCCCAGATCTCCTGAATCAGTGGGAAAAGTTCTGCACAAAGAGAAGAGACATCTTCAGCTTCTATGCATCAGTAACATATTTTTGATCCTGAATCCCAATTCAGCTCTGAAGAAGAATAAGTTTTGGAGAAAGTTTTATGGTTAAATATGAAAATCAGTGCCTGAGCTAACATAATCCTCCAACCCCAGCTTCCCCTTCCAAATCTTAGCATATTAATCTCCTTTCCTTTTAGCTGCTCCAGTTCTTGCATAACAATGCCATTTCCTGAATTCAAATCTCCACAAATAAACCTTAAAGCTGAATAATACATTATTAAGCCCGATGAATATTCTCTTAAGCAGGGCATCCTTAAAAATCTGGGCTCCACTGTCACAACTCAGCATCATTTTCTTTGGACTTTCAGGCTAAGAACAAGAACCACTGCAGCAGCCAACAACCTAAAAACCTTCCTGAAACATAAAACTTCTACCCTCTGCAGAGATTTTTAATAAGCTACTAATGCCTTGTTGAAATCCCCATCTCTCCATACAGCAGTCACTTATTTCTCTGTGCATTTGTAATTTCACAGGCTCCCAAGGAAACTCTGGACTGGTATTTTTGGGGGAAGGAAAAGCACACTGCATGCCCATCTTCCTGCACAGCCCCAACTCACACCCCTCTCCCAAGTGTTCAAACTCTCAATGCTCAAACATTCATCTAAATGATCATTCCTGCAACATGAAAATTTTAAAGTATTTTACTGAAGAAGGATGCTCAGTTTTGATTTGCCTGCTCTCTCAGTTTTGATCTGTTCCTTTCCTAGAGAAACGCTCACTTAGAAGCTAAAAATTTGTGTAATGACTGTGTTCAAGCTCCAAGCTGAGCACAGGCTGGAGATTCTCTGATATCTCCAATGAGCTCCCTCCAATGTGGCTTGCTGGATGAGGAGGATGGCAGCTGAGGGCAGTGCATGGGCCACAGGACTCTTTTCACCAAAAGTCTATCTCAAGCAAGGAAAAAATAAATCACTCTGAAGAGCAACTACCACAGGTAAAATGTACTGGATGTCAGAGGGCAAAATTTATTTCTCAATTAGGTCCATAAAAGCAAACTATTCATTATCACTGCTTTATCATCCACTCAAGACCCATGAGATGCCTCTTCTCAAAGGTGTTGGAGAATACAAACAGTATTACTACGGAAGGATTAATTACCTGTTATAGGCTAAACATTTTAAAAATGTCTTTGCAGTAATCCCCAGTGAAAAACAGACTGACATTCAACAGGACAAGACAGTGTTACACACATGGAAATTGGACAAGTTCATTACACAGGAACAAGAAGTAAGGAATTGAGAAACAAAGGGACATAATCTCTCCATTTTACATTTTCTTAGGCAGGCACTCAGCAATCAGCACACAGCCCTGCCCCTGCCTGACAGAGCAAGTGCTCAGTACCTTTATCAGCTCAGTAATTCAGTGCAGCAAGTGAATGCTGAGCCTGGAGCAAGCCTTGGCACGACGGAATGCCAAGCAGTGAAAAGAGCTGAGCCAAAAGCACTCGGTGCCAGTGCAGCCTGAGCAGTGCTTTCCTCAGGAAAGAGGAACAGAAACCAAAGCCATTTTTAAAAACTGATCCTGAACATTCACAAACCAGGAAACAGACTCACAGCTCTTGGGGTGGTGCCACTATCACCAGCATCTTGTCACCTCCCTCCCCATGCCCTCGAAGACACATCCTCCAAAATGAACCTGAAAAATCAACTGAAAGGGAGGTGAAGAATCTGGAATGACAGACCAGATCTTAAATTATAATTTTTTTAGGTTTAAAAAAAAGGAAGCTTGAAAACAGAATTACAATTTAATCCACCACATTTCAGCTTGCTGTGTCACACACCTCTAATTCCAGTATCTTACAAGTCTAGACATCTGTCTCCAACTTTCAATCTGAAGCTAAAAACTGGGCAAAAGTGATGCAGTATGAATATAGCAGTGTACCAGACTTTATGAAGAAGAACCCTTTTTACTCTGGTAAGGTACAAGATGTGTTTACAGGGTATTCTGCTCCAAAACATCCAAATTTATTCTGTAGTAAGTCTGCTCATAAAATGATCGATTACTCCCTACACGACTACACTTAAAGCAAAGCTTCTGAGGCTTTGTTTTTCTCTTTAAAGTGTAAGGAAGCAGCTGAGCCATCCTGAGCCCATCTGCATGTCAACAAAACATTTCTTAAAGTAAGGATTTACAGTGTGTGTAAGGAGATAAAATCTGCACTTTGGTCCAAGGGACTGTCCCTGCAGTCCTCTGGCAGCCGGAGCTGATGGAAGGGCTCTGGGTTGTGTAACCAGGCTGATAGATGTGCTCCTGGAAACTAATCCCCACTCAAGAAAACCTCAGCCACACTGGGAACTCCAGCTTCACGCTTCTCATATCACTTCAGTTCAAGACTATATACAAGAGGCAACTCTATTTTCCAACCATGTCATTGCATTTTGTTTGGGTTTTTTTTTTTGTTTTTTTTTGTTTTTTTTTTTTGTAAGTTATTTCTGATCATGGAAACATATTTAGAGAAACGTTCTTCCAGAATTGTGGTGATTCTTAAGTAAAAACTTGAGTTGGGCATGATACAATAACATTTTCAATAAACTCTAACACTTATTCCATGGGACTAATTTCCTATAAATTGCATGTCCATATTGATATTCTAAGAAAATGAAATTTATTGCTACACGCCCTCCCTTAACAACTGCCAGCCAAGTAAAAGGAGCATTAGAACTACTGTGTCTTAAAATCCACAAATTCTGAGGGGGAAAAAAGTACCATCTAGTAAACAAAGACTGCTGAGGAAGTCTTGCCAGCTCAAACTCTGTGCTTGGCAGAGGTGACAAAGCACTGGGTGTGACTTGGGGATGGTGGTGATGGAACAGACCAGGACAGGAAAATGAGGAACCACAGGGAAAGCCCATTGGAAATTCAGCTCTCTCCTCATCAGAGATTCTTAAAAGAACCCCCAAATCCCCAGTTTTCCAAGAACTTGTTTTCTGCCTCAAACTGAGAGGAGTAAAAGCATTTTTCAAGGAGATTAGATATTCCACAGCTTTTTTTTTAGTGTTGTGCTTATACAAACTGACAGCACCACACAAAACAATCCAAAGTTAACACGTTCAACAAAATGTATTTCAACTCCTTTGGAGAAGAAAGGGAAAAACAGCGTAAAGTAGCTCAGGACAATTAATGCACTTCTGTGAATCGTTTTGGTCATAAAATTGACACTTTTCACTTAAAAAACGTTTATCCACCTTTTCCAAACATGAACAGACTGGTATTTCCACCATAAATCTAATCTTTCCACCCTGACACTGAAAATTTTCCACTGATCTCCAGTGCTTCCATTTTCCTCTAAGTCCCAAAAGGATAACCAGCAGCATAAAAGCTCCAGCTGAGCAGATACCGGATCCATTACTGTAGAATGGATTGGATAACTGATCCATAACTATAAAATATTTATCTCCATTTGGCATGAGGCTATCAAACACCATCAAGTTCATTAGGCGGTTGGTCCAAGGACACATTTCTTGCAAGAATTATTCCAAGATTTCACAAGAAGTTGGGGTAGGTTTTCAATCACCACAGCTTATTTAGAATAGAATTAACCTGCGGAAGAATAATTGGTTAATTGGCAGATCACATAATCAAAAAGTTCTGACAGAATCACCCCACTGATTCCTCCCTCCTACCCACAGAGAGTAAAAGGCACAGGAAAAAAATGCTCACACTGTTTTAAACTGGTCACTTCAGCTTTGTTCTGGGGGGTTTTTCACCCTGAATAGAACAATGGAAATAATTTTCTTAGATTAGCAACAGCTTGTCTCTTGAATCCACATTAATAGCTGGCTTTCAGTTTTGAAGATCAGATTTGATTAGTTCTCTGAACAAAATCCAAAAATCAGCAGCTAGTCCCTAAAGAAACTTTCTTCTTTTGGGGAGAGATCTTGTCCCTTTTTCCCAAGCCTCTCACAAAAAGGATGCAGCCACCACCACACACAGGATTCCAGACAGGTATTTCTTTATGTGGCTCTGAGTTTGGACTGAGTTATTAGAGTAAGAGGTTCACTAAGTCCATCTCACATATTAGCTAAACTGAACTTGTTGGAAAAGGATAATTTAGCACCTGGAGGCAGATGGAAACTGAATTTCTCAATATATGGATCAAGGACAACCCATTTCTATTTATAAGAACCAAGGAAGGGAAGAAAAGGAATAGCGAGTTACCGAAATACAACTGCTGCAATACATTATATAAACAAATATTTGCAATCCTAGCCAAATTTATTTGTTAATATGTGAACATATCTGACACATCAGAATGAAATCATTAAATAATCCTGCCAAAATGTTCTGGAGACAAAACTCCTTCTATGAGAACCTGATGGTAAAGCAGACAGGCTTTTTATTCTGCTTTTCATCAGTAATGCAAGCCCAACAAGACCAACCAGACACTGCAACAAGTTACAGCCTCACTTGTTAAAAATCAACCATTACCAAGACTACAAAGATAATCAAAATCATCTGATGAACAATGCAACCTGGGAGAAACAGTGGTTTTCAAGACAGGGATTATAGCTTGACATGTTTCACTTTTCTTTTTTGTAGACAGCAGAGGAGAACAAGTCAAAGGTACTCCAAGAAGCAGTTCTCTAAGATTCTAAAAATAAATATTTTCTGTTGTACTCCTAAGTCCATGAAGACGAAACTCCTAAAATTTTGAATTATTTTAAACTCCAAAAACCTGAACAGAAATGATTTTTCCACAACTGCAGTACCATTTGCAATATACTCAGAAGACAAATTCTGCTCATTTTGCAGCATTAAAAAGCAGATGTTCTTCCGTGCATTAACAACACTTGATTATAAAATAAATTTATCCTCTGTGCAAAGAGGAGTGAACATAATGGCTCCCTGAAGGCACAGCTTTGAGGTATGAGGGCTATTAGTTCAACTTCTTTTTCAAATGCTGCAGAGAAGGATGACAGAAAGAAAGCTTCCAGTTGTGATTCTCCTAACCCGTCTGGTCCGTGGATGCCTTCACTCCAGATTTCCCTAATAAACTCCATTGCAGCACACCCTGCCCTGTCCTCACAACACACAAACTGCAATCTGTGTGGTCTACTTAGAGAATGGCTCAGGGAAAGCATTTTGGGTTTCCAACCCAATTTATTTTTTTAAAGCCTGAGATAGCAAGAGAAGGTCATTTCATTTGAAGAACCCACAGGAATCTCATAACACTTCAAATATTTTTATTTGTGTGCTAAGATAGATTTGTGTGGGATGGAGGGGAAACTTGGGGTTTATGTATTAGTTTATTTGGGCAGAGGACAATTGCTGGTTTCCTACCAGTGTTTTTGCTAAACTCTCTCTAGTATTGATTACCTGTTAAAATATTTAACTTGTACAAGGTAATAGGTAAACAGCAAACATTATCAAAAGAGAAAGCAAATCTGTGTTGTTTGGAAGTGGGAGAACAAGCATCACTGGTACACTGAAATAGCAGAGATACATTGAGGAAAATCTCAATGCAATCAAGCACTAAGAGGAAGGAAGAAAAGCAGGCAGAAGCGTAAAGGGCAGAGGAATGAAGAGAATGAAGGGTGATTGAGTAACAACCCATGCAAAGAGGACCGTGGTGGGAGATCTGATCTAGCTGCTGCAGATTCCTCTGCAGAGCACAGACAGCCCTTACAGCAGTCCCCAGGAGTTAAAGTTCAAAGCATGCTGCATCACAAAGCCCAAGTCCTACAAATAACTGCATTTTAACCACATCCTATAGGCTATGTTTAGCCCATAAATGATTCATTGCATTTTTCAACAACCAGTTCCTGGTTATAACTCCAACTTTTTCAACTAAAAGCATCAGAAATGTACACAATGTGAGAGTATGGGTAATGAATACTTTCTTTTGTGACAAACTCCACTCTGAACATTGCCACCTGCCCACCCAGCTCTCGCTGCTGCTGTCCTGCTGCTCCTCAGGCACGTCCCCACTCTGGGTGCTAAGCCCACAAGGTTTCCATGGCCTGCTTTCCAGGAGAGCCCTGTGAACCTGTTTCCTGCACAAAGGAGAGAGCAGCAGGCTTGTGACAGGCAGATGGATACAACACGGCCACGGCTGTAAAAAAAGGTCTGACATAACCCATTCCTGGTGATGCTGACATCCTCCTGCATGGCCATGAACTCATCTGGGTAAAGAGAAACTCAGCTAAACGTGCACATGCCTCATGCCCATTGTTTCTGGGATCATTTGTGGACACAGGCACGTGGGTACTCATGCTAACCAAGAGACAGAACAGGGGGTGCAGGCAACTCCTTAAACCGGCCTGTGCAGGACATCTGCCAAAGCACTGCTTGATGTGAGGGCTTGGGTAACAATTCAGGGTGACACAGGGAGGGATCCCAGAGCCATTCCCTTCTCTTCTGGCCCCAGAGCACGCTCTGCTTCCTTCTCACATGCCTCAGGGTAAGCTCTTCCTGGGACAAAAAGCAACAGAAATGCTTACAAGGTTATGGTTAGGCAGAATGAAGAATTTAATTAATTTCATTATTAAATACAGAGGTCCCTCTCCCTTAGTATGTTCCTGGTGCCAGTGTGGCTCCCTCCTGTGTGCTGCTCCCGATGTTTATGAGCCTCATCACTGAGCCAATCTCAATTGCCAACCCAGTGCTAAAACTCTCTTTTCTCCACTGGAGTAACTCTCTGCGGCTTTAACAAGTTGACTCAAGTTCAGTGGAGGGCCCACAGGTGCTGGTGGAAGGGAGAGAAGCAGAGGCAGCTGGTGAGAGGAGGGAAGACAGGAGGAAGAATGAAGCCATTATTTTTGGATTAATTTAGCTGCTGTTTCATGCTAGAGTGGAGAGAGGGAAAGGAAATAAGACGTGTAAAGGGAAAAGTACTGCTGCAGGGTAATTAAGACCTAGGAGCAAACATGCCAAATGGTATTTGCCACATGACAACAAACAAATGTGAATCAGAACCAGAGTCAGTACTGGAGCAGAGCAGGGAATGTTTTCTCTGCTTCTCAGGAAGCACTTCAATTGTTTGGGAAAGGTGTGAGTCATTAGCTCTCGAATGTACAACTGAGACATCCAAAGCTACAAATACCTGACATCCCTCAAAGGCTCTATGGAATGGAAGAGCAGAAATCTATATGTACTTTTTCAAAATTACAGAAGCGTGAAGCCATGCATCATTTCACAATTCTGATTTGTTGTGTTTAGGCTCTTGGGAATTGCTCTATGCAAGCATGACGAGCTCTAACCTTGGAAGGCGCTGCTTTCTTGTTTCTGAGCTCTGCATAGCCAAGCAGCTCTTTGGGATAAACTGACGGAATGCTATTTTAATGCAGCACTTTTCTGTCTCAATTGGTAGCTGATCACAGCCGTTTAGCAGAATTACCTTTCTGATGGCAACCAAGAATCTCATGGCAACAGTCACATGCCATAAAAACAATCCTCCTCCTCTTTGATTTCGCATCTGCTTGCAGGAGCTCAGCAGGAAGGCAGTAAGGAAGTTTTACTGCCATCTTGCAACATTGACTTTTATGGATTCTTCAGACTATAACGCACTGAAGCTCTTCTTAATCTATTTCTAACTCCTAACATGATTTATTACTTCTAGACACAGGTAAAAAGACTAGCTGGACTTGAGCAAAGTTTTCATTCCCAGTGAAGCCCATTGCAGTGGGATTATCAAGCCGTGGTGAAGGGTTTGGCTCCTGAGCTAGATTTAGCCAGTCTGGCAGCCTAATGGCAAATATTAGTGTAATAATCCAAATATAGATCCCATTCCTTCAGATACATGCTTTAGCATTTTTCTCTATGAACATCATCAAGTTCAGATGGTATTAAACACCTACACAAATCTTCTAGAGAAAAATATGGTTTTTTCACCATGATGTGTTCTTCAAAATGATTCTTGCACTGCCTTCTACCTTCATATGAGGGGATTCCAAGCAATACTGATGGACTGTATGTGATCACACTACAGGCACCTTCCAGAAGGGAGTCATGAAATATCCCAAGAGTCCTGGCTAACCCAAATTAAACAGATTGCACAACAGGAAGAGGGTAAAAGAGAGCTCAAGAGCTTGGACACACATGAGAGTCATTCATTTGCCGACCCCAAATCCCAAAACAGAAACAAGAGGAACACGGAAAGAACTCTTGGCTTTATGTAGGCACATGGAAAGTATGATTTCGCAGTATCATAAATGTTTAATTACTTTTATGCAACCAGTGATATCCTTTCTTAATTCAAACTCCTTTAAAAACTTCCATATAGAAAACCTCTTTAGAACTATACTTCTGTTTTCCTAAATTTAATAAAAGGTTATGAAAAATATTTTTATGAAGAACTTATTTTCTCCCAAATGCATCTCAGTTATTTTGTCCTCAAGAGAGATTAATCTGCTCTACTTACAAGCCAATTGATCTGTAAAACCTTTGATGAAGAGCTTTCAGAATGTGGAAGTCTGACTGCCCAGCCTATGGCTGCATTTGAAATGCTGCAGTCTACATTTAACTGGTGCTACATCATACCCAACTTCCTTAAGGTTGGGAAACCAGCGTAGAATGAGGTGATATCCCTTCCTTTGCAATCAAGTTCCAAGTTTTGTTAAATTCTCTCACTAAGTGCAGGCTTTCAGTTGTAGAACACTTGATATATTACAGTCTTTTCACAAACCGAGCAACTTCCTACACATTCAATAAAAAACCTCCCGTGTTTTCAAAACAAGTCTGAAACAAATATTCCCACTTACAGCTTCAGAGCAAGTAAATCAAGAAACAGGAGCTCACCATGAGAGGTTGTGCATGCCAGAGCTGCCCAGACTGCAGTGTGGTAACACAGACCCTCACAAGTACGGCTGCATTATTCTGTCAATGTATTTGTGCAGAGTCACCAGGGCAATGCTGACAATTTATATAATAAAAGACATCTAAAGGAAAATGAATTACCTTGTGCTGTGTCATTGGTGTATCTTCCCTCCTCTGTCATCTCAGGAGTCAGAAGCACTGCTCCTGCACTGAGACCTGCCACAGTTCCCCGTGTCCAAAGGACACTGAAGCTGAAGGAGCTGCTGTGAAGTCACGAGCTACATTCGCAGCACACTCCATACCCTGCTCCTCTGCCATGGCAGCAGTAACGTGAGTTTGTCTCACTTTCAAGAAGTCTAAAGCAGCAGTAGGGCTTTTCAGCCTGGAATCACAAATCACTTAGCACTGTGCAATTTCAGAAGGATCACGGAGATGCAGGTTTTCCACAGCAGGGCCCCGTCAGGCTGTGGAGCCAGCAGCAATCTGCCCTGATCTCCCTGAACACGCACCTTGGACCGAAACGCACAGAATGGAAAAAGCTACACAGGCAAAGAAAGAGACACACAGGTATAAACACATCCAAGTGAACACAGAGACATCTCTCCTGCACGTGCCATTCAAATGAAGGCATCCTACTGAAGTGATTCTTCCCAAAGGACTGCAGGAACGTGGCCCTGGGGTCCCCTCTGCGCTCACCCAGCACAGGTTCAGTCCCCCAGAGGGGCACAGCCAGCTGCAGCTCCCTCAGCCTAACACCTTCTGACAGATTTTACCTCTGCATCCACATCCTCTCTCACATAACCAGACATCTGAAGAATAGGAAAAAACCCACCTCATTTGTGAGTGGGCTGCAGGTACCAGTCAAGAAGTAAAAACTTGCTCTTGTCAGATGGGAGTGATTTATCAAGCTGCTGTCTCTCAGCAAGGATATGGAGAATGCCTATGCAAGCTCGCTGCAGTGCACAGGAAAACAACTTCAATTTAAGATGTTTAAATCCCCAAGGAAATGAATCCCCTTGCTCTGCACTGAAATCAAGCAGAGGTCTTGCAGCCCTGTCCTGCACCATGGGGGCAGGGGCAGTAATCTGTAGCTGAGGGATGACAGACAGGTGAGGGACAATGTCCCCTGCACAGATTCCAACCTGACCTAGGAAGAATTTATCCCTCTGAGTGCTGAACAGAACTGCAGGAACATGGCTGGCAGGTCTAAGGACTTCATAAGTTTCTGAATCAAAAATAAAATTATCCAATATACAAAATATTCTGAAAAAAATCTTTGTTTTACAAATTTTATTTTTTGGTAAGTACATAGCGTGATTTTCAGAATACTACTGGCAATGAGACACATCGTGGTCAGCAGAACTCATCCACAAGAAATATTTTGGAACACATCAGTGTTCCAGGCTCTCAGCTTTGCCCCATTCTGTTTTCTCTTTGATGTCAGTAAGTTATTCATCTTATTAGTTCAGGCTTTATCTTTTGATCAAACTTTTGTAATTCATTATTTGGAAAGTAGTTTCTTAGAGGGACAAGAGCTGTGAAATCAGATGGACCCCAACAAAGCAGTAACAGCTTAGGACAAGTCAGAGCCAAAGTTGGAATTTCAGAGCATATGTGCAAGTTATTATTTTCTAAAAACCACAGTGTTGACATTACAAGGGAAGAAAAGAGAGGAAAGATCCTATCTCCTGAGCCCTTGATCAAATTACTTCATAATTCACCCACTAACACTATCCCCTGGTTCCCATAACAGACAGCAATCTGAGACAGAACAAGCCTGTGGATTTCAGAGCATTAAGGGAGAAAAGGGAACAAACTACAATGCTGCAACTAAATCTCAAGGGGATGTAGAAGCACTCAAAATATTTTACGTAGCAGAATAATTTTATGGAACCTTGCAGATATAAAATATGGAGACAACTTCAAATTAGCCACAGTCCATGTGCAAGATATAAAAACCAGGAGCCCAGAACTATACAGTGTCTGCAGTTTCCTATAGTTTCTTTCAGCAAACTTTTTTCAAAGTAATTGTCAAAGATATTAGATTCCCATATTTCGAAGATGCTATCTGCTAGTTCTTAATTTATCCTAGCCTCTTATCTTTGAAGCAATTCCGTTTCTGTCTCGGTGCCTAATTTCCATTTTACACATCCTATAATTGTGTTTGTCCTTTTGTCCTTTAAAGTTGACTTCTAAAGATTCCCATCATTAACACATCTACAAGGAACAAACAACTTGCTCTCTATGTTCTTTGGTTGAGATCTAATTATTAAAGTTATAATTATTTCTCCTTACAGATTTTAATAAGTTGGAACTTGCTTTAAACTGCTCTTTTACTGCAAGCTGTGGGCTTGGATATTTCTTGCCTTAGGAAGGGATGTTGCTCTGCAGAGGTTTCAGATCTTTAACCTGTAAACGAACTTGTTGCATGAGTTACTGTTCACTTTGCCTTCTATCAAGTCCTGGTTATTTTCAATCATATTTAGTTACCTTTTGCTTATTTAGGAACTCCTCTCAGCCCAGAAATTTTATGCAGTATTTCTATAATTCCTTACTTAAAATTTTTAAACATTTTACCTTCCCTCTACTGTCTTCAGTATCTATTTTCTTAATGGGTAAAGCATGAACTTTATCTTCTTATGATATGGACACGCTAACACTTTTTAACTGTAAACCCAAGAGCTGGCAAGCCCTCTCTGAGATTAAAAAAAACATGAAAAATAACTCACAACATTGAGCTATGCTTATTTCATGATACAGACTCTTTTCTATACAGGAAAGTATAAATAGTGTCCACAGCTGTGCAATTTATCCCCAGCCATTAAATGTCTCCACAGTCTTACAATTCCTAAAAGTGTCTGCACTGCCTACAAATGAGCTGCATTAATATAAACAGCATGTGAGTGTCCAGAGAGCCTATAAAACAAAAGCCCCTGGAAGAGACCTGAACTAAAAAGTACCACTCCCTGATCTGAAAAAGAAGAGCTTGTAAGTATTTCACAGTTGATCAATTTGCCAAGAACCCTTTCCAATGTTTTGATCCCACAGTCCTGAATCCCTGGTTCAGATGCCTGGAGGGAAAACAGGAGCCTGTGTGAGAAGCCTGGAGCCTGCCCTGTGCCCAGCGCTGGGGTACAGGCATCCCTCTCCGAGTGCCAGGACTGCCTGCTCTCACCAAACCAGCACCAAAATCCAGAGAGGAACAACAACCTGCACAGGCTGGCAGATTCAAACAAGGGCTCACCAACAGGTATGCACAGGAAACAGCTAAACGTGGGCTCCTGGCTCAGCTCCTAAATAAACACCTTCATGGTATAGATATGTACTGTTATAAATCCAGCACTGTTCTCTCACAGCACTTTGCAGAGGAATAAGCCAGACTAAAATAAGCTGTACACTGCATCTTATCTCCATTTTAAGAATGAGCAAGTTTCTTAACCTCTTTGTCTCAGTTTCCAAGGCTACAAGTGAGGCATGACAAAGGCAGGAAGAAAACCCAGATATTTTTTGGCTCTCAGTTTTTTCTTTTTCTATTGCTGTTCAGTCATCCTATCTTCCTAAACTCTGGGATTTAGTTATTTAAGCATAGATATTATCCTATGTTCAGCCTGTTTTCTTGCTGATTCTGATCACTTTTTCTCTATGCAAATCTGGCCAACTGTTTGGTGATCAAATTTGATCACTTCTTGCTTATATGCCCGTAGAAATAATCAAGGAAACAATACCCTGACCAGCACTAGCAGAGGAAAGGACACATTCCTATAAAATAAAGTCAAACCAAGCTATTTTTAAAGGCATGCAAATAATGTGAGAGAAGACAGGAAACCACATTTAAAGTGTAAATCAAACCCATTGTTTTGTAAAATTTCTGGAAAAGCTTTGAAAAATGGTTTTTTCTACTTTTCTCTCGCAGAATTTGCAGAATTTCTTTGTTCGCTACAAAAAGAAAAACAAAGCAACAGGGAAATGAAGTGATGTTCCTCTCTCCTCTGGCAGAGAAGTAATGAAGTCTCCTCCCCCTTCCAGAGGGGATCACAGTTTGCCAGCTTTGGCAGTCACTGCAGTATTTAAAATAGAAATGAATCCCTAAATGTGATTTGGCAAAGACCCGCTGCAATATTCAGTGAGTGTTTTCCCTCTCTTCCACTTCCTTTCTACCATTTAATGACCCCGAGATGTTTGCAGACACCTCGGGGGTGAAAGGCACCCGTGGACACTGAGAGCCCCCTGAACTTTAACACACACGGGAAAGGCGGCTCAGGCAGCCCTGGTTCGTACCGAGGGCTCCTTGTATGGCCACGGCTGAGCCTGGGACACTTCCAACAGCTGCTCCTGTTCTTCCACAGCCCCAGCTCCAGGGGAGGCACCCGGAGCCTCCCGGGCCCAGAGCATCACCTCCTCTGGCACCAGCAAGAGCCAGGAAAACCAAACTTTGCCACAGGTTCCTGCAATATTTCAGCACACGCAAACAGAACTATGATTTTTGTAATGCTTTTGTTTTCACCTACACTGAGGTGAAGCCTACAAGCCAGAGCACACGGTATTTTCTGGATATGCTGTGTTGAAGGAAAGAATAAAGAAAATACAAGTGCAAGAGATGAGAGATGAACCAAAGATGTGAACTCTTCAGAGGGATATCTGAATCCACAGCCAGAGTGAGGCTAGCTAGAGTCAGAATTCAAGGACCTTCACTCAATTGCTTTGGAAAAAAATGACTGAATATGGAACACCCCTTGGCACTGGTGAGACAATAAGCCAGTTGTCACAGATGCTTGAAGCAACAACAGAATTCATGTTTGATTACCAGAGGGACTGAGCTCGAGGTGAAGGAACCAACAAGAGGAGCAGACTGTGGGGCATCTACAACCACTGATTCACTGGGCTTTAAGAACTCCTGACTTGTCTCTGACTAGGAAGTGTTGTACATAAATTAATCCCTCTTATTCATTCACAGAATAAAAGCTATTAAGTATCTGAACCCACAAAATGTTAGCTTTAACACCAAGCAGCCTGCCAGCTGACTCACTCAGCTGGCACACTTTCAATTTGAAAGGTGGGCAAAATGTCTCAAATATATTTATGCAATAGCAACACATTACCAAAGTAATTCTGTTCAGGATCTTGTGACATACCTCCAGAAAATGTCAGGACAAAAATTTCCTCTTTCCAAGGGTAAAGAAACTTTCCAAGCATCAACATTTTGTCTTCTGTATGTTTTAAGCTTTAGAATGTTTATAATCACATCCCATAGCCCAAGTAATTTCCACTTTGGCATCAATGAAACTGTTCAAAGGCAGCAGCAGGAAGACTCAAAGATTGATTTCACAGATCATTGGTCCAGGCAGTGTTTGCAAACTGCTGACCCCAACCATGGAGAATTGCTAGGGCCTTGCAGATCGAAGGGAGACTTCCAGTTTAAAACTGATGGGAAATATGAGGTTAGCATGACAGGTTTTCCTAAAAAAAACCCCACTTTTAAAGGAGTTCATTCTAAATGAGTCATATTAGCCCACACAAGCAAATCAGCACATTGTTCTGATTTCCCCTCCCTAAAATGCATCGTGTCCTCAGTACAATGCTACTGCACAAATAACTTGGGATTGCCAAAAGCTGCCATCAAGCTTTAATTACAGCAGTCCTATTTTGTATATTCTTGAATCAACAGGAACTAAATCAGCCTGCTAAAAACCAGCCAGTACTTCAAAATCTCCAGTGAAGATTAAGAAATAAATCTCTGCAATAAAGCATTAGCAAGCTCAGAAAGAGCCTCATTTTCTTGCTTCAAGATAAGACTGTGGTACACACATGAAAACTGCTGTATATAAGAAATGACAGAAAGCACCAATTAATTGTAACAAATTATTTTAATACAGATCATTGCTACTAAATGTTTCAGACTACTTAATAGTATTTTTACTTTGCCTTTTTGGCTGCTCTTTCCAATTGATTCAAATCTACAAGTGAGAATGTTTGCATTCTCAAAGCTTTTGTCACTGTCAGCATTTTGTTGAGAACACTAAGCCCCATTTCAGATTTCAGTAGATTTTACAGAAGAGTTAAAAAAATTGACAGTGCACGTCATTCTGCTAATCATTCTCATCTTATTAAGCTTTTGTCACAGCCTGACAATACCAAAAGACTTGAGTGCATTTTACTGTTTTGCAAGCAGACTCTTGTCATAAATGATGGAAAATGTGATCCTGAGGTCAACGAGGAAAATTGTAAAAATCAGGCTTCCTTACAAGTATTTATTCAGTCTCTGACTTGGAGTTTAATGGCAGGATCTTCCATGCTCTAAAAATAGCAAAAACCTGTTTAATTCCAAAATTTCAATTTTTAGATGGGAGAAGAGCACCTAGATTACATAATCTGAAAACTGAGCAACAAACCAAGCCTCATCCCAGTTCCCAAGTTTTTCCCATTGCTGAACAATACAGAAATTAATTCCAAAGATGACTCCCAAATCATATATTAAGTATTCAGCCACAAGCAAAGCAAATACTCCTCAGCAAGTTGGACTGCAAGTTTCTGATATGCAAGGCAGCTCTTGCAGCTCCCAGAGAGAAATATTTAACAGGCAAAACGCGTGCTTGCTCTGAAGTGACTGTAACACATGACCTGGCATGTGCTTTGACAGCAAGTTATTCAAGAAAGATGACAATACAACAGAGTTACAAAAACAAAATACAGCAGCGCCAGGACAAGCCTTTGGAAATACAATTTGTGATGTAAAGCCATCAATCTTTAACATTCAAACTAAAGACCTGAAGCTTTTAGAAGCAGCAGCCTCACTGCTGAGGTTAGAAGACATTCCCATACTCTATTATGGCAACTAAATAAATATTTACCATGGTTCTTTTCAAAAGGCTGGGTTAGCAAAGTAAGACCATGAGAGCATTCTGGGCCCTCTTTTAAACACTAGAAAAATTGACTTCAGGCAAGCCAAGTTTTAGTTCTCGTATTTGTAAAATCAGTAAATTATGGAGTTCTGGGTTTAGATAGGAGTTGACTGAAAAAGGCATTTCACTCTGCTGCCTCTCCTTCCAACACACAGGCAGCTGGGATGCTCATTAAAAGTCTCCTCAACCAGCACTTTAAAGGAAAAAATACTTCAGCAAACCAAAGCCCCAGCAAATTTCTGGAAGGATGAGCACTTCAGTCACGCTCTCCAGACAGTGAAATGTTTTTAAGTCACCCCTACCTTCTACTGTACTACTCTGAAGATAAAAATGGACTCTTCCCAAAACATGAATGTAGCAGAAGATTCAACACTACTTCCTAAGCCAGCATTAAGTCACTTCAATCAAATATATATGGAAGATACACATACCCACATCCAGATAAATCTGAGCAGACACACACCATTCTCAGGATGAAAATAAAAAATGTCTCTTCTTTGAATGAAAGTTTGTGCAACATATTTTTCCCCAGTAACACTAACAAGTTGATTTTGAGATACAAATATTTTTTAAGCTGTAGATTTCAGAGCAACAGCGTAGAATGATCACATTTGCCCAAGTATTTGTGGCCAAAGATATTTACAGAGAGTCCTCTTGAATCATTGACAGGAATTTTAAAGCTTAACTTCCACAAAAACTAAAATGGATCAGTCAATACCTGTTCCCTATGAAACTATAAACTTATTTATATACGTAAGACATGAAATCACAGAAGTTGGTGCATGGAAATGCCAGAACTGACTGGTCTGCAGAGCCAAACAACAAAATAAGCCAGAGCACCTAAAATTGTTTCTTCAATTCAGGCACTTCTTTTTTCTCCTCCCAAAAGACTCTCTTTTCTAAGTGACTGCCTTTTTGTCAGATTCCAAAGCAGGCCCTCCAGCCCCGAGTTTGCTTTGTCCACCAGCCTTTAATTATAAGGAGAAAGAAACAAAGCAGAGAAAATGAGTAATTTGAATAAAAGTTCCAAAACCTAACAGCTTCCACAGTTTGTTTCAGTATTTCATCAGAAAGTCATACTTTTATACAGAGCAAATTCTAATGATTTTGAATTCTATAAGTATTAAAGAAAATATTTCCTACTCAAAACACTGCAGAGTTAAGGCTCCCAAACAAACTGGGGGGATTAGAACTAGAATAAAGGGAAATGTATGCATTTTTACATGGCTACAACCAGCAAATAATTTATGAGTGCAAAATCAAGACTTGTGGTCATGCTCAGAACTTAAAAAACTTAAATGTTATGTAATAAAAAGCACAAAGCTCAAGAGATTTGCTCATCTGAAAAATATGAAAAAAATCCTTTCAAAACAACATATTTATTCCAACACATCCTAGAGGCAGAAGAGCCCATGTTCCCTCTATCTGCACATTGTGTACAGCTTTTCCAAAAGGAAATGTTTATCCCAGGTCCCAGCACACGCTGTGAAGCAGGGCAGACACAGTGGGGTCACACCAATTAGCAAAGCAGCATTCAGAGAGAGTTGTCTTTGTCACGAGGTGCCTTCACTTTCCTCTCTCACTGAAATAAAGGCAGAGCTCTATTTCAGTGTTTTTTCCTTACCTAAAGACTGGATCACTGGTTTTTCAGGTGCAGCACAATTAACTCCAAGACTGACATCCCTTTTGTTCTCTGTATATTCTGTTCCTCTGTATATTCCTGAATGCTGCTGTCATGTGCACCCAAAGACCATGCAAGGAGTTCATGTGGTTATAGGGTGTGCTCCTTATCTGCCTGAGGAAGGCACCTCAGGAAGAATCACTGTCCATGCTCCTATTTTTTAAGCTCTCAGAATAGAATTTGAGTCTAGTTCATCTCTCAAATTAATAAGCAGAGTGTCTTTTGTGTGGTGTGACATCTTTCTAAGTTCTATCACAAACCCACTGCCAAGAAAACAAGAATGTTCAAAAAAACTTATAGTGCAGGCTGAGGAGTGCAAGTGCACCTCTGAGACAGCAAACCCCCTCCCACTGCTCCCAGGAAGGATCCAGGAGCTGCCCAGGCTTTGAGCTGTCCTCTGGCTGTCATTTTTCAGAACTCTGCAGCAGATTATGCAGATGGGGCAGATATTTTACCATGTTCATTATCATCCAATGAACATTTGTATGTCTGATACACATTTACTTTGCTTGCAGAACAATTACTCCAAGTCATGGAAAAACAGTGGTGGAAAATAAGCCTTGACCCATGTGGCAAAGTCAATTGAATGTAAGTAGCTGACATCTATGGATTTTAAAATACCCTAAGTTACCCCAAGACATTTGTAAACTGGCAGGTGAAAGCCAAAAGAAATTACAAAAAAAACCCCCAGCTCTTACCTCACATTCACAGCAGGAAAGAAACAAAGTTTTTAGATTACAACTGTTCCCATTTCATTTGAAACACCAGCGTGAATGAACAAGCATCTCATTATCAGCAAGAGAAAGGCAAGAAGCCACATCCATCTGCTGTAGAGAGACTGAGGATGGGACTGTGCTCCTCCACAGGGTCTACACAGATGACAGTGCTATCATTTTTGGAAAAGTAGAGCTTACCTTGGTTTAGAAACTGATACTGATTTTCAACTATTCACTTGTTCAGTAGTTTTTTATCCACAGTTCAGGTATTTGCATCCAGCACAATCACTGCAGCTATGAACTGAGTACTGGCTGCTTGTTTTTCCAAAATATTTTCAAACTTCTATTGTGATTACTTGATTGAAAATGTACAGCAACTCTTTTAGTCAGCAGAACACAAAGAATTCAATGTGTTATCTGTGCAATACTATTAGTGACTATTGACTGAACTTAAAACTTCCTCAGTAAGCTGTGCTTGCTGCTGAACACAACAATATTCATTTTAGGGATTCATATTTCCTCCTGTGCTCTTCAGATCTCATTCTGTTTGGGTGCTTAAATACTTTCTAATGAAAGCACCCCAAGTTAGCTTTCTATGTAGACAGACCAATACTTAATATGCAAAGAACTGCACAAACCGAACTCCAGGAGGAAAACCTAATTATGTAACATTTGATATATTAAACCTAATTCCCACTTATTCACATGCTGTTGCTTTGGTATATTACCTGTTTGCTGTTATTTCTCCTAAGAATTATTAGTGTATACGTATGACCAGCTGCCCCAGCAGTCGTGCAGGAATATTTTAGGGAATACCATTATTCCACAGCATTTCTATGGTCCCCTCTGGGGGGACTGGGCAGAACTCCCTGATAACCTGTGCTGGTTATCTTTTCCACCATGTTTCTGTACAACACTGCTTCTCACTCTGCAAATTTGGCTTCAAAAGGGTCCGTCTGTTGCTATCTCCATTGTTCAGGAATAGCACTGTTGATTTACACTGATAAACAAAGATAATGTACAACCATAAGCAATGAAGTCAATTTGCAAAGGACACAGTAGGAAAAAAGCCTGCAATGTTATCACTATTCTGTACTACACAGGAGAAATACAGCCTTGTGAAAAAAACCCACAAAGGCGAGGGGTGAGAACTGGGCATCCTTTTTTATGCATCACTTCTCACTGTTTACAACATTATGCAATCCAGTATGATTTGCAATTTCATATGTAAAGAATGTATTTACTGAATCCTCTTGTGATGCTGATGGCAGTACCCATCAGAAAGGAACCTGATTCAGCTTCTCTCTTTGAAAGCAACAAACAATCAAACACTTCCCACACTCCAACAAGCAGAACAACAGAGAATTATGCAGAACAAGGGAGAACTCACCATGACTAAAGCTCCAGTGGGGTTGAGGGATCTCCATCTAAACCAATCTGCGATCTCACCTCAGTGCTGTCGCAGGAGGTTTTTCATGGCAACTGTTACTAACAGTGTCTCTATCAGCTGCTCAAACAGGTGCTGTGTGTACCAGAGTGCACCACTCCTCCTGATGCACCGGCTAACACAGCCAGCCACCTTCGGAGAGATCTGCTGCTCTCTGAGCACACAAGGGGGTGAACTCGTCAGGAACCCAGCCCAGCAGTGCTGCCTGCAGGTCCATGGAGCTTGCAAGGTACCAGTGAGGACACGGCAGCCACAGCCCACGGGGAAATGAAACACAGGGGAAGCTCGGAGCTCTGCTTCTCCTGACATTTCCTCTCACAAGGATGCTGCCTCTGCTGCACAAGAAATACTTACCAGGCAAAATTCAGATGCACAGGAGCCTCAGCAAGCTTTGCCCTAACACGCCTTCGTTGTCTGCGCTTCCCAAGCAACCTTCTCTAGCCAAAAATACCGTCCTTTAAATCTGTCTCACTCAAGGCCTGCAATAACACTTTCAAATTTTTGTTGTCACAATTGAAAGGTATGTTATTGACAGCTTCATTAGCAGCAGAGCAGGTTTAAGACTTCTTGGTAATAATCTGATATTCCAAATTAAAAAAAAAATCGCAGTATGAAAATACAATTTTACATGTATAAAGCTCCAAAATAGTCAGCATTTTTGCGTTGGATGTGTGTTTAACACCAAGTTCAGTGAGTTCTTCCACTGACTACAACATACCACAAGCTGTTGCACAATCACAGCATGTGTAAATGATCACACTGGCAGCTTTCATGTGCCCCCCACTCTCTACATCTTGACTAGGAGCTGTCTCCCTGCTTCTAAAAACTGAGAATGTCTGCAGTTTACAGAACAAAAGTCATTAAATAAACTATCTCCTCCAAAGATCATTCCAAATGGCAGGAGTCACACTCCTTAACCATATAGTTACAGACTTAAAAGTCTCAGACTAGGGAATATTGTGCAACCTGTTTTTAAGGGAAACTACCCAATCTGGATGAGGAAGGCCCAGAAGGACAATTAGCAAGGTTTAAAGCAAATGGAAAAACAATTACACAAGATGACTTACTCCCCCGTGGAAAACTCCTGGACTAATATTTATTCTCTCTGAGCTTGTATATATTTGCATTAAACTTCAAACTTTATTAAAGCAATATTGATGTAATTCTGAGCCTTTACAGAGGGAATCAGTGATTTTAACAGGATGCCAAACAGGCTAAAAGGGCACTCTGCAGAAGACTATTCAGGGCTAAAACAAGGTAGAGAGAAAGGCATTAATTACTGAGGGGGGAAAAAAAGGTGCTAAAAGACTTAACAGTTACCCAAGGACAGCTTCAGCTCCAGAGGCACTGAAATGTGAAGTGTCTCGATTACCTTCAGACACACAAACTTCTGAATTTCCTGGCCAATCTGGGGGAGGAATACATATTTTTAAAACTATTCTTTCTCCTTCTTGCTGTATCACAAAAGTCCCCAGAAAGGACACCAACAAGTATAAAAGCAGAACAATGATACTCACTAAGAGGAAACTTGGCAGCTGAGACAACAATAAGAGCATCTGTGATATGTACAGAGCCTTATGCGAAGAGGGAATATACATGAAGTCAGTGTGGAAGGATGTCTATATTTGTTCATGTTTATAGTGTAAGATTTAAATGTCTTTTAAATGTGTTTGAAGGCTTTTCTGACAGCAAGACCCTCGGAGCTGGAAGACTGGATATAAATATATACATGCCGAATTTACATCTCCTGTATTACAGACTGTCTTCCTCCTCTGGGGAGCCTTGTAGAGAGCCCTGTGTAAATACAGGCATGCATCCAAGAGGGAACATTTTAGGACTGAGATCAGTTTTACAAAAACATGGAAGGTCAAACTGTGAACACTAAACAGCTTCCTACAGAACCTCAAGCCAATAATACAATAACCCAAATCTGCCTGAACACCAATAACGTTGCTTTGGCAAATTCCGTGCTAGTAGCAGTATTTTCTGAAATAGCACTAACTTTATCAAGTCAGTGATCTTACTTTTTAGCACCACACTGAACTGGCATCTCAGACAAGATGTTACTAAAACAAGTATTGCTAGAAGCCTACAATGTTTAGCCTGGCATAATTTTTATCCATTTGTTTACTGCGATTTCAAAAACTTTGCTAAAAATGTCTCCTGCAGTCAACAGTGACTGCATTAAGACAGCTGAGCATTTTTCAGCATTTATGTTTAAGCATATATAGGGCTTTTTAACTGAAATATTACTCTTACGGAAAATGTGGGATGAAGTCTACAAATGGAAAGATTTTAAAATGCCTTTCCCACAAAATATTTATATATTTTTTGCACTTTATGTGGATAAAGTATTTTTCCCCCATTTCCCCAGAAACAAAGACTTAAAAAAGGAAATCCATTTCAGATTGATGACAAAACACTTCTCTAAGTGGTATGGTTTAAAACTGAGTTTGTCCTCATACTGCATAGCAATATGTGATTACTAGGAGGAGATAACTGATGAATGATTATCCCAGGAGTTCTGAAATCCTGTTGTTCTCGTTGTCATCTGAACAGAAAAGTCCAAAAACATTTGTGGTAAAACCATTTTGTAACTTGGTGAGTTAACATGGTAACTTTTGTAATAGCTGATAGGGTCCCAAAAGAAATTCAATTCAAAGAAGGTGACCTCAGAGTTACACCCACTGTGTAGTTTTCCTCCAGCCACATTTTGCACTACCAGGCAATCTCAAATCAACTCAGTCCACTTAAAGAGATATGGGGAAAGAAATTGCTTGAGTCACTCAGCTACTGATCTATCTCAGGCAAAAGGAAAACTGAAAATTTCTTACACAGTTGATAATTTCTGCTTATGATTTGGAAAACACAGAGCCCATAGTGCTAAACCACAATTTATGGAAATTGGAGCTCAAATATTGGACAACGGGTTAGAATTGTTGCCAAGTAAAAACAAGTCATTTATCCTTGTCAGTGATGTCGCAGAAATTCTGAAGCTGTCACTTTCTCCTCAGTGTACACTGTTGACTTGCTCCACTTTACTCTGCTTTAAAAGAGTGAAAGTCAACTACCAACTCTTACTCCAGTTTGCAGCCTGTATTTTTCCACTCTAGATTTAAAACTGTACGGTAATGGAAATTCTGCATTATTGTGCTGATCCATATGAAACAATGGAAATATTTCAGCCTCAGGCCAATGTAAATCCCAGTGCAACTCCTGGTCCCTTTGCAGCGGCTGTGTGGGAGCACAGGGAGGTGGAAGATTGGCAATGCCAAGAAAGGCTCTGCAGACAAGGTCCCTGCACCAGCCTGCCACACTAACACACTCACAGAACGTGCTCCAGCCATCCCTCTGGTATCAGCGTGGAGAATCCACAGCCTTCTCCCGAGGCTCTGGGGCTACACATCTCCTTCTCCAAAATCCATGGTACTTCACACACACACAGAGTGGAATTTCCCTCACTGGTGATTTTTGGCTGCCACTAACAGCCAGTAAATTCTACATATGGCTGCAAATAACTTGACATTCTCTCTCTGAACTTTGCTTCAACTACTAAACTAAAACATATTCTACAGATCATTATTTTTGTACTCAAAGTAGGTTAAAAACACCTAGAGGTGTTAACAGCAGATAAGGAAGTTACATTTTCAGTTTCCCTGTCAGGTGTTTTCTCTACAATCTCCTTTCACCTCGCAGGTATTCCACAGCCTTCTCAGAGCTTTCCACCTCGTCACAGCCGAGGCATTTGCATTTCAATGCCTGCCGTCCGCGGATGTGAGCCCTGACACAGCGAGCAGCCCGGCAGGATTCCTGCGCTGCATCCCTCGGGAGCTCCCACGGGAAGCGGAGACGGCCTCACCTCGGAGCCCTGCCTGCCTGTCCCGGGGGGCTCCGGGGCTCCAACAACCTCACATACCAAAAAAAGAAAAGATAAAGGGCTATTAACACAGCCTGAAACCCAATCTCATCAGAAGGCAACCAGAACAAGGGGAGCAGTGACAGGAGGAAAGCTGCAGATCCCTCCAGAGAAAAGGGCAAAGGAAACACGGGCCGCCAGCAGGGATGGGCGAGGGAGATCCTAACACGGGATGAGGGGCAGCTGCAGGGAAAAGGGAAAGACTAAACAGGAAAAGGGAAAAGGAAAGGAGACACACAGGAGTGTAAATTCAGAAACAAGGTACAGAAAACATGTTACAACTTGTTAACTTAGAGTAAGCTTTTCACATACACATTTTTCCTAGCGCAACACAGAAGGCTAACAGCAATTGTCAATGTCTGTGACACTAATCAACAGATTACAATAGTTATTCCAATGTTTTACTATCCTATTCAGGAAAAAAAAATCAACAGTTAGGAGTCATATAGCCCAAATAGTATCCACCCTTTATTTTTCTTTAAATTACTGATTCCAAGCAATTCCTTTACTTGGAAAGTAAACAGGAAAGAATACATATGTTAGTAAACATGCCTGGAAATGGATTTTCTAAAGAGCTGAAAAGTCAGAAAAACAACTTACCCAAGAAGTTGAAATTGTATTTTGTCCCTTTGCTCTCTCTTTCAATGAAACAACCATAAGACTTGAAGATACACAGGAAATGCTGTTCTTTCAAACTAACTCTATGCTTTAAAGTAGTAGGAAATGCCAAGTTCACTGCATCCATTATGAACTGCAGCTGGGTGAAAGTGCCTACCTGCAGCCAAGTTCTGCAGCTGGTACCTCCTGCCCAGGCTCAGGAACCACTCCCTGCCTGCCAGTGCTCACCTTCAGGTGAGGAAGGTGTAACTGAGTCAGACATCTGTCCAAAAAGGTAGTTCAGGAAGCCTGTGAATTCAGTTATCTGCATGGGATATCCCAGCAATAAGGTAAAGTCATCAAGAAATGAATACATAAGATTAATCATGGAAAATTGCTCATGGAAAAGTTGGTAATTGCTTCTTGCATAGTTCTGTATTTTAGAGAACAAAAAGAAGTTTTCCTGAAAACACACTGAGCAATAACTCCTCCAGGAAGATGCTTCATCTGGATAAAACATCTTAGCTACTTTACAGACAGAACCTTTTAAAGCCTGTATGGAAATAGATTAAGAGTTCTAACAAGTCTAAACAATCAAATAAAATCTCCACAAGTATTTGCTGCTCTTGCTACACCCCTGGATTCAGACTGTCTGAGGAGGTTGTAAGTCAAACAAAAGTCACCCAGAAGGAAGTACATCCAGTTTGTCACAAAGGCAGTTGTTCAGCTGGCAATATCAAACAAGCTAAAGTAAGCTTTATAACGACAGAACCTAATTATTGGAATTCCATAAAGTCTTGGTTCCTAAAACAACTGCGTGTTCTCTCCTTCCTGCCCATATATCTCCGTATATTATTTTTTCTGTAAATATCCGGGAATAAAGTGTTTTAGCAGACATTAAACCTTTAAGCCACAGCGAGTAAGGGGGAAAACTGGAGGCACTAACGAAGTGGTTAAAGAAGAATGAGCTCTACAAAAGTAAACGGCAAAGACCTAAAGTAAACAGAAATTATGTTCTCTGAGAAGGAACGCCTATCAAATTCGAGGTCAGAGATCCACCAGACTAGTTCCCCCTTGCCCCTGTGCTCACCTCGGAGCAGCCTGGCCATTCCGCATCGGGTATCAGCAATTCCACAAGTAACAGACAGTATATAAAGTATTCACACCGCTTCGCCTGTCCCAGCGCAAATCCCAGCTTTCCCAGCCCAGCCTCAACTTCACCCGCAACAGAAACTGGCAAACAGACCGACCCACCGAAAAGTCCAAAACAACCTCCGAGAGAAAGGACCGAGAGGATGCAATGCAGCTTCACACGTACACGCCAACACGTAAAGCCTTTCAAGCCAGTAATTCGAAATAATAACAGAGCAGGGGCAGAGCCCCGGCAGGAATAGCATCCACCTGGCACCCACAGCGGCTTTATCCCGGGAAATTCCTCGAAGGTGTCAGCGCGGCGGCAGGCGCTCCCCGGCAGGGCGCGGGATCGCGCCGCCCGCTCCCCGCCGCGCTGCGGGCTCGGGCAGCGCCCGGGGCGGCCGCCGAGCACCCGGGGGCCCCGCGCCGCCAGCGGGGGCGAGGGCGCCGCACGGCCCCGCGGGGGCCCCGGCGCGGCTGCCGGCGCCAGACGGGCTCTGTGGGCGCCGCTGCGACCGGGACCGCGGCGGGGCGAGAGGAGCCGGGGGGACCCTAGGGGAGGGAGTGACGGGCAGGCGGCGGCTGCGCCCCGCCGGAGCCCTGCTCGCTGCCCCCGCCCGCGGCCCCGCTGAGGAAAGCTGACCGCCGCCCCCCGGCCTCTCCTCACGGCGTGAGGGGCCGTCACCCCCTCCTGCCCCTCACCTGGCAGGGGCTGCCCAGCCCCGCGGCGCCTCCCGCGGGGAGGCGGCGGCTGCGCCCAGGAGGCTCCGTGCGGGCTCGGGCTCCCGTTCCCGCCGGGCCCGGCGAGGACGCGGCTCCCGGGACGGGGCTGCGACCGCCGCGCCCGCGCGCAACAACCAACTCTGGGCACCGCCCCCCGCGCGCGCACCGCGCCGGGAAGCCCCGCCCCTCGCTCGCCCATTGGCTGATGGCGGCGAGGGGGCGTGGCACCACAGCAGGGCGGTGCGAGGCCCTTGGGCGGCCAGGGGAACCGCCGTGAGAAGACTACAACTCCCGGCGTGCATCGCGCGCGGACCTTTAAAAGCATTACTGTTGTTCGCACTCATGTGTGGGTAAAGTGTGTGCTTCCGCCTGCGGTGGTGAAGTAGTCCCGCAGCGTGTTTTGAGCTCCAGCCCCGCGCTGGGCTGCTGAAGGGAGCGGAACGGCGGGCGCTGAGCCGGGAGTGTTCCCGGTTCGGCTGGGCCGTCTCCCGAGGGGCTGCTCTAGGGGAGGCGAGAGGGCCGCGCTGAGGCGGGAGCGGAGAGATCCGAGCAGGCGGGGCTGTAGCGTGCACTGCGCGTGCGGGAGGCGCGGCGGCTGCGCGGGCTGAGGGGACCCGGCTGAGGGGACGCGGCCACCCCCGGCGACCCCGGCCCTGCGCGGGAGCCGCCGCCGGCAGGTCAGTAGGGACGGCCGCGGGCCCTCCGCCCCTCCTCGGCCGCGGCGGGCAAGGAGTCGGCGGGCGGCTGTGGGTGCTGTGGCCCGCCCGTGAGCGGGGCTGGGGGAGCCGCCGGAGCCAATGGGGGGTGAGGGGGAAGAACCGGATGAGGGTCTAAGTGCTTGGCTTTCGGTGTTCTCCATTATATATCTTACCACGATTCCCCCAAAGCTATATTTCATGGCTCCTTAGTTCTAATTATTTGTCCTTTCTGTAGGTCCACTTAATGTTCCCTTGTCAAGCAGGTGATTTATCATGGTGTGGTTTTCTGGTACCTCTGTCCAGGTTTCCACGCTCAGTTCCCCGTTCCTGGGGAGATAAATCTCTTATTTCGTGGTGCCAAAGAGAAGCCCCGAGGCCGGGGTTGAAGCCCCCAGGGCCACGTGCGCTGCGAGGCGCCATTCATTCCAATCCTCTGGAAAACCAGCGCCAGACTGGGAAGGAGCAAGGGCAGCGCAAAGATAAATAAAAGAGCTCCTGCTCTCTGGAGTGGTGGCCTCCAACTTCTTTGGCTGCCCGTTCCTGTCAATAAAGAACACTTTTTATCATGCATCTCTCATGTATGTAAATGTGTTGGTTTATCAGTTATATACAGGTAGTACTGTACTGATATATACCTTATAAAACATACTCAGACATAGAAATTGAGAAAGGATAAGACAAAAATGAAATAGACAGTAGTTTAAAACATTATTTCTGAAAGCTGCAAAAAATGTAGCTTATTTGCCTTGTGTGAGACCCCCTTGACCACTTTTGTAGCACATGTATATTATTCTGAAGTGATCATTCTTAACTTCTTAAGAATGCAAACATAAACTACTGATGAAAACAAAGAATTTATTTTTCCTGGATTTTCTTTTTTGATCCTGGCCACATGTAGGGGCACAACCTGTTTGAAGATGGTGAAATGATAGTGAAATGCTGTTTTACCTTCTCTTGGCTTTTCTGACACCTGTAACACATGCTTATTAGAAGGGATGAGATATTCAGTATTTCTAGAACTATATCACTTGGTGGCAAACACTGTAACTTCAGAGTTCAGGAAATTGAGGGAAAGTGATTTTTTTTCCTGTCCTTAGAAATCTGACATGTCTTCAAATAGAAGTTGAGATGTTTGGCTTAGAAATGGTGTCTAAAACAGAGTGTTTGGGTTAGTCTTTAAAATCCTAAGTTAGCTTTTATATAGGATTCTAGCAGTTTTCAAAGCAGAAAAATGAGAGGTTGTGTGATCTGACCACACTGTCTTGGTTATACATGGAATTTTTGTTTCCTTGGCTGCCCATGGTGGGGCACACAGAGGGTACGTGGTGATAACCTGTCATGGCTCAGAAAAGGGAGCAGGGAATGGTGTTCCTTAGGGACGTTCCTTCAGTACCTGTGTGTACCTGACTGTTAGGAGGTGACTGTAACTATTTCTGGTTTCCCTGTGCTGCTGCGTGCCAGCACCCACTGTGAGCTGTGGTTTTGCTTGTATCTGATGTTACTCTAAGTGTCAGAGCTCAGGAATGGAGAAAACTGCACCAGTGTGTTGGGATTAACTCTGTAACCTTTGTTAGTGTCTGTTCCCAGCTAGTTAAATGAAGGGTCACTCAGTATCCCGGTGTGTCTCCTCACCTGCTGCAGCTCAGCCTTCCCTGCTAATGCTTCTCCTTGGCTAAATAGGAAGTGTTTTGGACCAATTCCTCCATCAGACTTTTCTCAAGCTTACAGGCTCGTACAAGTTTCTGAATTCTTGCTGTAGTTCCTGCTCTCTCCAGGCTATGGTGAAAAATTTAAGTGTTCCTGCTCACGGTTGCTGCAGTGCATAGAGAGTTGTGCTTGGATTTTTTTTAGTGTTGTGGCATGTGCTGTGAGGAATTGTTAGAGCACAGATGAAGAGGCTGCACTTAAAATAATGGAGACACTCTTGATAATCATCTATGGCAGAGATGGGTGACTCAAGGGAACATGCTTTGACAATTTTGAGGACAGTAGGTGAATAAAGAAAGGTTGTCTTTTTTTTTCCCAGTTGTTCATGGACCTTTAATAAAATGCTGTTTCTATATGCGTTTGGCTTGGGAGTCCCAAAATGAAGTTGCTTTCTGTGTTCCTTCTAGCTTTTTGGGTTTTTTGCTTCCATGATTTCCCTTAGAAAGAGAGGAGGAATGTTTCTTTTGTTCATGGGAGCTGTTAAACTTCTGCTATTTTTAAGACAAGAAGAGTGATCAATAAAAACACTTCAACACAAAGTGTTCACAAGGTATGAATTACTAAGTGTAGCTTGTTTTCAGAAACCACTGGTTTTTTCAGGGGATTAGTTTATGAAAGCAGGTAAGGCTAGTTGATGGCTATTTGAAATACACAGCCAAGAGGTAGCTAAAGCTTTTATTAGTAACATATATTTGAAATACACAGTCAAGTGATGGTTACAGCTTTATGGTGTAGGTCAGGCTCCATTGGCAGGGTCTGCAATGTTGGCCATATTGTGGTGTTGTCTGACTCCAGGAGAGGCTTCTCCCTGTCCAGGGGCTTCAGAAGCACAGCTTTGGCTCTGACGGCAGCTGGGAGTTGGGCTCAGTGGTCCTTGTGGGTCCCTTCCAAATCAGCATATTCTGTGATTCCATGGTGCAAATCTGTATAGTCTGGTACTGAACCTTGAATTCTGAGGGCAAAAGAGCCAGATCTGAGTTTGTGCATGCACTGCCAGGGTCACTGCCAGTGGGACAGGTCTGGTGATAAGCATTTTATTACCAGACTAGTCTGTTTTAATCTCTTGCATAATAGGGTTGTTGGGATGTGTATGATAATGCTATTTGCATGCACGTTAATCCCACAGAGGATTAATTCTTATTAGAGGAATAACTTGCATTGTTCATAGCTGTTAGGGGCAAAGCTGAGACTGACATTGGATTTCTGAAGGTCTGCCTGATACCAGTTTGACAAGGACAGCTTGTGATGAATTGCAGCTACAGCTACTTTGATTGTGTCTATTTGGGAGAAGTCTTCATTCTGTCTTACAGGGAGACAAAACCACTTAACTGTGGAATACCTGAATTTCTTCCAAGTTCTAAATTTATTAGGAAATCTTCCTTGTTCCTTGACCTTACTTTTGCAAGTTCTGATGTACTTGGAAAAAACCCCGTCTTTCAGAAACATTAGGAACATTCCTGGCTAGAATGTTTTACGAGTAACTGTGTTAAAAAGAGGCTGTGCTGTGTTGTTTTCCAAGAAGGCTTATTAACGATTTTTATCCTAGAAATGCTTTTGTGCATCATGGCTGGGATAAGTAATGAGGTGAGCAGTGGACAACCTTAGCCTGCAGTTCAGGGTAGGTGATAGCATGAAAATGGCAAAGGGAGGTTTAGTCACAAGATTGAGTGGCAGAAGGCTTTGCTGCTGACAATAGAAACGTGTGAAGTGCATAACAGAATGAGAGTAGTCAAAGTGTTGGTTATTAGTTGACTTCAAGAGGCTTAAAACTGACAGGATTTATTTCTGGATCCTTTTTCCCATTTTTTTTCTTCCTCTAAGTGCAAAACACAGAGGATTTCTGAGCAATTTAGTGAATTAACAAGGGAAAAGTTACTTCTGTTTCATTATTGTGTTCAAATACAAAAAGATGATAAATTCATGGCTTTAATTATACGGTGGTGTCTGAGGGATTGTTTACAACCAAAAGAAATTCAACAGTTTTCAACTGCCCTTCAAAATGTCATTTGTAGAACCTGCCAGGTTTTGTTTGGGGGGTTCTCAGACAGTCTTAACCAGATGGTGGTTAAAGCAGGTCTGACTTAGCTGTGTCTGTTCTGGGGTTCCTTTTATTTCAGGTAAGTGGTATGGCCTGAATTAGTGGGGGGTTGTGAATTTTTGTGTTTGTTACTTAAGAAGGAAACTATTTGTTCCTCTTGGAATTCCCTGTTTTGCAGCCTTGGACATAAGGTGGTGTGTTTCTTCTTAACTTTGGAGTATTGTTTGCTGAAATCCAGTAATTGACAAAACATTTAGTAATGGAAATGAGAGAGATTTTGGGAGAATGGGCTTTGTGTAAGAATAGGCTGAGCAATCTCAGGCTGATGTTTAGGCCATAATTACATATTCATCAAAGGCTAATTTGTGATGTAACAGAATTAGTGTCCCATACCTGTATTGAGGATGTGCTGTGCCTAACAAGATATGGAAAGTGTCCTCTCCGTGTTGGAAAAGCAGTGGAGAGAGCTGTGGCAAAACAAGTTCTGTAATAATGGGAGACTACACAGGAGAGAAAACAGATCAACAGCGAGCGAAGTACTGGGAACAGTAAACTGTGAATCTGCTCTCACACTTGGAAATCTGGAGTTTGCTAACATTGCATTTCTGACAGGAAATCTGGGGGGCGAGGAGGGTGTTCCCAGTGCAGGATAGTGGCACACAGAGGTAAGAGAAGGAAGTTTGGAGTACAGTGCAGTTTTAGAGCTGTTGGTTCCCTGCTTTTATTCTAAACATTTTCCCTGGGTATGGTGCTGCTCTTATGCCCCAGTTTTCCCTGTCTTACTTTAAGAATAGTCTGCCTTGTTTGGATTTTCACTTATGCAGGACATTGACAAAGACAGCTTCTGATACCTAAAGGATGAAAAAGTAAGGCTTACTGAAGTAGGGTATTCCATTTAAAGCTACCATCTCTTCAAATATACAAGCATCTTGTTAGAATAGCTCAATAATCAGAAAATCTGTGGAATTTCTAGAGCAGAAGAGTGAATCTCCAAGCATCCTGAAATACAGGCTTATTGGAATACATTTTTTTTCCAGCCCTGACATCTGGTCAGTAAGTATCATAGGTAACCTACTAAAATCCTTTGGAGCAGAGTGCTGGCTTGGGGTGCATTTACTGCAGTATGTTTTAGCTGCTGTTGCACATGAGTCATGGTGCTGAAATGAAATTGAGATAACCAATATTTAACTAAATCCTCACTGTTTCAATATGTGGGAAACATGACAGAATGGACTCCAGCTACTCTTTGCTGAGCTTAAGATAAGAAATTGCTGCAATTTGTGTAAGATATGACAAGCTAGTATAATAAATAATGAGAAGAAATGAATCAGAATTGTAGAATTGAAGTTCTTTTTCCAGACTTATGGGGAAGAATCTAATCTTTCATCAGGAGAACAAATGTTTTGCTTTAGATTGGAAAAGGGGAAAAAAAGTCACGTCTATTTATGATATAATCCTAGTTTTTTCTGGTAATCATATTTTGTCCCACTTAAGACTATTTTGGGGCCACTTAAGACTATTTCTGTTACTGGAATAGCTTCAGATGTTCTTCGTTTCTGGCAGCAGGAGAATTTTAGGCAGAGTTGAATCGCGGCCTGTGGAGTTACAGCAATGTACATCACTAACTCCTGGCTGTGTTACGCACATCCCTTTTTCTTCTGCCAGCTGCTTGTTGGATCCTTTGCTGAGCCATTTCACCCTTTCATTTGGCATAAACTAATTTAGTAAATGAACTGAATGGTTTTCTGTTTCTTCAGCATGCTGAACCACCATGTGATTTGTCCAGGGAGCAGGTGCCAGGCTGAAAGAAGATGCTCTAGGAGTAGTTGGTAGCTCAGCAGGCTTGGGCTGCAGTGAAGCTGTAGCCTTAGGCAGTGGGCAGCTGGTGTCTGCACCTTCCAGCACCTGGCTTGTCCTCATGCAGGCAGAGGACCTTTCTGGATGCTTCTCTTGATATCTTGTGAAAACTACATCCCACTGCTGGCAGAATGAATCCAAAAAGTTATCTTGGGTGACTGGAGGTGGCTCTTAAAGCTTCATACGACTTTACCACACATGGCAGTGGGAGTTCCCATGCACATTCTCTTTTAATAAACTTTGCTATTTCTTTGAGCCCTTCCTTTCAGCTGTGTCTAGTTGAAGATCCTGAGCCTCCTCACTTCCCTGGGAGTCTCCCAAAGGGAAAAGTTGGAGGGTTCAGTAGCTCTATGAAATGTCCAATAAACTGTGGAGATTGCTGTAACCAGCTGAGAAAGGGGGACAGGGCAAGACCTTCCTCTCTTTGCAGCAGCAAGTTACTGCTTTGAAAGCTAGCCTTAAATCTAGGTTGTATCAAAATATGCAAAGCTTGAGCATTAGAGAAATACAATTTTCAGGCCTCTTCCAATTTATGCCACCAGTATTTTGCCAGTTTCCCATTCTGTGTCGGTTGATAGCAGTGTATAAATCGTGTGACATCAACAGGATTCTGTAAATTGTTCACTGACACCAAACATTTACTTGAAATGTCGAAGCACCAGTATTTTTTTCTTTAAGCTCCGAATATAGGAGAAAGAAAGTGAGAGAAAAGCTTCTGAATCATATTAGTTTGATCCCAGCTTTTTAAATGTCATTTTCAAGTAACAAATAGTGCGTGATTCATACTGCTTGCTGAAATTTGATGGTTTTGAACAAAATGCCATCAACTTCAAACTTCTTGGTTATTTGTGGAGAGGTAATGTGACAAGTGCTTTTTCAGTAGTTGTGGTTGACTAACCTGGTTCAGCTTTCTGTTTTTAAAGAATGTACTCAAGCAAACCAGACTTGATATTTGGTCACATTAAAACGAGTATAGCTCCGGATGGGAGTAGGCTGGGAAAGCCTCCGTGGAAGCATTGACATGAGGTGTTGGAGGTGACTGGATAATCCAGCTTGGGAACATTAGCATTTAGTGAAGCTTGAGCAGCTAAGCCTTAGGTGTAAATAAAGTACAGAAGAGCCTTAACAGGCAAGGTATAGCACATGTCTCCTGCAGCTGGCACTGCCACTGCTGCAGCTGCTTTGGAATTTAGAAAGGGTTGCTAGCACACTCGACAAAGATCAGCTTGAACATGAGTTTAAGGCATATTTTAACTCCTAAAAATATATGCAGGTGCAGCTTTGTTTAACTGCTTAAAATGATACATTTATCAAATAACAGCATAATCAGAGTTTATTGATACAGGCTCTTAGCTTATAGGGTCTAACCTGTGAAATCATAACAAAATCTACGTGACTGCTGCAGTAAGAAGTTGTACAAATTTACTGTGTGTGTAAGTGTCACATGGGACAGCTGCTGTGGTGATGCTTCTTACTTTAAAACAAGACTGGGTAACCATGATGAAGGTACGAATTCCTCCGTGCTTCTGTTTTTTAGCAGAGGGCAGTGCCTGGTGTAAAATGGGTGATCACAGTCATCCCCTCTGGCCTGTGCCTGTGCTGCAGCTTTTTTAGTTCTAGCCCAGGAAATTTTTGGAAAATACAAAACCTTTGCAGGTGTTTCTATTAAACTAACTAAAGTTGTCTTTGTCTTGACATAAGAGCTGATTGCTCTTCTGTTTACATTTGGATATAAAAAGCTATAGAATTATTAACTGCATATTAAATTTAGACTGTGAGACTTTATGTGAATTGTTTTGAATGTGTAGTGATGTGAAAATTTTCCAAATATCAAAGATGCTTTTCTTACTTGAGAAATCTTTTCTGTTAATATTATTTTAACCTTAAAAAACTTAAAGTTCATTGCAAGTATGAAAAACTGTGAACTCTGTTACAGATGGCTTACTTGCATTTTCTCTATAGAAATACACTTTACATGTTTGGATTTTTTAGGCAAGTTATTTATATAATTTTATTGCCACTTGTAAAAACACACATCTGTCCCAAAGTCATTTCAACAGAGTATTTCTCAAGGGAATCACAGAACAGACATTTATCAGGAGGGGTTTGCAAGGCATGCAGAAAATAACTGATCACAAGGAACTTCTCAGCACGTTCCTTGAGTTTTTGTTCTCACATTGTTGCTGCATGGAAAAGTACTGATATTCAAATAACCACATACAAAGGGTTTCCATTTTTATAGTGAGGAAGAGTGGGAAGACAGATTTCAAATGCATACTAAAGGCTGGATACTTTTAAAAAATATAATCTTCAGCTTTTCTCTTAGTGTCTTCATATGATAGATTCCTGGGAATTATGTTAGAAAAGTGTTTTTTCTTTATTGATACACAATTCCTTATTCTCAAGTCTGAGATCAGTAATGTTTGTCAGCTCAGTGTCTATAATTGACTTTTTATGGAGGCATTTGTATATTGCTATATAAATGTAGGGACCTGCTGGTCTCTGACCCTGATGCATGGGTGTTTTCCTTCCAGCATGTGCAAATGTGGATCAGGGACAGATCAGCAGAAGACTCTGGGCAAGTGATGAGTCAGGATTGTGGTAATGCAGCAATATATTCCCTGAAAGTCGACCTAGAAAAGGTCTGTCCTGTAGATAAATTTTACTCAAATCAGTTGTCAGTGTCTAATAGGACGTGTATCTGTCATATTTGTAGTTTTGAGACTTGAATGTCTCTGCTTCTTTTTGTTTTTCCCCGGTAGCTTCAGTCGGTGTCTCGGCTGCCTTTGTTGGTCCTGGTTAGGGGTGCACTTACGTACCCCCCTGTCCAAGCAACTCCGGCAAAGCTCCCGGGCCCAGGCAACACTTAGCAAGCTTAGTTATAGTGATATTCAGCTCTTAGCAGTGATCAGCTCTTTAGCAGTGATTCTCAGCTCATAAGCTTGCTAAGGTGCCTTGGCAGACGCAGGGAGAGAGAGGAGAAGCGCCGTATGGAGTTCCACAGATGAATCTTTATTAGCTTCTTCGGTGAAGGGTTCCAGGGACAGCGGCTTCTACTGAGCTGGGGGAAAAGTGGGGTTTTTATAGGGTACAGAGGTTTTGAAAAGGTGTCCAATGGTATGGTTCGGGGTACAAAGTGACCTATTGTCTTACAGGGAGATAAGCGAGGGTCCAAGCGCGGGAGAAGGGTTATTTTGGCCTAGTCACCATGACTAGGCATTTCTGCCCTTAAGCAACTGACCGCCACGGGAGCCTACCAGGCTTCCCGGCTGCAACAGCTTCTGAACTGCTTGCCAGTATCTCAGTTCTGTGGATGTGTTTGTATACCACTGTAATTAAAAATACAGAAATTTGAGCAATTGGAGGTTTTGCAGATCAGATTTTTCCTGGCATTTGCTGTGACTTGTGACTGCTAAATAATTTAGCATTTAAAAGGTAAATGAAATGCAAAGAACCACGACAGCATCGACAAAACCAGACAAGAATTAGAATGGCCATTTATTGAAAGAATAGAGAAGTGTCAAATTAGTGAAGCAGTTGACAAATCAGTTGCTTTTTGGGTGTTGAATAGAGGGGGATTGCAAGTGTGTTAACTGCTGCAGTGGTTATTGAGGAAGGGCTTGAGTCTCACTGCAAAGATGGTTTCATGCTGCTGGTGGCAGGAGTGTTAGTTGGTGATTCATAATCCAGCTTTGGCACAGAATGTCTCTTCAATTTTTCATATAGTGCTGGCTATTTCTTTTAAGATTTAAAGCCCTTTTGTCATGCAGATAACAATATATCCTCTGTCAGGCTAGAAATGAGAATTTCCTTTGCTCATATGCGATGAAGGGCTTGATGTTACAGTATCTTCTTGGTCCCTCAGTCATCTGTCCCCATAATCTTGTGAAAGTGTGTGCAGTTCATTTTGCTGTGCCCTCCACTTGAAGGACAGACTGAGCACGTGGACTAGGTAGTGGAGGGGCAAACACAGCATTTGAAGACAAGAAAAAGAATCTGCCTAAAGCTGCTACTGAATTAAACCTACTTGAAATTGTGGAAGTTGGGTTCTTTGGAGTGAGCCTAATACAGGACTCCTTGGATATGGCAGCTCATCATTGTTTTTTGCAGTTTGTTGGAATGGTTGGAGTCAGTACTGGTTATTGTACTCAGAGTTGAGAGTAAATCTGAGCTTAATCAAAGGGCGAGGGAGTCTTTGATTAGGGGCAGTATTGGAACTCCAGCTCTGGCTTCACTAATAGGAGAGAAGATCCTGGATTCCTTGCTAAGGTTGTTCCTGATGGATTTTCTGGTTAATAGATGAATAAAGTGAAGATTTTTCTCTCTGTTCCGTTGTCCTTTATTCTCCTGTCCCTCCAGCTTTGTCAGGACTGAGGGAGGTGTTGTCTGGGACACCTCTGCCTGTGGCCACTGCAAGGGCTTTTCCAACTGCTTTTGTCCTGTCTTGCATCCATCCCTGTCTGTGTCCTGAGAATAAGCAGTGCTTATTTCTTCAGCTCTTGGTAACCTTCCTAGCAAACAACCAAAGCTGTTGAGGGCATTTGATGGTTTAAATCAGCGTTGATCAGGATTTGAGCCAAGCAGTGTAACGTGGTGTCTGCCCTAAAGATGACCTTCACCTTGGTTTTGAGTAGGTGTTGGGATCAAATGACCTCTAGAAGCCACTTCTAGGCTAAACCTGGAATTGTTAAATGTGAATGATGCAAGCAATGTATTTCTTGATTTCTGGGAGCAGGTTTAATTCAGTGAAGCAGAAAATGTGGACCTTTCTCACACTGTTTCCCTTTTTCCTCCTACAGCTGGGCAGGAGCAGCCAACAAAGAAACTGGTGACTAGACATGTGCTTGACTGGGTGGACCTTAATCAGCAAAACTAGTTGGAATCTTCTGATTTTTTTTTTTTTTGTATGCTTAGGAGATGTTTATGTATAAAATGTGTAACTATTGGGTGATGTCAGCAAGTGTTATTGAGAAAGGCGTTTTAAATAGAAATACAAATGAGTTCGTGCTGATTAAGACATGGATACTTGAGTAGAAGAAAATTTCATTGTGAAGTGAATGAATGTTTTTGCTTCTTGTTAATTGAACTCTTAGCTGTAAATGAAATACACTTCAATTGTCAAAAGCCACAATTTTTACCAACTGAAATTTCAAACAGCTTGGTTGCTTGGCACAGTTTCAAATAATAAGCTGCTTGTTTCTTACATGCTGAACTCCAAGACCTGGGCTTGCTGTGCCATGGATGGGAGGTGTTAAGTAGGGACTGGTGCAGTATCTTCTCCCAGGATTCCTTATTTACACAGTGCAACCTGCTCTGAGGTTTGCTTATTGCCCTTCCTGATCAGACAGCGTTGGGACTTGATTTTGGGGACATCCTCAGTGCTGAAGGATCAGTGTGTGCTGCTTACAGCAGCCAGGTAAGGCTTTACTCAACACTTAATGCTCTCTTCTGAGTGTCTGTTCTATCGTGAAGAACAAAGCTCAGCTGAGATGTGAACTGAACCTGCTGAATTCTTTTTGGTGATGTTACCACGGAGCTTTGGAATGCTATGGCCATATTTTGTCTGGAGTTATACATAGATGACCCTTTCTAGAGGTCAGGAAACAGTTCCAGGGTGGGAATTAACTGTTTTGGGAGACTGTTAAAGACCAGGTAAAAACAAGCTTCCATTATTGTAATGAATGTTCTATCTTGGGACATCTATAAGCTCAACTATGACTGAAGTTTACGAAAAATCTGAAGACTTTTCACTTTTAAAAATACAATGCTTAAAAAGCAGTATCATGCTTTTTTGCCTTTGTTTGGGGAGATGTAGGGAGGAGCAAAATATAAATTAGTGCTTTTTTAGAGGAGTCTTGTAAATGGATGAGTGCTGGTGACTGAGAAGGCAGTTGCCTAACTCATAAAGCTCTTGAGTTAACTTTGGGGATTAAATGTGGTATTTGCTCCTCAGCTAATCTGTGTGCTTACTTCTAACAGACTACAAAAGGTAATCAAAGAAAGTAACTTTTCTGTGTGTGCACTTCTGTGGTAAAATGTTTAGGCTCCACAAATCAAAAAAAGACAGAGATGCCTGAACTCTTTTTTTTCCACCAGTTTGCTTTGTCTGTTTCTGCTCAAGGCAATGAACTTCAGGTTATGATATTATACTGAGGTGAAATCTGTGTTGTAGCCCTTTTGAAAATAGAAATGTTTTCCCACTTTCCCAGTGTTTAATGCTGTGTAAACCACAATGTTGCTGACCTTTTGCAGGGATCACAAAGACTTTAGTTCTTATTTCTCTTTCCAGTAAGAATTGCATGATGTGTATTCAGGTCAGGGTCTCAGAGTGACTTGAGATCTCAGAAGCCAAGCAAAGACTAACAATTAGTTGAGATGTCCAGAGTAAAGGTTAAGATTGGTAGTGTTTCAAAGTTTGTTTCTGAAGTTTGGTTGTATTCTTAGCTTTAAGATATTTCCTTTATGACCTTTAAACCAGCTGTGCATCTCTACCCATGTATAGGGGTATTGGGATAATATTTCTGTTTTAGGTCAGAGAACCATATTTACTTAAAATATATATAGAAATGAAGTCATGCAAAAGAAATGTAAGAGCAGTATAAATCTGCTGTTTGCTAAATATGGTAAATACTCAAACCTGAATGCCAGATATCTTTCAGAACACTTGTAACTAAACATAAATTAGGAATCTTTCCAAGTGCAAGTGCTTGAGGACATTGTGTTGTGTGAGACCTCCATCCTCATGTCTTTTCAATCATCAACCTGTTTGAAAGGATTTAATTCTCTTTTAGGGCTAATTTAATTGAGTGCATAGATCAACTCTATTTTTCAAAGCTTGTGCATGTTTTCCACCTGCAGTTTGTTGTTTCCAGCACATGAGGGGCAGCTGTGGAAGAGGGAAGTTGGAAGAGCAGATTCAGTCTTGGATGTGCTTTTCCCAGGTTCTTCTTTGCTCTTTGGCCCCAGGCCCCAGGCAGTGAGACTGCTCTTAGGGTTTTTCCCTCACCCCTTTTGCCTTCTTGCAAATGGCCTTGCAAGGATACGGCTCCTGTGATAGGACAGGAGTGCACAAAGCAGGACGTTCACCACTGCCCTCGGGACAGTTTCCTTGGGCTGCTGGAAATGGCTTCAGGATCAGATGCAATATTGCAAATGTGCAGCTGGTGTTCAGACACTCAGCCTGGGATATTTAGGCACACTGCTGGCATGGATGCTTCTTTCTCAACCCTACTTCAGCTCCAAAATGAGCTATTTTCATTACATGTGCTACGGGTGTTCTAAAACATGCCCTGTGCCTGCATATTCTCATCCCTCACATGCATTGCTGGATCTCTTATGTTCTGCTCAACACTGGAGAGCACTCAGGCCACTCCTGTGGGTTTGTGCTTTTGTTGTTTTTTTCCCTTGTTTTCTGTTCATGGTGCTAAATATTGTAATTTTCTCTTGCTTTTGGATTAAGGTGAATATAGGGAAAGTTTTATTCTTACTTGTCTATGTTGTGCTGTTGATTTAAGTGAATTCTGTTATGGAGCCATGGAAGTACCTGGGTTTTGTATGATTTTAAAATTTGTCAGCTTTCCCTTTGGTTCTGAGAGGGATGGTGTGTGCCTAGTTTAGAGCATGAAATTCATCTTTTTTCATTTTCCTGATTTTTTTTTTTAATTGGTGTAGTCTTTTTCTCTCATATCCATTTTAACACATTTTGTCTGTGAACTCAGACAGCTTTCAAATCTTGTTAACAGTGGTCAAAGGAGCTGTCTGCTGTTCTGGAGAGCGTGCTTTGGCAGGACTGGGCTGTCTTTTCTGTTTCTTTTCTTTTCGGGAATCCAGACAAGGTTTTGTAAGCAGTGTCCACGGATGCATTGATACTTACATGAAACTCTTGTCTGTCCTTTTGTGCTGACTTTCCTTATTAGTTTTTCCATCAGTGTTTTCCAAGGCCTTTACAATTTTTGTCCTGTGATGCCAATGGTACAATGTGGCACTGCAAGAAGAACCTTGGCTGAAAAGGGATTTTGTTACAAATCTTGCAGTGTACCTCCAAACTTTAATTTCTGATAAATAGAAAACTATTACCAGAGAGTTTCAAGGCCAGATTAGAAACAAACAGCCCAACCCAGTCCTTTACTATTCTTGCTATTAGAAAGGATTTGCTAATAGCAGTTCTGTTGTTCAGGTTTATATGCCTGTTATTTTGCACAACTGAGACTGTCTAAAAATTGTGATTTCTTCTACATGATGGGTTTGAGTGTTCAAACTCACTTGTTTTATGTTGGAATAATACATGGCAACAGCACAAAAATAAGAATAAAAATGTATGGAAGCTGACATGTCTTGTTTTCCTAAGATGGATCTTCTCTGCAAACAGGCAGAATGAGCTGCTTGTTTTGTGTGAGAATCACTGACTCTTCCCACACTTCATTTCCTCTAACCTTTGTCCCTATGCCCATATCAGTGCATTTAAAATATCCAGTTCCATGCTGTCTTTGTGGCTTTTGAGGTCAGAGTAGATGCTTTTGTGTTGGGTCATGATGCCTGTGGTGAGTCATTCTTTCAAGTATATACTCAATCTCTTTCTCAGTATATTCTCACATCCAAAGCATTTGACCCCATATTCTGTAAAATGGCCGTAATGACTTGTTTTGGTGGGTATGTGCATGAAAAATTCCAGTCTGTATTCCTCTGTGGCTGCAGCCAGAGCTTCCTCTTGCAGAATATAAGTGATCTTGGGGTATGTGCTCTACTCCTTTACAACTTCTGTGATGAATAAAGCTTTGAGGAAGAGCAAAAGTGCTAAAATAGCTTTAAAACATCTTTCCAATCTCATCAGGTCTATGCAGTCTTCAATTATTTTCAAATATGTGACTTTACATTTCACTGGCCAGTCACAATCAGGATTCCTTGGCATTCAGTTATCTTTAGTTCAGAATACTTGTTTGGCATTTTAAATCAAAGTACTCCTCGAGCATTAATTAATACTGTTTCTTGTTTCACTTGTGTGATGCTGGTAAATGTTTGAACTGGGTAAACAGCATGAAAAACTCCAGTCTGTTCATTTACATTTTTTAATAAACTGCTTTGCTCATGGCACTTTATGTTTGCGTTGCACAAACAGTGAGTGATTGAGTCTTCCAGACATAAATGATCAGAGGAATGGAACTTCAGTGTGGAAGGGAGTGACCATCTGCTCCCTGCTGGGGAAGTTGCTGGTGATTTATGGGTGCTGTGGTTTAAGAAGTGTCTGTGCTCCAGGCGCCGTTTGTGACGCTCTGGAGCTGCTGCTTGGGGGGCATTGTGGGGTACCCACCCCTTTTACCTCATTGATGGGAGAGGAGCTGTTGGAAAACTTTATGAAATACAAGGCCCTCAAATCCCAGAGAAAGGTTCAAATGGCACAGCAGGTGAAGAAGTAGACTAAATTGCCCACAGTAACTAGAAATTCAGAAGATATTTTTATGGGCAGATTACAAAATCCACTCCCATCTCTGGTAGTCATCTATTGGACTTACATGAGGCAGAGTGATTAATGAAAAATAAAAAATTCTCAAGATTTATTTTGAGACTTATTTTTTGTGATCTGAATGATTATTTCTTTTTTCATGTGAGATCTGTAACACAAGAATTAAATAAATTTTGCAGAATTGTATTTATTAATGGTATTACTTTAAATGGCAATTGATGCTATCATGAACAAAGTTAATTCAGAATAAAATGAACTATCCTAATCCATAGCTGCAGTGATAGGCTAGATAGCAAAGCCTTCCCTCTGGATACCAAAGATAACCACAGTTACTGGTTTTAGCTATCCAGGGATCTATAGCACAATTATTTTTCATCTCATTGTGGGCTTTTGTTTTCCCTGAAGTGATCTAAAAAGCTGGTTTATTGGTAATGCAAAATTTCACTCATGTATTTGAAGGGAGGGAATCAGTGTGGGGCTGTTCTTGCCTTTATCTAGAGAGTTGAGTATATACCTTTCCTGTGGCTTTCATTCCAAAGAACAGCAAGGTTTGACATATATATATATATGAGATATGTTGTATGTGCCTCAGCCTGAAACTATTATCTGAACAAGAGTAGAATGCAGATTTGAACACTTGTGTTTTTAAAATACAAGTTTGCAGATGTTTGACAGCTGTTTCTAAGGCAGAGTAATGAATAGCTTTGTTAGTGTTTGCTGCAAAGACCCAATTAAACTAAGCATAAACCTAAGCTTTACATCTTTCCCTTCTTTCCTTAAGCTGCTTGGAAATGCAGTGGAACTCTGGAATTTTTTTTCCTATTTTTTCCTAAGTCTCTATTTTGGTCTGTAGTGTTTCTTTGTTTTTACTGGCAAGAAGTAAAAATAAAAGCAGTTGGCTATTCTCTGGTATATTTTTTCTGGTTTGACAGAAAAACCTTTGTTCCATTAGGTTGAATTTGCAATTTTCCTAGTCACAAAAACCTTTGTCTAATGAGTTGCCTGTTGGGAAAAAGTCAAATCTGATTTTTTGATGAATGTTGGATAACATGTTTCTGCTCCAGCTTGATGGAAGAAAAGGCTCTGTCAGAGGGAATCTGAATTTCCTCTGACAGCTCCAAAAGCATTGTGGTTTTAATAGAAGATGGACTTACTTCAGTTTTGTTTCTGATGTTCTGGCTGCATGTGGGAAAGGCAGAGGAAGTGATGGTCCTGTGATTTTTTTTCTCTCAGTAAATCATCTCAATTTAGATTGCATTCTGAAGTGCTTGCATGATGAGATGAGGAATATTGTGATATTATAATATCTGATGCTGAAATAAGGAATACTGTGACTCTTCTATGATGTAGCAGATGATTTTTTTTTGTAAACTGTTAGCCTCTGAATGGTAAAATTTGGACTTATTTACTCTGGCAAAGGGGGATGAGAGACTTGAGGAGAAAAATTCTCCACTCAGCAGTAACGTTTCTAAAACTAGATCTGGTGATGAGGTAATTGGAACTCCTGCAGTGTTTTATAATCAGCCTGTAAGTTGGATTTCTGATGCTGACTTCATATTTAAATATGCTTAACGGTAATAAAGAATATGTATTTATAATCTTACCTTGTAATTGGATGGCTAAAGAGTTTAATAAATTTTTTTATTATTATTCATAAGATTGTCTATTGTAATGTAGCCATTGAAAAGGCAACATTAAGGGCTATTTTCTAGGAAAACCCGGTGTTCAGGGGTATCCTAAGAGTGGGCCTGGCCTTGGGCTGAGGAGGAAGTCAGTCTGCATGTGTGAGTAACTTCTGAGTGAGCAGAGCTGTGCAGACCCCGCAGAGCCGGCCTCACAGCAGGCACAGCAGGTGAGGTTTTGGGAAGCCCTGAACATTTTGGATGTGCAGTGGTTGCTGTGCTCGGGCTCTGGAGGAGGCTTCACCTCCGGCAGGGCTGAGGCAGGGGGGCAGCAGGGCTGCCCGTGGCTCCTGTGGGGACAGTGGCCCTGCTGCTCTGCCTCCAGCTGGCTCCTCACAAATAAGAGTGTGGGCCTGCTGTGCTGAGGTGGTTTGCTAGATAAAATTGTTTGCACGTTTTAAATGGCATCTCTGCCGTTTCTGATGCTTTGACGAAAATGTTGGATGTGTCAAATTTTACCCTTCATTTATTGCATGTATAAAAGGCCCATGAGCTTTGTCATGTCCTTACGTGTGCTGCCCTGTAGTAGTGCTGTGAACAGTGCAGCCAGTGATGGTGTGGAAAAGTGAATCTTTCTGTCTAGCTCCAGCCATGGATTTGTTCTCACCCTGCTTTGGAGTTTTCCTCTCTGCTGTACAAATGTGATTAGAAATTTGATCATATGGTAGCTTTCAGTCTATGCAAAATGTAACTCATCTACTTTATCTTTACTACTAGAATAATAATTATGTACCATGGCCTACAAAAGGTAATGGGAGAAGAAATTAAGAAAGTTTATTTAAACCATATTCTGGTTTTGAATGGTGTTTAATTATTTACTGTTTGATCCTTGATGTGTGTAGTAGCACTTAGATCATTATGCTGTAAATGTTTTGCTTTCATTTCCTGAGTAATTCTGTCAGACCATGTTGGTACACTCTGTACGATTTCTTTCAAGTGTGATCTCTGTGGCATGCAACCAAAGTGTCCAGCTGAAAAATTTAAACTCAAAGTTACAAAATACTCTTGTCCACTTTCTGTGTCATGAAGTCGTGATTGATCAGGGAAGAAGAGAGGGAAAGGAAAAGATAAATTTAGCCACATTTTTGATAATGTAGGATTTTTTCTGGGCTCATATAGAGGTTTAACTGATGCTAGTGTATGTGGTAGTTGAACCTTTGAAATCTTGTCAAATACTGCTGTTAATGAATAAATCAGTCTCTCTATTCCTGCTTAGCTGGATGCTTTCCTGAGCCAACACAGCCAGTAGTGTAGCAGTACAGTGAACTAGAGCTACTCCAGTTTGAATTAGTTTGATTTGGAGGAGATGCTTCCCTGCCTTGAGCTGTAGGGCTGGTAGGGTTTAAAGTTTAACAGCAGTTGCAGTTTTGTTTTTGAATTTGGGTAGACATAGTTAAAAAATGAAAATAGGGGTGTGTGCAACCCATTAGAAAACTAAGTGTACGTTGTTTCTGTTGCCTGAATTTAGTTAGATGTGTTTTAATAAACATGGAGCTCTGCAGTGGGGTTGAAACTGGATAGTGATTTTGGAACAGGGGTATGGGAGGATTATCCCTGAGAAATGGGACTGAAAGACTTGTGTAGGTTCCCATCTGCTCTCAGTGAATTTTTGGGGAATTGTTTCGTTTTCTTGCTCCCTGGAACTGATTAGAAGCCATTGGAAATTCACTGATGTTACTTTTTCCTTAGGATGTGGGTCAGCATCATCTGAAAGAGTTACTATCTAAAACATACGGGTTAAATAAAAAAAGTGTATGTTCTCCTGGCTTCCTGTGTTTGTGTTCTGTTTATATGTTGTTAAGGTTGGTGTCCAGCTGCCTCCCTGCAGTTTGAAAGTGAGCTTGGGCCAGATGTGAGCAGACAGATCAGGACCTCATGAGAACATCACAATGGGCATAATTGCTTAGGCTTCCTTTTGTGAAAATCATAATTTAGGATTTTTGACTGATGAATATTGTGTAATATGTATCAGAACTTAATTTCCCTCTTAGATAATGACTGCATGAAGGGATTTATGTTGTGTGTTTAGAAGCTGTGCTTAAATGTACAGGGCAGCGAAGAGTGCAATTCTCAAATCAGTTGAATTTTCAGATTTCTCATGATACCTAAAGTCCCAGCCTAGTTTCTTATCTGTGTGTGTGGGTTCTTAACCGTGTGAGGACATATTGTTTGTGCTGCCTTCTTTAAGGATTGCAATCCTGTTTGTTTCACCAGAGTCTCACTACTTTTCCTAACAGCATTATATTATTTGAGTTGTGTTTCTTTTCCTGTCAGAGATGCTGGTACATGAAAAAACCCACGATGTGCAGTTGTGATTCACAGAACTGCAGATGTTGCTTGGAGGAGACATCAGGAGGGAGGTCATCTTAGTCCAGCCTCCCACTCAGAGCAGGACTATTGCCAGCACTAGTTTGGGTCAGTTACAGCTTTTAGCATTTCAAATCTGCCAGGATAGACTCCACCTCTCTGGGAACACTTCCTGGTGTCCAGCCTGAATTTACAGAGCCAATGTAACTGGGGAGAATTTGGTTCTGTCAGCTCTGCCCCTTCCATCCAGTAGCTTTAGGCTCCCTGAGGTTGGCCCTTGGCCCCTCTGCCAGACCGAGCAAGCCCATTGCCCTCCCCATCCCGTGTCAGACCAGGTGCTTTGGATCCCTGAGCATCGTGGCAGCCCTTTGCTGCTCAGTCTCCAGCTGTGCCACAGCTCCAAGGCTGAGCCCCCAAAACATGCTCAGCCCCTGATTTGTAATGGCAGAGCAGGAATTCACTTTCTTTGCTCCTGGATGAACCTTTCCTATACACAAGTAAAGGTGTTCCTCTGCTAGAGATCAGTGTCTGTACTACCTAGGAGTGTCTGCTTAGCTTTAATTATTTGCTAGATAAGGAGCTGGGATGATGGGATCCTTAAAGGTGGTCTAAGGATCTCAGCAGCTGCAGAAGAGAAAAGGGTGAATGTCATCCATGTTGTACTTGTGATAGAGATCTGCAAAATCCATAAGATGCAAGAAGCAGTGACCTTTGTTGGTAGAACATATCTACCTTTGGAGCTGGGGTGGGATGTGGGAAAACACATCTAATATTCAAAACGTGGAGCAAGATTTTATTCCCAGTTCATTTGGATTTCAGTGGTGAGTGGAAAGCACACCAACCCAGGAGAAAGCAGTACAAGGTGTGAGCTCTCCTCAGTCCCTCGAGGCCCAAAGCCCAAAGGGATGAAAGGGACAGCAGTAGTTGAGTATCTGCTGCTTATGAAAGGTGACTCTGAAATGGAAGGAATGGGAATTTAAGTAGTATGGCCCTTCAAATGCCCTGAACTGGCAACTCATAATCACAGAGTGAGTTTAAGGCTTTTTGGTTTTGTTTGGGTTTTTTTTTCACTAAAATACAGCAGTTTGTATTCAATGAGATATACAGTCCCTAAACCACTTGCTTCAGCAACTGTTCTATGGGATTGAAGGTAAAATACTTTGAATAGCTGTGTTCTCTTACTTAGTGCTCAACTACACACATAGATTAATTATGAAAATCTGGACAAGGAATCATTAGTGCAGTCTTAATTTGAAACTTCAGGGGGAACTTGGTTTCAGTTTTCTTCTGGGGTCAGCACAAACCTCTGGTGAAGGATGCACTGTGAAGAATAATCAGGCAGGTGGACTGGAAGAGCAGGATCTACCTACCTGTGTGCAGAGTATGGTGAATGAAGGCTTGTCTGGTGGGATAAAATAGAACTGCAGAGATCTCCAACAGCATGGTGGCACTGGCACAGGGCTCAGTAAAATGGAAATTCAGAATTGAAGTGTCGTTTATGGTCTTTGTTCTCAGTCCCTAAGCACATCTGCCCACATCTGTCCTGAAGCCAATCAGCTGTGACTGGCCAGTTGGTTCATGGGGTAAAAAATTCCTGGTGTGTTATGGTGTTTGTATTGAATTGCTGAAGGGAAACAATGACATAGTTAACGTAACCTTTTTTACCTTTATTTTTTTTCCCCAGAGTTATGGAGAACTTGGTAGCTGGCTCCAATCTTCCTCCACTTTTTACAGAGGAGGATGGATCTAAGGAAGGTGGTGAAATTAATGTCACTGGGTAAGCAACTCCTTTTTCACCTTCAGCTGGTAGATATTATCTCTGCACTTGTCAGGGAAATTGTTTCAGTGGGAGGAGGGTGTTCTAAGTAATTTTTAAAAAGAGAAATAAACCTGACAGGATTCAATCTTGCAACATTCCCTTGGCCTTGATAGAAGATCACAGGACGCTGTTTAGGAGAAACCAGAACTCTTCTGAACTGATGGAAGTGGTCACAAACTCTTCTTTAGTATCTCTTAGCTTTAAAAGGTAAATCCCTAGGATTTCAGTCTTAAGACAAGTGACATTATGGGGACAGAGGGGGAGGAAGTATCTGTTGGCCACAGTGGTCCCTGCTAATCAGTGATTTCAATTAAAGATATACTGCTTATTAGTGATCTCTGATGTCTGAGACTGATCACTGAGACTGATATCTCATTTTTGTCACTCTGACTCTGCTTTTACAAACTGCAACAATGGCCTCTTAAAATCACAATGCCAACAGAAGTTTTCTTTTAAGAATACATGGAATTTTGCTGTGTTTTGATAATTGAAGCTTTTTTTCTGTTTTGCAAAGCACCAAACAGTAAAATTCAGACTTTGCAGTCAGGTAAAGCCCTGTAAAAATGAATGTGAACACTTTTCGTTTCAGATGGGTCTGAATTTGGATTTACCTATCTGGGACTTCAAACTTGTTGGTGCCAGATTAGGTTCATGTTCAAATTAGCCTTGTGTTTAAGAGGTATTAATGTTTTGGTGAGCTTTCATCAGTGTTTGCTGCAAATGGCTGCATCACATGAAGTTTGTCCTGTAGGTGTATTTTACCTTCTCTGCTAAGGGGGAATGGAGAGGAAAACTGAAATTACTCTTCAAACCCTAACAGTGAATCCAGAGCTGTGTTGTTGCTATTTTTTTTGACACATACCAAATATAATTAAATTATGAGATGGTGTCTGCTTTGTTCCCTTGCTCCCTCTCTAATTATCAGTAAAATGAGCTCAGTCTGGTGTCTCAAGTCAGCCATGGATCTCTCCAGCCCTTGTGTCTTTACCAGTAATTGTCTCACAATTGCTGATTGTAGTGAGTAATGAAAATATGCTGTTCTCTCTGAACACAGATATTCCCATGGGCATTCAAATAACAATTCTGTTAAAATATATCAAATTTTTATAGCTCTATTCTACATCAATAGGAAGTTATTTCAAATATTTAAAATTTGCCATAGACATGAGTAGCTTTAGACTGCAATGAATGAGCAAAGGAGACTTGAAGCATACCCTGCTGTTGAAGGAATTTTCATGAATGTAACTGGGTAAGGCCAAGTATTCTTTAGCCTCAAGAAGTGTTTAGAATCTGAGATGAGTCCAAAAATCTTGTATTACTTTGCCTACTGAGCACAGTGGTGCTGTCCAGGGGGTTGTTGCCCCAAAATGTGTGTTCATCACTGTCAGCCTACCTTCAGAACTATTTCTGCACGCTTGCTCTTCTTTTTTGCCTGCAGACATCTTGCCCTTGTTTGGAGGAAGGTAGATTGATACAACTCTTGCAGTAAAATTAAAGAATGGAGCCTGTTGGGAGCTGATCATGTTTGTCAAGTATATGAGCAGGAGATTGTGTGGGATGAAGTTCAGTCAAAGATCATACCCAACCACAGACCTCTGAATGTATTTGTGGAGAAATGTATCAAACACATCCAGAAAGGTGTATCTTGGTTGCTGATGAAACTTTTAATTTCAAATTCCTTATGGTACTTTTGAAGAAGGGTGGATTCACGCTGTCTGGTTTCTGATCCAAATGTACACTTGCCTGCAAGTCGTTTGTATAATCAAATGCTTCACTAAAAATGAAACAAAATACCACTTCAAAAATCAAACTGGGTCTGAAAGTCCATAGGAACTGTGGTAGTTATAGTGGTTGCTTGAATGGAAAACCAATTCTTCAAAAATCACTTTTAAATACCTTTTTTTCTTGCTAGTGTGAGAATGAATATATTTGCAATATTTTTACATGTTTTAGAAGATTAGAGGGGAAGTGATTTGGGAATGATGATTAAATTTTTTGTTCTCCGCTTCTGTGCTTTTTCAGATTAGCTAATTCAGAGACTTCATTCAGTGGTGGAACTTCACAGCCTGTGAATAACCCAGATTTGGTGGAGGACTTGTCACAGGCTCAGCAGCAGCAAAATGAGTCTTCTAATGCTGCTGAGACCACTGAGCAGAAGCCTGAGGAGGAGGTGAGATGAAATAATAGTAACTTTTCAATGAAGCAGAGGCATGGAATTTTGTCATTATATTGTCTTACCTGCTCAGATTTTTTTTTTTTTAATAGGATCACAAATTTTTATCCATTTGCCATTTTCATCTTCTGATTCCCCAATTTCCTCCTGTGCTGCACAGCTGCACAGATAGCTGGCAGTTGGAATGTGTGCAGAGCAGCACATGGGTCTCACTTAGCCAGAGGGGCCATGAGCTGGTGCTGCATTCAGGACCAAACCTTCAACTGCCGCAACTTATTTTGTCTCTTGTGAGCCAGCAAAGTGAGACCATTGTACTGTTCTGCTAGTAACTGATGTCTTTAAAACCATTGTTTTTACTACTTCAGACTATGCCTTGTGTACCATCCAACAGTGATTTTTGGTGATTAAGTCATGAAGACCTGAAGTTGGACTAGGAAGTGGTTTTGGGGTTTTCTGGGCTTGGTTGGTGTTTTTTTGTTTTTTTTGATAGATGTATTTGATATTCCTCCTTGTAGTTTTTTTTTTTTTTCAGCTATGAGGTCCTTTTTCATTAAGTAGTAGAATTCCAGGAGGGAAACAAAAAGTAACACGATGGCAGGAACATGTTGATCTGGGGAAAGATTAGAAGTACTGAAAATAGTTGTATGTTCATAGCATTAGAAAACAGTGTTGTCCAGAGATTGTTGTAGAAATAGTTTGAAGCCAAAAGGATGAGTGATAATGTGAACTCAGTGTGCCCCAGACACATCTTACAATATTCCCTGCTTTGGAGTTTGTTGCTCCATTGGAGGTGATAAGTGGGAAAGACAATCTACTGAACCAATGAGAGTAGAAAAGCCTGCATACTGCCTTTACACTCACATTTTGGGCACATTGTGCATGAAGGACAAAGCTCTGGAAGGTGCAAAATAACTAGTTATCAATTATTAACAAATTCAAAAGATCTCTCCAAAAAACCTCTTGAATAAATGACTTACGGGGAGGGTTTGTGAGGGTGAGAATAACTAAAAGCAAGCAAACAAGTAATGAAAGAATACTTGCAGTTGTGTTAGTTGAGATGATCATGTTGTGGATCATCAGTCCCTGTGATTTTACAAGCAGAAGTTGATGCCAATGTTATTTTGTTGTCCCTGTGGACTAGGAGAAACTGTAAGCTACTTTTCCCAAAGAGACTTGTTTGGCTTTGTTTGGACAGAAGTCAGGAGGGCTGTAAGTAGGGTTTGAAACCTGCATCCGTGGAGGGGATTGCAGCCCTGTACTCCTGATGAAGCTGTTTGTTCCTTGCAGAGGTGGTTATTTTCGGTCTGAATTGCCTTCTGTTTTCATTCTGCAGCAGCAAAGAACCAAGCGAGGAGGCTGGGCCAAAGGGAGAAAGAGGAAGAAGCCCCTGAGGGACAGCAATGCCCCCAAGTCCCCCCTCACCGGGTACGTGCGCTTCATGAACGAGCGCAGGGAGCAGCTGCGGGCCAAGAGGCCGGAGGTGCCTTTCCCAGAGATCACCAGGATGCTGGGCAACGAGTGGAGCAAGCTGCCCCCCGAGGAGAAACGGGTACCCCTGCACTCCTTGTCCTTGCTGCGTGATTGCTGTCTAGTGAGGAGGGGGACACAGGCTTTCAGTTGAAATCGTGTCTAGGAGGGTATTTCAAAATGAGGGGCACAGGTTCACATGATGAGCCCTGGCAGGGCAATGGCATCTCCTCCAGGAGACCTGTATCCCCCAGGGAATGCCAGAATACATCCAGAATGGGGATTGTTCTCATGAGCCATCCCACAATTCGTGTGATCCATCTGGATGTAACTCTGCTGCTCTGGTACATCTGAGACTTGTAAGGCCAAACTCTTGGGGTGTGATGTCTCCTAACTGGGAGTCCTGCGGCCTTCTGCACTATCTGATAAGTGAATGAAGCTCAAGGCCACATTTGGGCTGGTTTTTGGGGCTTTCTGGAGTGAACCTTGCTAATGGGTTAATTGCTAATGGGTGTCCTACTGTCCACACCTGATTGCCAGTTGGAGATTACTGCAAAGCAGTTTGGAAATTCCAGTGCAACTGAATGCTCTCATTTGAATTTAATCTTCATATTTAACTTGGAAAAATACTTAAAGGGTGCAATGAAAAATGAGATGAGACAAACTAAGATTTCCTTTTGCTGCTTTTTACTAAACTTGTAGAATACAACTTACAGAGATGATATGAAATGGTGCTTGTGCACTGTGATTTAGCCATAATGGAAAATATGTGGCAAGGCAAAGCAGTTGATTTGGCAGCAGGGATAATGAGAATGATGTTGCTTAGAGAAAAGTCAGTATTGCTTCTATGTAAGGCTGGAAATTTACATCCGTGGAGAGGATGTCTTGCAGTGATGAAAATGTCTACTGGGAGAGAAGGGAAAAAGACATCTGCCCCCTGCCCTCTGCACTTAAACATATTCTTATCATGTCTCAGGCAGATTTTTAACCTAGGAAAAAGGAAATTGAGTTCAAATCTCTATTCTGCTTTTTAAGTCACTGCGGAATCTGTCCTTGAGTAAAGCTGTAAGTTTCTAACTCAGAGCAGGTCAGGGGAAGACTACTGAGCCCTTTCAGCAACACATTACTGGAAATGGAAAAAAAGAATGAGTATCTTACAGACAAATAACATGTCCAAAAGCAACACCAAGCCAGCATCACCAAATTTGCACCCCAGTCCAGATGGGGTGCAAATCATCAGCAGGGTCAATACTTTGTTGCAAATGTATGGAAATCATAACTTATATGTATTGTCATGATGACTTAAAGAAAATACCAGGTGACTAAGGTTCGCTGATTTCATTCTTACCTTCATTCAATTTTAAACTCATTTGGAGAAAATTGGGAAGGAAAGTTTTTTCTTGAAAGGATCCCATTAGTAAGCATTGTGACCTTTCATTAAATGTTTTTCTGTTCATCAGTTCCCCTAAAGAATCCTCCAGCTATGCTCATTCTGTGATACAGATGTGTGAAATACCTTCAGGCTAATAAAAAAAGGTTTCTGTTAACCAAAATACAGATAGATTATATCAATTTAAAAAAGGTTTCTATTAACCAAAATGCAGATAGATTATATCAATTAAAACCAGGCTCTTTTATCTTAATGCTGCTCTTTCCAATAGTCATGATGTTTTGTTCACCTCTCAGGTGTACCAAGTGTGTGGTGGTGCATTTTGTCTGTGGGGAATGAAAATGATTGCATTTGGAACTCCACTGCTGAGGGTCTGAACCATCTGATAAGATGCTGCTGTTTGGCAGCACTTCATCCTGGCCACAGAGCAGGAATTCTGACGTGTTTGGTCTGTAAAGTGTAGGTAACATTCAGTTGAGTAGAGTAGCAAGTTACTCCTAAGCCTAGCAAAAAAAAATTAACAGAATAGTTATTATAAAAAAGAGAGAAAATGGGACACCAGAGTACAGTAGTTTTATCCAGAGATCTTATGTCTTTGCACATCATTGTTTCTTCACTCCTCTCCTGTTTGCATAGGTGAAGTGGATCAGCACTTCATCTGACAAGTTGTTTTTCTTCCCTTCCTCCTGAAGGGGAGGAAACTCCCTGAAACTCTTGGGCTTTTTGTTTCAGCGATACCTTGATGAAGCAGACAGAGATAAGGAGCGATACATGCGGGAGCTGGAGCAGTATCAGAAGACTGAAGCCTACAAAGTCTTTAGCAGGAAAGCACAGGACAGACAAAAAGGCAAATCACACAGACAAGGTATTGAATGGGACAAGGGATGTACCTGGCTAGAACAGAAGATTCCCAGCCAGTTATGCAGCCTGACGCTCCTTTAAAGCCTTGGATTTAAAGGCTGGTTGAAAAGTGAATGTGTTCTTTCTATGGCATTTACCTCAGCTGTGTGTAGAGGGAATTAGACTTATGTGACTTTAACTGTGTGTGGATTATGTTGGAGGATATGCTTTAAGAGCATCAAAGTAAGACATAGCTTCTCTGTGGCTTTGTAGGAGAGCTCCAGAAGTCTGTCTAGAATTGTTGTGTAATTAGGGTTGTGTAACTGCCTTAATTATTTGGTTCTTGTTTTCCTTATTTTTGTTTATTTTGAGAAACTTCTTGTTTGTTTTCATTTGCAGATGGGGCAAGACAGCCAGCTCATGATCATGAGGTAAACCTCTTAACTTTACCTTTACACACTAGTGGATAGACTTTCAGGTGAAAAACTTGTAGTGAAGTCAAAACCCAGTTTATCAGAAGTTGGGTGTGAATTCTACCTCTTCCTAATGCAGGTTTGAAAAGATAGAAACACCTGAGTTTCTACACTCATTGGTATGACAGAACTAAATTTGTTAAGTCTCAGGTGGGTACAATTGAAAGGTAAAATGGAGCATAGGGTACACTTAAAACCTAGGTCTGTTTTGTAATGCAATGTTAAGAACTTAAAAATAGTGTGAGACCTCAATAAACCAGCCAAGTTAGCACCTTTAGGTGGCTGTTTTCAGGTACTGATTTTTTACAGTAACACAAATGCTTGTGGCTTCCTTGAGAAGAAAATCGGTAAAGCAACACAATAACTGGAAAATCTCTGGTTTAAACCTCTTCCTGCTCTCCCTTGCCCTCTGCATATGTAAGTATTGGAAAGGAGTGATAATGTCTGGAGATAAAGCTCATCAACTGCAGCACAGGCATCTTACCACAAATCTTGTGTTTCCTGGCTCACCCTGGTTTCTCTCTCCTTGAAATGCTGCAGCTTTCTCCAGTTGAATTACCTGGGGCCCCGGAGCTTCTTTCATGGTTACCAATAAACTGCAAACAAAGGGCAGTGAAAAAAATCTTTCTTATACACAGCCTCTTCTCTTGTAAGCAATAGGGCTTTCTGAAAGATCTGTTTTTCTTTGGGAGGTTTTTTGCCTTGGGAAAGCAATCCAGTTGCTTCTAATGTGTTCATTACAACAGTGACAAGGCTGAGCACTGCTGAGAGGTGAAGGAAAGCAAGTTTCACTTTCAGGAAAATGTTTTAGTAGCATGTTTTTTATATGCCTTTTATTAACTCCTAAAGGAAGTGCTTGCAGTGAGATTATCCTTCAGGAGTACATGGTCCCCAAATTTTCTGATTCTACAGTCACTGAATCCAAGTTTGTCTTTAATTGTACAAAAACTGAAGGCTTCAAGTTCTAGGTTGACTGTGACTGTTACATAACGTTTAAGTTATACAGGTGGCAAACAACGAATTTGCAGTCTTCCCTCTTACCCTTCTAATTCAAGCTATCATTGCTGATCTTTCACATCATAAATGCCATTAAAAATGAGCTCTCCTCACCCTGTGGGACGTTTGAGCTTCATCAGATACAGCTGAACATCAACCTGTCACTCAGACATCCTACTCTGAACTGTGCCTTTGACTACTTGGTGTTTTTCACCTTTATATTTATAAAATCCCACATGCTTATCACCTGATGTGCTTTTGCACCTTTTGTGCAGGGAAGTCAAGTATTATAATCCTGTATAGGTGGGGAATAAGCAGAAACAACTTAGATTGCTTTTAGAAGTGTCTGCTCAAGTTGTTACTGGGAGTGAGGCTAAAGCTTTTTGTCATTCTGCTGCTTTCTCCTGTCCACACTGACTGTTGTAGCTGTGTTTGTGATTAGCAGGTACAAGCTGATGAAGTTATTTCTTGAGAGAATATAAGAAAATAAGGTCAAAAAAAGCTTTTTTCTTTCCCTTGCTCCACTTGAATGTTTATGATGTAGTTTCTGCTAGTCAGTGTTGAAGTTATTTTAAACACTGTGCATAGAGTTGACCTCTAAAGAGTTTCATGATGGGCAATTCAAATACTAATTATAATAAAATATAACTAAAGGATGAGAGAGAACTTTTAATAGATACTGCCTTGAAAAACATGCACACACTGTCCCCTGAGCTCATCTGTGGGCGTGAAATAGAGCATTTTTCTTCCTTCAAATTTCAGTTTCACAAATATGACATATAGCAATATACACTGGAACTGTGGTCATCAGCAGCAAACCCCCTGGATAATTGTTCTCCATTATTCTGTTATTGTCTATTTCCTCCAGCTCTTGATTCCAAGTAGGTCTGGCATCATGCACTCAGTTACCCTTGTTAAAGCTTTCAAAGGTTTGTGCACACAGGCTGAGGAGAGCAGGGGTTTCCTCATGGTACCCACTCTAAGAACATTTAATGGAGCAGTACATTTATTATATCTGTTCCTTCCACTGTCTGCAGCCTGACCATGGCAGGAAAGGTGAGCTTAAACCCCCTCAAATCTCAGCTATCTCATTACCATACTTCACCAAGTCTCTAGGAACTTCAAGTCTGATTCGTTGCAGAATCTTCAAAGTTCAACCTCGGTTTTAATACCCAGATGAGATTGTTGACCCTTGAAGCATCTCAGTCTTATTTAAGGCAAATGATAGAAACAATTTCGATTCTCTTTTGGTTTGAGGGATGACTAAATGATACAGGAACTGAACAGACTTTTCAATAGGAGGTCATCAAAGCCTTAGGATTTTAATCTTCAGTGAACCTGAGAGTGGCTTAAATACTTCAGGGTTCTCAAGAGGACTTTTTATATTCTTGGTAATGTATTTTGTAATGGGAGAGTGCTGATGGTTTTAATGATCACTGTTCGGCTTAGTAGAATTTCTTGCCTTTTGGGAGCTGGACAGTTACATCTAAAACCTTAATATTTTTTGGTTTTTTACCTGAAGAACCTGTATCCTAGGGCTGCAAAGAGAATATTGTCTTCTCTTTGCAGTACTCTCTCCTCCACCATCTATTCTGTAGGGAGCCAGTGATGATCCAAGCCAGTGGCTCTTTGCACACAGGTAGTAATAGTGAGCATGAATCAGAATGTTTAAGATGGATATTCTGTAAATGTTCTAACCAAGCTTCATAACTGTCAACATTTCTTAATGCACATTAATGTTGAGAATCTAGATTTTTATCATCTGGGATGAATTTATTCTTAGCCACCTAGGCAGTGTTTGGACAAAATGAATGCATTATTCACACTTCTGTGTGTGACTTCTCTTTTCAAATATATTCTTGAGACATTTGCCCTGTAACAGCACATACAGAACTTCAGTGAAAAGCACACCCAAATAAACCCTCCTGTGCCTCTGAGAGCTGGGAAGAGTTGCCCTTCCCTCCAGTCTTGCCTGTTTTTTGTGTGTCTCCAGCTGATTCAGGCCAAGTGAGGTTTGAGCTCTCACTCAGTAAATGCAGAGCTCCACAACTGTAATTGTGCCAGACAATAAAAGCCAGCTTATCTTTAAAAGCAATCAATGGACAGTCTGTCTCCTGAGGGAAGGACAGAGTAGCTGTAGTTCCATCTAGCCCTGTCTGTTGTGCTTGACTGTCAGGCATTCAGGGGTGGCAGACACCACCCCGAACTCAGGGCCAGAATTCCCTTATCAGCTGTCAAAGCTTGGGGTTGTGTGCTGGACACCAGTCTGTGTAACACTGCAATTCTGGGTGATGAGGCTGTGGCACATTGTCAGCCGTGGTGTTCGAGAGCTGTGAAAAGCTTTTGTTCTCCACAGACACTCTGTCCTGCTTAACTTTGCTTCTGTCTTAAGTTACAGGTTGATTGTAGTTGCTGCAGTTTATCAAACCAAATTTGTGTTGGCTTTGTCCATAATGATTGAGGTGCTAAAACAAGCATTAATTCCTGTTGATTTAGAAGTGGTGATTGAAGTATATCATAGTAGGCGTTATTTGGCTTGAGTCAAATCATGTTTTGTACAGTTCTTTGACTAAGTTGTAGAGCATTTCCTGATTTAAAAGTGTTTTTTGCTTTTTTGCTTTGGTGGTAAAAGGCCAAGAACCATGAAACTCACTGGGCATTTGGCTCACTGTGTCTCCTGTTTGTTGATACTCCTGTAAAGACTGTTTCAGAAAGTGTCAGTTGGTTAATGGTGGAAAATATAAATGCATTCAGATAGTTTTTAAAACTGAAAAGCTCTCATGTATAATGCCATTAGGGTTAAGGAGTGTATTTTTAGTATGTTGTATGTTACTTCTTAATGTTGATATTTGATTAAACCTGTATCTTGAAAAGCTAAGACACATCCTTTGGCCTTTTTTGGTAGGAGATGGAAGTCTCTTTAATCCATACAGCTTTCAGCTGCCTCAGGTTTTGGCCTCCTTGGCTTTTCATTCTCAGGATCAAAACAGTTAAATGAATCCTGAAAACAAACTGTTGAGCTATGTTATTTCTCTTTCTGTTGTAGAAAGAAACAGATACAAAGGAGAGATCTGTCTTTGATATCCCAATCTTCACAGAAGAGTTCCTGAATCATAGTAAAGGTCAGTTTAAGTTTTGCACGACCCTTTCCTCCTTGCTTTTCCCAAGTTCTTGGCAAATGCTGTCCATCTGAGAGTCCTTGCAGTCTGCCATCTCAGCTCAAGTAAGACTTGGGTATAGTTTCTGCCTTACCTTACCTCTGTATATACACAGTGACTGAAAAGCAGTTTTTCCTGGCATTGTCTTGCCAAATCAGCCTTTTTTGAGAATGTTTCAGATGTTTATTCCAGCCAGTCCAAGCTGTGTCTACTGTTGTACAGGACTAAGAAATATCTAAGATATATCTTGATGGTGATCCAGGCTGGTTAGCAGTATTTTATTTCCCCTCATATGTGGAAGATTGCACTGATATATTTTCTGTTACTCTGTTAGATTTCAGATCTGTGTGTCTCAAGAGTTGAGTATTTTTTGGCAGATTTCTTGAAGACTCTCAACTGGACAGATTTTAGATTCACATGATTTTCGTGGTCAATAGAAAATTATTTTTGTAACTGGTGTCTTGTCTGCAGGATTCCTAGCACTGCTGCTAAACTTTGTGACTCTGATTGGATTTGAAGTCAGTCTTGCAGTCTTCCTCCCTAATCAATTTCCCCATTCACTTCCATTCTGATGCTTTGAATGTTTTCTGATTTGTCTCTCTAGGAATTATCTCTATTTATAATGTGCTGCTGTGGGTGCTATTGTCACTCTGTGATGTTATGCATTTTATCTATAAACCACAACTGCACCATTAGTGATTGTCATTTGAGCACTCCAGAACATTCTGCCCCATTGCCTACCGCTCCTAGAGGTGTTTTTGGCAGCGTTTTGACTCTCTGGGCACGGCTTGATGTTCGCAGCCCGTGAGGCGGAGCTGCGGCAGCTGCGCAAGTCCAACATGGAGTTCGAGGAGAGGAACGCCGCCCTGCAGAAGCACGTGGAGAGCATGCGCACGGCCGTGGAGAAGCTGGAGGTGGACGTGATCCAGGAGCGCAGCCGCAACACGGTGCTGCAGCAGCACCTGGAGAGCCTGCGCCAGGCACTCACCAGCAGCTTCTCCGGAGTGCCGCTGCCCGGTGAGGCCGCCAGTCCAGGGCACGCGGTCTGTGCCGTGCCGCTGCGCTCTCGGCTGTGTCTGAGCTTCTGTTGCATGGGATAATGAGATACTAAAAGGCACGCAGGGGAAAGTGCAGAGTCAGTGCTTTATTTCAGCATGACATTTATTTTCTTATTGCTCTTACTTTTGCTAATAAAGTGAGACACGTCTTCAGTCCTGGCTCTCCTTCACTTGTTTTATGAAAATGGTACTAAATAGAGTAGACAGGACTTGCAGGTTCCTTGATTAAAATAAAAGCTGTGTCTGTATTGTCAGCTGCCAGGGAACCCACTTAGATTCTGTGAATACCCAGCTGAAAGAGTTTGTTATAATCAACTATGAGACCCAAATCAAAGAGAACCATGCTTCATTAGTCCTGATATCCTTGGAACTACTCACTTTGTGGAGTTAGGAGGACATTGTTTAGCAGAATCTGTCACGAGAGGTGGTGCATAGCAAAATCATCTCCTATAGCAGTTAGTGTGTTGGCACAAATTACCCTTAGCATAGTGTGAACTTTTTTGGATTGCTGTGGTCATCAGGATACCTTGTGGCTCATTTCACTGTGTTCACTGTAGGCAGCGGGGAAACCCCCACGATGGAAACCATTGACTCCTACATGAACAGACTGCACAGTATTATCCTGGCCAACCCTCAGGAGAACGAGAACCTCATCGCCACGGTGCGCGACGTGGTGAACCGGCTGGAGCGTTAGGGGTAAGTGTTCTCACCAGGCTGCCCTCGGTGCCTCTGGCACCTGCTCTGCTGCTCATTCCTGTGCTGATCACCATATTGTACTATCAAAAAGGTTTCCTCCTCAAAGCTGCAGGAGCAGGTTGTCTTAATGAAAGTCAAATTGGGTTGAAAGTATTCCACGGCATTAAAGGGTTCTGAAATTCCCTTTAGCTCCAAGATCTTTGTATTTGTATAGGGTAAAAGTTCTGACAGAATGGTAACAGGGTGACTAATTTAGAAGAAGGTTCCTTTCTTGAGTGAAGTAAATGTAAAAAGATTTCAGCAGTAATTATAGAAACTGATGGGCATGAGGAAATTGTCTCCAGAGGTTACAGGTGAACTCAATTCTGTTATAAACTGAAAATACTCTATCTGGCTCTGTAGCACCTGTAGTCAAGCTGTTCTAATTAGGAAAGTTTAGATGCAAATGGAACACTGAGGTATGGTTTAAGCTGTACGTAGCATTTTCTGAGACTAATGTTTATGTGGCTTGTGCATAGGTTATTATTGAGCTCATGATTCTGTATTTTTGCTGCTCTTTAACAGCTGAGAAAACTGTAATAGAGAATAGAGTAGAAAAACAAACTTAAAAAGAAGTAAATACCAGTCTTTCTGCATTGCTGGGCTGCTTTGCATTTCCCACACCTCTCACTCCCCCACTTCCCCATGGTGCACAGCACTAGACAGCCATGAGGAGTTTGCCTCTTGCTATTTTAACAAAGTACATACCCTCATTCTTTAGGCATTTATTATGTAGAGCTCTACTGTACATGTCTTGAATAGTGTTTAGAAATGCAAATAAAGCTGCCTTGTGCCATCTGCAAATATGAAGACAGGGCTTTTCATCCTTTCTGATGCTGACCTTTTGTGGTGCTGTGTAGAACAGTTAATTACACAGCTCCCATTATGGTGTGGCTTTAGCTGGGAGATCATTGTCCTTCCGGAGGGTAGCCAGATGGAACGGACTGCAGTTCTGAGAGATGACTGAGCTCCCTGCAGAATAAAGCAGTGCCTTTACTGCTGCTATTTATGAAGGGAACAGCTTGTCGATCCAGGTCTGGGATTTTTCAGCAGCTCATCAACCTCCTCCTTTTTGTATACTATTTTCAATTAGTTCTCAGGCTCAGAGAATTGGGAGGGGAGGTTTTACAGAATGGCTGAGAGGGAAAGCAGTTTCTCATCCATCCTTTATTAGAAGGGTATGGATAATTGTCCTTTAAGCACCTTGCTAGAAAAATCATATCTCAAAACTACTAAAATCTAGACCTTCATTCTCTTGTCAGGTGGCTTCATCTTTCCTAAAGGTTGGATGATTTCTGTCTTCTGTTGGATGACTTCTGTCTTAAACATACAGATACAGTTTTCTTGGATAAGCTGGATTTGACTGTAATTGATTTAGAAAAAGTAATTCTTCCTTTAAAATTCTTCCTTCTAACCTCTGTTTGAAAAATAATACTCCTTTCCCTTCTTTCCTTTTCCTACCAATGCCTTCCCTCTTTTCAGCAGCAAAACCAGTGTGAGGCAATTAAAAATGTGATTAATAATCACATAGTTTCACTGGATAATGACATGCATGTAACTGAATATAATGATCAAGTAATTGATGGGACTGTTAATTATGCTGACTTTCACTTGGCAGTGATTGTATTTTGAGACAAAATTTTGGAAGGAACAAGGTTAGATTTTGTTGGATGCAAACCTAGAAAAATGGTAGATTCCTTAGAAAAAAAGGAAGTTTTGGATAAAAGGTTCAGCTGGCACGTGATAAATTGTATCAACAAACTGTCATCTTCAGTGGCCCCTTATTAATGTGTATATGAGGCATATTAATTCTGAATGTAAACTCTGTCAACCAAGTGGTCTCTTTGAGGTTGAGACACATCACAAATCAATACCACAGGAAGCTGTGCCATGATGCTCTTTCCCAGATCTGAGGGGGGTTTTGGTGGCTTGGTCCATTGTGTTTAGGGAGTACTTGACTATACTGGTGAATATTTTTCTGCATTGCATGGTAAAAAATGTCTATGTGCAAAGAGTATTTGGGAAGAAGAGGAAGGGTTTTGTTATTTAGCACTGGATGGAAACAGCAACTCTGGTTGTGTCTCTAGAGGCTGCTTTACTGTACTGCATGTTGTGTTTTCAGATCAAACATCCAAAAACCCATGTCACGGTGCCTGCCTAGTCCTGGCAGATTGTAGTCTTCTAACCTTTATTTTTCTGTTTCATCTGCAGGTCTCCTGACCCGGGGAAGCTTTACAAATTTTTTTTGGCCAGTGTGGAATAAGAAGCCATGAGGCAAAGCCTAGGGTGGGAGGCAGGATGGCAGGTTTGTCCTGGGCCCTGCCTTGTGTGTTGTCAGGGAGACAAACAGATCAATGCATTAAGAGATCTTAAGAAGCCACGGACACCGCCCACTAAACATTTGGAACTGTCCTCTGTGTGAACATTTAAGAGCATGCGACTTTTGTGCAATCTACATTTTTTATGGATTTTGCTGGGTGTGAGGGTGCCTGCGTTCTGTGGACTGGCTGACTGTGGAGATGAAATCTCAGCTTGTGAAATGGAGTCAGCGTATATGTTGTAGTAATAACTTTGATGTGTTATATTGCCTAATGTCTTCTAGTGTCTTTTATTTTGTTTTCATGTTTATCCTGTGGGGTTACCTTCCTTCACTTTGGTTCTCTTCTTTTGATCTTGTTCCCTTATTCTTGCAGTACTGGATAGCAGCGCTTGTGTTCTCTGTTCTAACAGGGAGTTTTCCTTGGTGCACTGTCTTGTCCTACACCTCCTGCTATGTTTATAGGAGCTTTTCTTCAGCAGAATCCTGGGGGTTTTGTGTTAGCCTGCAGTTCTTACAGTGTGAGTTTGCTCCCTGCTAGAGACTGGCTGTGGTTGATGCTTTGTGACTTGATTCTACTATGAGACAGACTTCCTCTCTCCCCTTTCTTCAAGCACCTCTCTTGCACATTGCATCCTGCTCTTCTGTGGAAGTCTCCTGGTATCTCTTGAAAACGTTTGCTGGAGCATTTTACTATTACAAAGACCAGTGGAAATCAAGATAGAAAGTGAAACATTAGTTCTTCTCAGCAGGGAAAATGAGATTCTTTGGTTTAGACTAAATCAAGCTTCAGACTAAAGCTTTCCCTTCCTCTGATGCATTGTTCAGTCTAATTTAATGTTATTGCCTTGTTTTTGAGAGAATAATCTCATGGGGAAACCAGTTTTGTATAAAAAGAGAAATGGGCACAGGGATTGCATTTTTTCCCTCCCCGCCCTCCTGAAATGGCTGTGCTGGGAAGCAGCACATAAATTTTTGCATGAATTATTAGAGCAGAGAAGGTTATTAGCAACTAGGTCCACATAGCAGCCCACAGAACTCAGCGTTGCAGCTTGTTTTTGCTCTCACCTTTTGTACAGTTCAGGTACTGCCCATGGAGCCCATAGCATTCAGCATTTTATGTTCCAGCTGACCTAAATGGCCTTTCACTTGCATTGAATAGAGATCTGCATGTTTGAGTCTGAGCTATACCACTCCTGGCAGAGCTGAGGCAGCCACTGTCTGCCCTGGTTTATGCAAAACTTCCTTTGCTTCCTGTCAAATTGTTGCTTCTGCGTTTGGCTCAGCACTTGTTGGACATCTCTGGGCTTTATGGGGGTGAGAGCTCTTGCTCTCCCATGACAATCTCTCTGCTCCTGCTTAAGACATCTGTGAAGATTCCCTGTTATGAGTTGGAGGTTGCTTTCGTTACAGGAGTGTGTTGCTGTCAGCATCACTTTAGAGTACCCGTGACACAAATATTTTGAAGATTAAAAAGCAGTTTCTTCTTTTCCTGCGCTGTACACATGGACTTCATACTGGCCTGGAGCCATCTTCAGGTCAGCACCTTGTATGCCAGATCTCAGCTTACTCCTGGGGTTATTTCTGTAGCCAAGAAGCAAGGATTTCCATGTAAATCAAGTCTTCCTTCAGGGAGGAAACTCCTTTCTCTTGTTACCTGTTTTGCTTTCACAAAAAGGAACCTCAGTTTGCTGCATTGACTTCCACTCTCCTTACCGTGGATGAGACCAGCTGATGCTGCCATGAACTTTTTTGGTGGGTTCTGTAGTGAATGTTGTTAATTCTAGAGGTTGTTAATGCCTCCAGAAGAAGCACCTACACCTTCATCTCCTGTATGTATCTTGGTTTTTTTAGAGCTGGTAATGTTTGACTCTTTGTCAAAGTGTCCAAAATGCGCTGTATAGCCAAAACTGATTTACAAAATCCTGAAGTTCTGTCTGTGGCATCCTACCCAATACCTGGAGTTGTATCCCATAAAGACTCCAGACATTCCATGTAATGTAAGGTGCAGTTCCAGGCTGTAACACATCCAATCTGTCACTAAGGTCAGATGGCTTCAGGCTGCCCTGCTTACAGAAATCTGCTCGTGGGTACTGCTCATCCATCTCTGCTGAGAAGCAAGCAAGTGTTGTGGGATAGGAAATGTAAGGTGATATCATTAGCTGGGGGCTGATGAATCTCTTGCATTTTCCCACAAGGAAGGAGGCAGGGTAGATTATCCATCTTGAAGCATCTGGGGGAAGACTGAGTTCTTGCTCACTGATGATGTGACAGATGATGTTTTGTCTCATTAAGAAGCTTCTTATTTATGTTGATTAACCCTATAAAAATGGATTTTGTCTTTCCAGTGTTTTCAGAGTGTCACTTCAGTTTACAGTTTTCAGTGTTGACTGATTAAAAAAAAATGAAGTGGGTGTCAAAGAGAAGAGCAGAATAAAATGCTTTTGTCACTTGAAGAAGTGTTAAGAGAAATATATGAAAGCAAAATCCATTTGCTGGATTTATGTGTTTGGAATTGTTTAAATGCCAAGTTTTCTGTACAATGTTTTTGTAATTAAACTTTGGAGCTCCTTGGTTTTTAAGAAGTTGATATGCTTGTTTGACACTGCTTCATTAAAATTGTTCAACGTTGAATCCATTCTGATTCAATTTTAACTGTGTTTTCATGAAAGAACTACTGCTACATTGATCTCTTGTCTGGGATTTTGGCAACTCCACATTAACCTTTGAATGGAAATGTGCCTCTTCCACCTCTCCATCTTAAGTGTCTTCCTCTGAAAAAGCTAAAGGAATTTAGGTTATTACTTACAGTGGTGAAAGCTTCAGAGCCTTTAATTGTTGCTAATGGTTGTCAGGGCTGTTCCTCAACTTGATTAACTTTAAAAATGACATATTTCTCACTCAACCCTTTTTTTGCATCCTTGTCTTCCTTCATCCTCCCTCCCACCATCATAGTGATTTCCCACCATAGTGATTTTCTTTAAGACCCTATCATAACTATTGTTCCCCACTTGATTTTCATTTCCCCTACTAGATTCTTCTCCTCTCTTTACCCACCTGCTGGCTGAGAATGGAGCAAACTGTAGCCTCATGACATTTGTACTTGGTTGTGCTCTGTGGAGGAGTTTGAATGACTTCTGCCTCTGCTGGTGCTCTCACTGAGGTCACAGTGCTGTCAGCAGCCAGGGCTTTATGTTACTTTTGTGCTCACACCTCATTATTTTGGTTGCCAGATTAAGGCCTGGTCTGTCTATACCAATAGGCTTGGTACTGTCATCTTCCTGGGACAGAATATATTGAGATTTAGAATGCTTTGGAGACTTTAAAACAGTAATTGTGTAATGGTAAAGATACCAAAAGTAGAAGGAATGTGAGGAACACCAGCATAGGAGAATTAGCTGCCATGTGACCCTGGCTGGTTTGGAGCTGGAGACAGCAACAGCCAGACAGGTGCACACCCGGAGGAAAGAGTGAGAGCAAAACAGCAGTGAGTTCATAGCAAGAGAAAAACCTAATTCCTTTTAACCTGTGCTCCTGTTCGTGGCACCAGGAGCAGATGGTGGTAAATCATGCTCAATTTGAGACAATGTGGTGTAATACTTCCGCTGTTTGTTCCTGTTTGTTCCCCCGTTTACTCCTCAGCTGGGCAATTGGACTGATGATTAATTGTCATCTAAGGGAAGCTGGGGGGATCTGAGGCCTTTGGGCTCTTCAGAGGAAGAGATCACTTCCTCTTTGCTCAGGCAGGTTCCTGTTGATAATGTGGAATGTGGATTTATTTGGAATCTGAAATTGGGTCTTTTTAACCTTCTGCTTCATTTCAGCTGACTCCTTCAGGAGTACATTGATGCCTCTCCTTTACTTTTACCATAGAATCTTTCTGCTTGTGAACCATGAAGAGTTTTGCTCCTTCTTTCTCCTTCATTGCTGATAGTATTGAGGTTTTTTTAAACTTTAACTTTTTAATATATATTCATGATTTGCTTTCTTAATTGCAAAATCTCTGGATTTTGTATGAACTGTACCATTTTGGTTTGTGGTGAAGTATTCACATCCATTATGGCACAGCATTTATACAAACTGATTTATGGGTTTTATTAATTAACCTATAATTCTTATGCTGTGCAGGTTTGGGGGTTTCTGCTATTTACTGTGTAAACACTAATGGTTTGTGTGTCTGAAGATGTAGAAATGCAAGTTATTCTAAGATGGAATTGTAAGTGTATCTGCTGTCTCTTCCTTTTGATGAAATGGCTCCTCTCCTAAAGTTGTGAAATATTCTGTTTATTGAATGGTCGTGCATGCTCTGGAAGGCAAAAGGCATTCTCACTTTTCCCTAGAAATACGTCTGTGCATTGAAGTCCATGTGATCTTTTTGTTTATAAATTTGGATTCTAAAAACTTAATGAAAAAGAGTTCTGCCTGTATCCTTGGCTGCTAGATACCATCTGGTTTCCTTGATTTGAGTGGAACAGTGTTACATCCACTGAATACCTGACTGGCTGGAAATCACAGAGAGAGTTCTAGTTTTTGTTTTGAAGCAATAGCCCTGTGGGATTTCTCTTTCTATCTCATATCGGCAGTTCTAGTTTTATTAAATCTGTTCTAGTGTTAATCAAGAGAGAATTCCCTCATCTAATTTATTTGAAATACTGCTTAAGCCCGAGATACTTGCAGTGAAATCCCCAGTTGAAATTTGAGGCCTATCAATGTGTTATTTCAACCCCTCACCCTTCAAAATGGGTGTTAACAACTGTACCAGTATTTTAATTCTTCTCAGAGGAAGTTTCTTTTCCTCAGTAACACTTCAAATTCCTGTCTATGCTGGTTTTGTGTCCTGAATATAGGAGTAAGAGAAGTAAACTGGGCTGGGGGCAGATGAGCAGTGAGTTTATCAAAAGTGCAGGCCAGCAGGATGGCTGAGTGCAGGAGCTTTTTCCAGAAAAGCTCTGGAAAATGAATCTAACGCCTTTCCTGGAAGGGACCGTGGTGCTTTTGGGATGAATGCAGCAGAACACAGGCTGCACTCCCTGTGTTTAACAACTGCTTATGGAGAGTGTTGACATTGTCATCCAAAGATTTCAGTTCTCTTAAATTGCCTTTACCCAAGCAAAGCATCTGCTCCTGTAGAAGGAGTAATTGCTGTATAGGGGTGTGTGGCTTTCAGGCACATGTATGAACTCAAGGTGCAGGAGGAAGGGTTTCAATTTCCTTTTGCTTACTGGCATCAATGATGAGTGGCTCAGGCACATGTAAATGGGCAAAGACAAAATCTGTTTACAATTTTGTTTTCTCTTTTGTGATGAAGGTGGCAAGAATTGCCTTCTGTCTTGACCACATTAAAAATCTGTGAAGGGACTTTGTAGGATAAGGACAGAAGAAGAGGATACAAGAATAGAATTTGCCTTTATTCTCAGGGTTAATGTTCACTTACTGCCAGTACAGAAATGGTTGAATTTTCAGCCTCAGTGAGTTTGAATTGAGACCTGCAAATTTCATACATTCTTGAAGTGCTTTTGAGGAGGAACAGTAGCAAAGTGAAAATGTAATTCCAGCTGCACCCTCGTTTCAGGACTTCAGTTATGCAGTAAATGTGCATTTCCAGATATCTGAAATCTCTATCCACTTAACCAATTTCCTCCTGGGGGGAGCAGTGCCCTCTGATGATCCATCTTGGTATCTCGGAATGAGAATGCGAAAGCCTTGGCAGTGAGGACTGGAGCCAGAGCTTCTGCATGTGAAAATTTGTTAGTTCTCTGGTTTGGTTCAAGGCAGATGGCAGTTTCTTAGGGTTTTGGTATCTGTTTTTTTTTTTTTAATAGATTCGTATCTTTGTTTCATGCAGCTACATTATTCTTTTCCTACCACTCTTTGAGAGCTGGTCAGGGTGGAAGTGGTTCAGCAAGTATTCCTGTGTTACAAGGAGAGCAGCACAGAAAACATGACCTGAGTTAGCTTATCTTCGAGGTCATCGTTCTGACAGCAACGAGTGGCTGTGATAAAGATTTCTGCTTGGCTAAAGCTGTGTCTGTGTGCTGGCAAAATCAGCACGGCTGACTTGGAGCTAGCAGGAGCTGTGAATGCATAAATCCATGGAATGGAAGCTTTGCAGCTGTTGGTATTTACACAGAACTGTGTCTTTGCAGAGCTGGTTTTTGTTCTGGAAGCTTGCAGCAGCTTCACACTTCATCAGCCCCAGCAGCTCTCAGGTGTACAGCAAGGTGGGAGCTGCTTCTCTGTGGTCTGGCAGGAGCACCCCTGCCCAACCCTGAGCTTCACTAGTGCATCAAAATACTAAAAAACTACACAGCTTTTGCTTGTTGTAGAAAGTTTTCTGTATTTTGTGAACTGGCTGAGCTCCTGTAGAATCTGGCAAGCACTAGAGGTTTTGGGCAGTGAGCAAGAGGATCAGAGGAGAGGAAGAGAAGCAGGAGCTCCTTTCTGGAGGTACCCTGCTTGCATTTTGGCTCCCAGTTTCACGAAACTGCACACTGAATTGATGTGGGAGCACAGACTGTAGAGAATTATCTCCTTTTCAGCACCTAGGGCTGTCAGTAAATACATGACAGTCAAAATAGAACTCCTGGCTTCGTGCTGTTGCCGTTATCTGTATGCTTTCCTGTCCTGCCTTTCCCTCCCTTGCTCTCTTCCTTTGTGCTGAGCTGTTTCAGCTTAAAACCAGCTAAAATTGACTTAGGTGGCTCCACTAAGAAAGATTTTTCTTATAAAGTCTTTCTTATGAATGTCACTAGAATGTCACTATCCAGTGGATTTAGAAGGGGCTCGTAAGTACTTCAATTGAAGTATTTAGAAAAGGCAAAATTATGGAAATAAGTATTTAAAATTATGTTGTCTTTTGAGAAACGGGGGCAACAAATCAACTCAGCAACAGTGCTCTTCTCTCTGATACCAGTTTCTAAGGCAGACACTGACAAAACAAACTGAAGGGATAAAATGAAGGTTTTTTTAATCTGGGGGAGGGGGATGAGGGGCAAGATCACATTACTGATAAAAGAAAATATGTAAAATAACAAATTCCAGACTTTCTCCCTTGGGGTGTGTGTTCAACTGTAGAAAGAATGTTTATGGAAGAATACATTGTGCTGTTTAAGCATGCTTCAAAGAACAAATCCTTTCTTACCTTGTAGAAATTCATCTCAGCTTTTTCTGTTTTACTTTCTTTCAGACCATAAGTCAGTAGAAGTGATGTATGTTACCCATGGGCCAGTTTGCACAGGGGTAGCTTAATCTGGGCACGTCCTTACCTTGGACTGGAAGTCTGTTGTATTTAATGGGGTGTTAACTCGGTTTAGACCCTGGGATTTCTGCAGTAATTTTATTGCCTGCAAAAGGAGCAATTTGAAGCTAGATGAAGTGAAGGTATGCTCTGTACCATACCTGCTGAGCTTGGCTATGATGCCTGGACACACCTTATTCTGGTGTTTCTGTTTTCTTCATCACATCTCTTGCATGTATTTTCCTGGTAGTCCTGCTTTGAGCTGGAGGGTTATCTCCCCTCTTTGAGGAAACAGATCCATAGGCACTGCTTTTGGTCTGTTCCCAAGTCTGTGTCAAATGTTCTTGGCAGTTCAGGCAAGCATAAGAATAATGGATTCTGAAGTCAGATTTTACGAATGAGGCTGTTTGGTAGTTGAGTTCAGTTGATACTGCAGCAGAACCTAAAGTGAATTACAGTCCAAGACATTTATAATGTTAAAGGAATAGGTTCCTCTAATGCTGAAGCACTAACAGAACAAAGAGGAAAAATCAAAGACAAAGATAAAAAATCATCTTAAAGTGGACAAACTGCAGGAGGACAGACTTTTATAAAGACTTCTGTCGGGTGCGGCTGTTTGGTGAGGGAGGATGGTGTAGATCAGCACTGATGCCTCAGGACACAAAGCTCAATTGTTCAGTCCTCTTACACAGGTGGTCTTACAACTCCATTGTGATAAAAGCACAAACAGTTTCGTGAGCATGAAAAAGCATTGGGATGTTAAATTACTGGGCAGTATGTGTTTAGTGTGAATGAGAGACACGATGTCACTTGTGCCTGGTGTTTTGGAGAACAGACTGCAGTAACTTCATCAGAGTCTTCTGAAGCACAACTTTGGCCTGAACTAATATGAAATATCAGGTTGGTTTGTCTCAGTTCAGTTTGTTGTCATGTGCTTTTGACATATTTATGTAGTAGGAAACACTTCACAATTAGATCAACTGTTTTCTAAAGCCAAAGCTTCAGGGAAAAGTTTTTGGCCCGATAAAATTAATGAAAATTTAATTTTTGACTTTGCTGGAGCCAGGATTTTATCTGCAGTCTTCAGCAGTTATATATGTGGTTATGGATTATCAGTCCATATGGAAGCTGAAACTGTGTCTCCAGCTTTTCCTAGACTCATCCAGTGTCTGTAATCTTGCAGCTTCACAGAGGAATCTGCGTGGGGGTTCTAACTAAGGAAAATCCAAGAGGAGCTCCTGCAATGTATTACCAGGCTGACAAAGCATATATTTCTTCAGCTAAAATAGCAGTGCTCTTTCACGTATAATGGGGTCACTGTTTCTCTGCTGAGTTTCTCATGTTATTGATACTTACTAGCTGGGTTCCAATTTGATGATAAAATATCAGCACTTCAAAATCCTAGGAGTGAGAGGGCTTCACATCACCAAAATGTCAGTCTTGTCACTTAAAGAAACACTTCTGTTACTTTCTGTCACTGCTGCTGCTTTTTCTTTATGATAGGAAATGCCAGTTGGATTCCCAAGTTCTCCACTAGCAATTTCTCTGAATCCAGTATTTCACTACCATGGGCAAATGCTGTGGAGGTGTTCCCAGGGTGGGCTGGGAGGGCTGAGCCTGGATCCAGAGGATCTGGGTTTGTGTTCCAGGCGCTCTCTGTGTGACAGATTCTATTTCTGCTTCATGGTCCAGTCAACAAATTAACGAAAGATACTCGGTTCAGTGATGATGATGGTAAAAGAGCTGATGGAAACACAGTTCTTGGGCAGGGGGCTGCTTTTGGTCTGTGTCAGTTCTTCACTGTGCAAATGAGAAGAGTAAACATCAACCATTTAGACAGAGCTGCCTGAAAAAAGGGGCTGGGTCTTAGCCTGTGTGTTCAGGAACTACTTCTGTGACCTGAATAGGAATCTATAGACTTTATTCTGTTAATTTATCTACCTCCACTGATTGTTTTGGATATGATTACGAGGATTTGGGGTTGGAAATAGTAATTTCTTGTTGGCTTTTAAATTATTATTTAAAGTAAACTTGTGGTATCTTTTTTCTGTTTTAGCTGTACTGCCTGAAATAGTGCAAATCTTGCAGTTGAATCTTATTTTCATTATTCTTTCTCAAGCTCTGACCTTTAAGAACTCAAGTGGAACTGGTATCTATACAAGGAGGTGGCAAAGGTCTTGTGTAGCCTTCTGAAAACAGTGCTGTTCTGTTTGCATGGCAGAGTAGTCAGGAAGTGTATCAGGAAAGAAGAGTGGATAAGAGAAAATGAATGACATGACTGAGTGCAGTAGCCAGAAATAACCTCCTGCCTGGGCTTGATCACCTCGCCAGAAATTATCAATATAATGGAAGTGTGATTTTACACCATCTTTAAGCATAAGGGTGCAGTCTGCCTAGATATACATTTATGACAAAATTCCTAATTTTGGTGTGAATACATTAATATAAAAATCAGTGGCCATATAGTCTTACATAATTTAACTGTATCAGTTTAAAAGCTGTTTATTTAGCATACTAATGAGCCCTGTCTGGGTTTGATGTCTACCCACAAGACTGTGCATAATAAATAATAACCATTGCAAAAATTGTTTCTCAGGGTCCTAAATTCACCATCTCCACAATCTATATTTGCTCTTCATGGGCTACTTAATTTCTCCTGAATTTCAGTCTTGTTCCTCACTTGAGTCAGTGTGAAGTGTGTTTCTACTGGGGTTTTTTTTAAGATTTAGAACAAATGACAGGCTGACCCAAGGGGTTTGACTGGGGAGGGAAGAACACTGAGTGCTGCTTCAGCTAAAGAAATCATGTTTTATTAGCCCAGTCTGATGTTTGAAGAAGAGAACAGATCAGATGTGGGCTCCACTGGTAGATCTAGAGCTGGCTAGGTTGCTGCCCTAGAGGGAAAGGTTCCTGTCAACTCCAGATCTCTCAAGAGACATAATTTGCTGAGCTGGTGTGATGAGAAGGTTCACAGGTAGTGTCAGTCTGGATGGTTTATTAGTTTAAATGTCTGGTGTTGGGAGGTATGTTCTCAAGCAAAGGCTTCTAAATATAAAATAGTCGTGTGAAGTTTTCATCTTATGAATATTCACTTGTTGAATTTACATTTTGTTTTTCATCTCTGAGCTCCTAGAACAGGGCCTTTCACAGAGGACAGCCTTCCCATCTGGCTGAATAAACTGACAGAAAGGTTTTGCAAAAACAGTCCCTTGTTTAACATGTCCGTGCCCTCCAGCTAGTTTCTTTCAGAACACTTTAAAGACACAGCCATTGTCACATGCAAGCCTGGATAATCTAAACCTTGAGCAGAAGTTTGATCTGTGCACCCCTGAATACCTCGGCTGTAATTGGTGCAGGTGGAACTGATACAGTTTTGCCTCGAGAGACTAAAGCAGTCCAGAGGGGACTTTCTGGATTCAGAAAGTTCTTGGTGAAGTTGGGGGAGAGCAAACACGCCTGTCACACACCCGTGGGGCGTTTGGAGTGGCTGCCTGGGAGCTGCAGGGGTCAGCTGGGATGCAGGGCTTGCACCAGTGCTTGCAGAGGTACCTGTGCTTCACGACGCTCTGAGCCCATGGCTGTCACTGCTGTGCGCTGCCATCAGGAGAAAAGGAGTGACATACATAAATAATGCATTCCTCAACCCCTCCAATACCCCTGGGTGCTTGATTGCTTCTAGGCTGTGGGTTTTGTTGTTCTGTTCTCATTTACTTTCTTTTTTCAAGTACATATCAAGTTATTTCCTGATCCGGCTTTGTATGGTGGCTAATGGAACAAAATTGATGCAATTGCTCCAAAAAAGAGGCTTTTAGCTAGTAGGTTCTAATTAAAGGAACCCTTTTTCATTTTTCAGAGAAGAAAAAAAAATCCTTCCAAGGGTCCACTTTCTTTGTATCAGATGAATATATATGCAATAATTTCCCAGCCTGATGGAGACAGAAGTTGAAATATGCTTGGAGCAGTTCTACTCAACCGTATGTATGTGCTGGCATTACCTGGAGCTTATTTCTCCCACAAGGTGATATTTCTACCATGCTAATCTTGCTGCTTCCTGCTGTAGGCAGTATTAGGGAGAATGTGTCAGAAAATTTGTCAAAATGGCTTTTTCTCAGAAGATTCCATTTCAGTTATGCCCATGGGAACAAAAAAAAACCAACATAGGTTTAGTTGAAAATTCTATGGTTCTGTGGTTTGACCATGAGTTTTAGGGGGAGGTCCATATGCCCAACTGCAGAAGCTCCTGTATTTACAAATTCTACTTACAGGTTCTCCAGGGAGATGCTTTCTTTGATCCTGCCTGCTTCTTTCATGTGCTTGGTTGCTTAAACAAATGGAAGTGAGGAGATTTTCTCTGCTTCCAAGAATAAAACCCCAAACTCCACACTTAAAACATGATTAAAATTAAGCAATTAAATTTCACGTGTGTGGTAGGTTCTCAGTGGCCAAAGCTAAGTGGAACTGTGAAAGGGTGTAGTTAAACTGCCTTGATATGACATGGACTGCTCATTGTGCTGCCTGGATCTAATCTGGTGGTGGGGGAATTACCTTATCTCTAAACCTCATCTCCCTTCCAAATCCACCCTAATGTCAGACTGAGAAATCAGTGCTTAGGAGAACAAAGACACATCACAAATGCAGCTTCCATGCCAAGTGCCAGGAGCAGGGTTTTTTTTTTAATCTTCCTTCTGTATTAGTAAATCTTCTTAATCAGGCTTCCCAAGGTAAGTCATTGCCTGATCCTCAGCCATCCCCAGGAAGAAAGTGATGGAAAGAAGGAATTGCAGCTCTTACACAGTAGCCTCAAGACCTGATGAAAAGACATGGTGGGTAAGTGTGCAGGAGGCTCAGTACAGGGGAATCTCTGATTTTCTTCCCTCTATAACCGTGTGCTTCAGAACCACTTTTCATAATTCCCTTCCCTTACTGTCCTAGAGACCAAACAATCTCCTGCTCCCCAGTTGGAGCATTTAGGCTCTCTATTCATGGAGAACCATTCCCTATCACTCCCTACCGAGCCTGAAAATCCTTCCTGTCCAGCATTTGAAAAAGAAATCCTTTCTCTGTCTGTCCCATTCCTGCTGGCCCCCTGCACCTGAGCTGGCTGTATCTGAGAGGCTCGAAGCCTGTAAGTGATGCTGTTTCCCTCTGAGTCAGAGAGGCTTTTAAATCTGAGTGTAAAATGAGCCTCCTCCAGCAGTAAACAGCCGATCATACACCTCCTTTGAAGTTCCCATTTAAATAACCTCCAGGGCTTTGCTAATGCGGGAAGCCAGCAAGAGGAAGTAATTCCCTCCTTCTCCCCTCTCCAAAGCAGGGAAAATGAATTCCCTGGCAGAGGAGGGACACTGGTTTTCAGGGTACTGCAGAGGAGATGAACAGCTCTCGTTTGCTCCTTAGTTAGTGAGTCAGCACGTATTCATTCATGGGCACAATTTATTAACCTGTGAACACCACAGATGATGGTGTTATCACTGTCATAAAGTAATTTTAATTTGTTACATAATTTATACAGTAGCTGCTGCATCAGAGGGAAGCCTGTATCTGTCATGTGTCCAGGTCCTGGTGTGCTGCTGGGATGGGAAGAGGATCAGGGAAACAAAGAGGAGGGGTCCTGGCAGGACTGTGGCAGCTGACCTGGTTGCAGATGGTTTTCTTGCGGGTTCCCCATTCCCGTGGGTTGTTCCTGGTGTTGCTGCTTCATTTAAAGGTGGCTGTGTGTTTTCAGGCCTCCAGCTCTACATATGAGTTGATGCTTGGATTTTTCCTGAAGGTGGACAGACATAGCAGGAGCACAAGTGAGTTTGTGTGACATCTGGCAGCACTGGAGGGGTGTTCAGTGCTGTGGTGAATGGAGGGTGTCCTGTGCTAGATGGGATCCCGTGATGCTGGATGTCAGCATTTTATGTTTTTGAGATTATATTAGGGTCTTCTCCATGGACTGATGTCATGTGGCTGCCAAATGTGACAGTACAGTAAAATCTTCTGAGACCTTTGTAGCTACTGTGTGCTGCAATGATTTAATAGGAGAGCTTTCTAGAGAGACAGCAGCTTTGCCCCTTACTGCCCATAACGATTGGGAACTGAGGAACTGTGGTGAAGTAACTTTCCTACTTGCCTGGATATTGTTTGCCAGGTAGGGTAACCAGTCAGTACCTAAATGAGTTCATAATGAGTTATTCTTAAGTGATTTATTAAGTTAAGTGATTTATTAAATAGTAAAGTTTATTCAAATAATTAAATAGACTTTACTAGTGCACCATCTTAACTAGAGCATGCCCTAAAGGCATCTTAAGTCTGAAGCCAACCAAGCTGCCTGAGGTCAGCTCCTCCTGGGCTCAGAGGTGCAGTACTCATGGACCCCTGCATTTTCAGACTGCTCTTAAACAAATGTTTGGGGCTTATCTTCCACAAGGAGAAATAAGTGCTTGCCTGAACATGTTGTTAGTCAGTCCTTGGCCTGACTGAAAGTGTGGGGAGTTCCAAGGCAATTATACCTGTGCTAATCATAATTTGCTCCTTAATCTAGGAGTATCTGCCTCTATGTCCGTGTTTATGCAAGTTGCTGAACAGTTTGATTAGGTGCTTTGAATAAACCTTGTAATTATGCCACAGATACTCCTGATCCATTATGTTATTTTTATTCTATAAGTTATCACTGCCCATTGTTGTAGCACGGTAACACTTAGAGGCTGCTATTAGAGCTGAAGCTCAGGTGTGCTAAATATTGCACAGACGTACAGTCAGCTGCAATCTCTGTCCTGGAGGACTTGCAGCTTGGCTGTGCTATTGTGCATCAGCCCATTAGAGCACCCTGAGAGGCATTAGTGCCCCAAATAGTTCCATAGGTTCTGTAATGGAAATGGCCTCGCAGACCTTTTAACCTGTGAAGGCAGCAGTGTTCCTGAATTCAGCTTTGTCCGTGCTCTTCTGTCATTATCCGTGCTTGTTAGACTGAATTTTGGGAAATGATAGTTTCAAATGTGGTTGGAACTGGCCAATTCTGCTTTCTCAGTGAGTCCTCCTGAGGGTGGAAGAGTAGACCCAAGCCATCCTTTTTTCATGTCCTCAGCATGGGTTTCTGTTTTGTCAAAAGCATTAGAACATGAGCTGAATTCTTTCCCAGCTGTTTTGTACTCCACCAGATTTCCCTGACCTTGTGCCAATCAATGATGAATTATACAAGTCCCCATTGAAAACACTGCAGAAGCCAGAGCAATGCCAGCCTCACTGTGTAGTACATTAAGTCAAAATATTTTAAGCATAAGACTGATGGGTATGATTCTTCTATTTCAATCTGCTTCTTCAGATTAAAAAGCTGCTAAAAGCTTCAGCTTGTCTTGATGCATCTGCTGCTTCAGGACCAATGAATGGCATGTCCAGGACTGGAGGCTGTGGGTAGGAGGATGGTATTTTGTGATAAATGTACCTGATGGTGTTTTATGTTCACAAAGTTTTTTAAAAGCCTTCCACAGAAAATGATCAATCTGTTAGAGAGAATACTGAAAGATCATCTAGCATTCCTTTGACTGTGAGCAATAAATAATGTCTAAAAAGACCACAGACCTCTAACCTATGCAAAGTTACGTCACTTTTTGCTTATGTTTCCTTCTCGCCTTGCCCTCTGTGGTGCTGTTACTGTTAAACTGGCTATAACTGGGTGATATTATTTTGTAATATTTTATGTATTGGCTCTCTTACAAATTCTCTATACCCTTTTTACAGTTTAGTGGCTAAAAGATTAAATCTGCAAAGATTTATATGAAAAAAAACCCATAAACTAACAGATCATTGTTACTTTTCATTTGCTTTGCATTAAGTTTTCAGTGTCAAAGTTTCAGTGAGCCGGCTTCTGTGATGATGGGAACCAGTGGTGGTAGAGTTGATTGATTTGATTTTATTGATCTAAGGATATGAGGATTTCCTGAGTAAGCTGGAAGGTGGGAATCGTGCTCAGAGACATAGCTGGTGGAGCCAGTCTGTAAAACCTTTGAAATGATGAAAAGGCATAAATATCAGACTTCTTCCTGTTAGACTACTGTGATCTGTCACAGCTCCAGTGGCAGAAGGAGGAGAGGTGCAGAGGCTACAAAAGGCAGCTCATATTTCTGGAAGTGGCTGGTGGGATTTAGAACTGGTTTTAGCTCACATGAAATTTTGGGACTGAGGCCAAGCGCTATTTCCGTAATTTGAGGTTGACCCGTGGCTAGGATTAAGGGTTTGAATTCGATTTGCTTTAAATCTGAGGCTGAACTTGGTTGACACCTGCTGGTTGGGATTCTAGGAAATCAAAGGAAGCTTCATTGACTGACATGAAATTCTGTTTTCAAATACTGGTGAGAAATCAAATATTTTTCAAGCCATTTTCCAACTACAAAATGAGAACTCAAACTGGTGATGCTTAGGTCTGACCTCAGCACCCTCATTTCTCCTGTTTAAGAAGCTGGAGCTGGCAGAGAAGAGAAGAAAGACGTCTGGTGGCAAATAGACATTCAATTGGCTTAATACAGGGACTATTTTGCTGCAGTGTAACTGGAGCCTCTTATTAAGAATCTGATGGCACTTCTAAACAAGGAGAGCTGCTCCCTTGGTGGGGGCAATCTCCAATCATATGCCAACATTGCTTTTGACATATTTATGACTCCAATAAAATCTCCCATCTGGTATATTTTAAAATAAAATTGAAAATTTATCACTTTGCTTTAGTTGGTTTGTCGTTCTCCCTGAGAGAAGATAGCCAGGCTGAGATTATTGCATTGGCAGCCTGTCAGCTGAGGTTAGGCTGAGGTGTGATTTAAATTTCAATACTTTCCACATTACAGCTGTCTGGGGTAGGGAAATTACAAGGAGAAAAGCAGAGAGTCTGTTATTTTTATTCATTAGTCTCTCCTGATTTGTTTTGTTTTTCTTTTGGTTTGTTCTGCTTCCTGCATAGTGCACCTGGAGAAAAAGATCCTCCCCATTTTTCTGGGTTTCCACAACCTTTGCTTGGTCAGAGTTGTGTGGGAGGGACAAGGCAGACCCCAGGTTGTGTCTGTGTCTCTGTGGCTGTGCCTTGGGGCTGGGCTGTGATGGCAGGATAAAATCCTTCTCCATGTGGGGCACTGTGCAAGTTTATAGCACTTAGAGAGACTGCAACTTCTGGCCGAGCTAAGGGAGCAGTGCAGATTCCCATTTCCCTACAAAGGACCAAAGGAGAGATGTGGAAGGCATTTTGTTTCGCTTAGCATGGACAGCTGTATCTAAGCAAGCCTAGATTCCATCACAGCAGAGAGAAACGTGCATTTCTGGAAGCAGAAGCAAACATGCTGTGAGTGTGCCTTGCTGTTTCCACGCCTCTATGATGGGGTTTGGTCAGGTACTTTGAAACAATGTGCAATAGAAGAAATGAATCACCTGCCACAGGATTTCTTTGTGTGTCCATAGCTGGAGTAGGTGTGGAATGTGGAGCAGCTGAAGCTGAGTCTGGTGTTCAAGCTGCAAGCCAGAATCTTTCTCCCAGTGGGTCACTGGGACTTCCCATTTAGCCTGCAGTGGACAGAAACTGTGGAACAGGAGCGTTTTGTCTGTATGCAAACCTCTCTGAAGTGGAGGGCTGTCTGCAGGCCTCGGGCAGGCACCAGAGCTCTGTTCCTGCTTTTGATTTATGCTGGAGTCATGCCTGGCTGGCTGCTCTGGCATTGCCCACTGATGCGTTTGATTAGGTGCATTTGTTTCTGTTTAGGTACTCGATAGTCTGACTGTAAAATTATCAGAGGTCTTACCTGGACCTTAAAAGAGAGTAAAATGCCTTTATCCTGCAGCTCCAGCAGTTGCTTTGTTGCTCAGGTTGTGACTGGTGCTGCAGTGGAACCAGTGGCTGCCCTCCACTGCAGGTGTAGGGGTAGTAAGGTAAGAGGGCATGGCTAATTGAGATGCCCATGTGAGGGCTGCAGTAGTTCACCCTCCATAAAACAAATTCTTGGGTCCCCTAGACAGGGGGAAAAATGGGAGAATTGCCAATGAATCTCCAAATGGATTTTGGCTGCAACAGGGCAGTGCAGACACAGTAGTTGATACAGTTCTCAGATGGCTCTGGGGACTTCCAGCAGCAGTGCAGGTGCTTCTGGAGAGGATTAAATTCTACACATGAACTGTAGGCATTGAGCCTGTGTGGGGCCAGCTGTGACCTCAGCCCCACTGCTCTGTGTGCTGTGCTCTGAACTGCAGGGTGAAATGCAGCCCCCAGTGGATTAGGTTAATTAACTGCAGCCTGCATTGGAGACTTAGGAATTATTTTCTCTGGAGCACACATACAACACTTACAAGCATGAGCTGGGTATTTGTGTAGTGTTTTCCTCATTTCTAAAGTGTGCGTTTTTGACTCTTTATTATGGGTAATAATAATAGGCTTTTGTTGTTCTGATACATATTTGTGCAGGTGAGTGTATGGTTAAGGATCTGCCTGTGTGCATTTGAGCACAACACAAGTTCTGGAGAAGTCTTCTGGGAATACTCTGTTTGTTTATGGTGGTGTGCTTTCTCCAGTGTACATTCTGTGCACATACAGTGCCTGTGTGTGGCATTTCATTTGATTGTTCTGTTTTCCTGTTTTCTGGGCTGAACAATTAAGGGTGGTTTTTTGAGTGCATCAGATGTATTATTTCCTTTCACAGCAATTGTGCATTTGCTAATGTCAGATTTATTCTAAATAGATACACAGGTGCAATTCTTCATTTGTTAGACATAAATCTTTGTTACATGGAATGAATGGATGTTTTGTCTGCATGTTCAGTGTGTATGTGCTCCCTTGGTACACATGCTCCTGTTGCCTATAGAAAAAGGTGCTTTGCACTGAAAATAATCTGTGCCTGCCTTATGTGCTGTAAATGTGTTTTTGTGAATGTGGGGGTTACAGTATGTGTGCAGGGTGTGCAGTAAATGTGTGGCTCTAAAAATCTGTGTGCTCAGTTTAATATTTGTGCCAGGTAAGCACGTTTCTCTGCATTTGCTGGCAGACTTACACAAGTGTTGAGTCTTCATATTGTTAAAATAACAGAATTGTCCACATATTTTCTAATTTTTTTAAAATGTCCTACAGCTTCCATGGTTTAAATTTCTAAATGTCTGTCCAAGTGATATATGCCAAAACATCAGGAAGGATATTTAAGCAGTTATGTCAGTAGAATGAAACAAAGTCATGACTTAACGCTTTTCTGATGCTATATAAAAGGGAAAATGGTGAAGAAGGGCCACAACTAAAATACAAAATGAACAAAATCAACCAAAATAAAGTCAGGCGGTTTGCTCTTAAACTGGAGACATCTACAGCAATAGAATTCACATGACTGTATTGCTATTTTTATGCCATCCTATGATCACACCATCCTGTCCCAGATCCCCCACCCTCTAGGGTCAGTCCCCAGGAACCAGGAAGGATGATGGAGCCCTCCTAACCTTGTTGCTTCCTCCTGTCTGTCCTGCTAGGTGCTTTGAAAGCGAGTGAAGGCATTCATTATCCCACCATTTCTTTTCAATGACATTTTAAAAGACCTGACACAGTAGGAATGATTGAAGCGCCTGCTGCTTTTCTCTGTAATTATCCAGTTTCCTTGTTGGGACTGAAATTATTGCCCTGCAAGAGGGCAGTGTCCCTATTGCCACGTCAGAGCTACCCAAACACAAACCTGCTTGGCTGCCACCAGCGCCACTCCACGTATCCAGACATAGAAATGCTTTTCCTTGGCTGGGTTCTGCTGGGGAGCGCGCCCCAGCCTCGGCTGCTGGAGCTCCAAGCGCAGTCGGGCGAGGTGCTGATGTAGATGGTTACAAAAACTCACCCCTTTCTTGTCTCCCTTTTCATAGCAAAAAGTAGTGCACAGAAACAAGGGACAATCAGTAATTAGTCCTCAGACAACCTTTGCTGTGGATTGCCCAGTTGAAGGCCATGCCTGTAGTCTGTGGCAGGAACAGGAGGACAAAGCCTCTGGGATCATCAGCTTGGTTGATCAGAGCGTGGTGCTAATAACACCAAGGCTGTGGGTTTGCACCCTGTATGGGCCATTCCCTGAAGAGTTTGACTGGAGGATCCTTGTGGGTCCCTTGCAGCTCCTAATATTCTGTGGAGGAACAAATACAGCCAAAATGGAAGTCACAGGAATAGGATGATGGTTGAGAAAAAGTCTCGCTCAATTACGGAGCATCTTCTATGGCATTTGCTTTTTAGATGGTTTTAAGGAGTGTGTGCAGCTATTGCCAAGGGAAGTTAGATCTGGACCTATCAGGAAACACAAAAACTGGGAACAGCTGTAATTTCCTCAGCAAAAGGTAGGAGTGTGCCAAAGATGGTGTGAGAGACCAGAGGGAGCTGACAGGGATTCTTGTAGGTATTTGTATGACAGCTGCTATTCAAAGTCTGAAGAGTTAACAAATAACTAGTCTTGATGCTCAAGGACTGCCCCTCTGCAGTTTCTTGAGTTCTCTGTCTTCACTTGGGCTGTAAATTCCTCTCCAGAATGGATGCTGGAGTGTTAGTGGATGAGCAAGGTGAGAGAAGCGGGGGGGGAAAAGATTAGGTTGAAGCATTAGTGAGGTAAATGATCCTTCAGCCCATGCTAAGAGCTATTTGTAATAAGCAAGGAGGCCAAAGGATCCTGTGTAGCCTCAGGTGTGCGTGCAAATCCTGTCTCAGCCCACAGGGCTTTCCTGGAGCTCAGCTCACACTCCAGCTGCCTGGCCCTCACTTCCCCTTCCCTTGGCAACACTGCTGCCTCTCCCCTGCCTCCCCTCCCTTCAGTTCCTTGTGACAGGCTTAGAAATCCTGGGACCCCTGATGCTGGAATGGCATTTTGGCCTAGCTGGAATTGTTTATAAACACAGAGCTTTGATGCTGTCTCCAAAGCCTCTGGAGAGCTGAGAAGGGCTATTTTTCATGTGATGCTTTTGGAGAATGCCATGGGAAAAGGTCAAGGGACAGAGTGGGAACCAGTAGGTCACATACTCATTGGTTTAGGGCACCACGACAACATTGGTTCTCTAAGCTCTCAGAGCCTGCTTTGTAAAAATAAGCACCTCTCAGTGAGCTGCCTGGGAAAGAGCGGGGACACGCCTCCCACAGCGGCTGTTCCCGCGTTCCTCGCAGTCCCTTCTCTTGCCCTGGCCCTCACTGTGTCTCAGCATCCCTGCGAACCGGGCTGATCCCACAGATGGTGTGCAGCATCCTAAAAACCCTCTTGCCTTCTGCTTTGACCCCTGTAATGGGAGGAGATGTTCTGTCAGCAGGGGCCTTCTGCACCTGGCACAGATGGTGTCTGGCAACAATGCTGCAGGATTCTTAGTCCATCCCTGTGTCACCACCCTGGCTCTGTGGGCAGAAAGAGCTCAGGCCCAAACAGCTGTTTGCCCTTTGATTTAGCATGTTATCTTTCTCATTTTAACTGGGGTGGAGGGAAGCAGTCTAACAAATCCTGTTTCCTTTTTCCTCCCTGATTCACACTACTACAACTACCAGCCAGAGTGTGGGGGCTCTGTGAAGGAACAGGAAGCAGAGGGGTGAGGTGGCAAGTCATTTACATTAGAAATATAAGCTGAATGTGCATTTCCCTACTGCTGCCATCAATCACTCAGATTTCCTGTACGCTACAGAACAGAGGAATGGAGTTTGCTTGCTTCCCACTTCCCCTGGGAATGGAAACGCTCATTTGTTTCACTGCCTAGAAATGCTGATCACTCAAAACATTTATTGTTTCAGAGATACATGTAGTTCTGAAGCTGAATTTTTCAGCTTCCTCTTATCTTGTCTTCAGAAATGTCTTCAGATGTCCTGCAGACCTGGGGACTGACTCTGCTCTGTAGAGATGTGAAGGTGCTGCTGCAGTAGCACAGGAAAGCCCACAGGCAGTGGAGCAGATGCTTCACTGCAGAACCCTGGCAGACACCCTCTGCTCTCCATCAAACCAGTTGCTTTAGCTTGTCCATGTGGCCTGGCACCTGATCCAGTGAGATGAGGTTTTTAGAGTCCTAAGTCCTTCTTATTGTTGGAAACTTTTCAGTGACTATTTTATGGGGCTAACAAATCTGTTGAGTGAAAATTATAGTGGGGAATTACATGGGGCAGACAGATCAGCACATGTTCACTGTTCAGCTCCGTTGGAAGGGATGGGGACAAAGAAGAAACAGAACCCAAAATGTGGAACTGAGAAAGGAATAGAAAAAGAAGAAAACCAGAAAGAAGAGGTGGGACAAATAAGAAAGTGAATGAAAAGTCTGTAGCAAATAGCAGAAAACAACCAAGTAACCTTCAGGTAACCTTGCACACCACAAAGGTAAAATAAAAATGCCTGTGTATTCATTGCCCTTGTGATAATGTGAAGGTCTGGCACATTCCTGCCATCTTTGATGGGATCTGGTCTGTGATTAAGAAACATCTTCCTCTCATTTAACAATCTCTCATTAGCCAAATTCCTGCAGAGGAAATGCTGAGTGCATTCCTACATGGGAGCCCTTGGGCTGTGGACAGTTTGGGACTCGTGGATAACCAAAGGGATGGGGCATTGAAACTCTCGTGTGATTCCTGCAGCCCTTGTTTGGTGATGGCAGCGCATCTCTGAAGCTTCTGTGGTGGCTGGGACTGGGATGTTGTTGGTATTCAGTTGTAAGAAAGAGACTGGTGAGGCAGCATGTCCTTGAAGCCTGGTGGTGGCCAGGAAAGCTCTCCTGGCTGTGGGGGCCTGGAGCTCTGCTCCCTGGGGCTGTGAGCTCAGCTGCTTTTATGAGCTCAGCCACTGTGGGTCTGGGCAGTAACTCAGAGGGGACCTGTCAGGAAACCCAAGGGCTGGAAGGAAATGCTGCTGGTGACTCAATAGGCAGAGCTCTTCCCTCTGTTGATGTTGGAGCTGAGCCACGCAGACACATCCCTCCATAATTACCCACCGGTTACTTACACTCCATGCTTTGTAACCACTGGCGTTCTGGTGTGGGGATTTGTAAGGCTCAATCCATCCCGGGAAATCTGATATCACACCCGTGCTTGCAGCCTCTGAGAGGCAGGGATGTGTTTGCCTCTAGCGTGAGGTGTGTTTGGCCCATGTGAACACGTCTCAGGCACGTACAGATATTGTGACCGTGCAGACAAATCACGGATTCATTGCTGTGGCTCCGTCGGTTCTGCCTGCCCGGGAATGGTTGGTGTGGATTACGTGCACAAAACCCCAGAGATGTGTCATTAACCACTGGGTTCCAGCCTGGTGAGGAGTCAGTGGCCTGGTGTCCGGGGAGCTGTGGGATGGTTGGGCAGCACGGGCGGGGACTGGGATGGACTGGGATGGACTGGGATGGGCTGGGATGGCAAACACCGTGCCGGGAGGGAGCTCCCCGCGGCGGGCTTGAGCGCGGGGGACCCCTGCTGGCACCGGGAGCAGCGCGCCGAGCCCAGCGATCTTCGCCATCTGTTCTTTTCCATTTGCTCATTTCAGACATGAAGTCATGCGATGACTTCAGCTCTAGACAGAAAACACAGTTTCAGCTCTGTTAACTGCAGTGAATAGTTGCACCTTTTTTTTTTTTCTTTCTTAATGATCCTCTTGGAAATAGGGAGGTGCTTTGTAAAGCTGACACAATTTTCGATCTGTATTGATTGCCACGTGATATTGGTGTATTTTGTTGCATCTGCTCCCTTATGCTGAGGAGTTCCTACTTCAAACTCCTTGTAAATCTATTTGACCTGTGCTTGTGCTTCCATCCAGCCACAGTGGCTGCCTCTTCTCCCTTCTCCCCACCAGCCCAGTGTAGTTGAATTTGGTGAATGCCATTCATTGATCTGATTCTTGCCTGTGGGGGTGGTGAGACTGGCACTGGGGTCTTTCAGACCTTGAGGAGCTGTGGATGCCCCATCCCTGGCAGTGTTCGAGGCCATGGACTGTCCTGGTCTAATGGAAGGTGTCCTTGCCCATGGTAGGGGCTTGGAATGAGTTGGTGTTTGAGGTCCCTTCCAACCCAAGCCCTTCTGTGATTCTGCAACACCCTTATCCCACTCCTTAGCAAATGCACAGATAATCTGCTTGCTTCTATCAGGGTTATGTCTGTGTAATTATTGTCTTTGCTGTGGCTGGCAGAGGGACCAACCCAGCCATGCAATGGATACATCCTGGCTCTGCAGCACCATTGTCTTCCTGTCCTTTTTGTGAGAACAGCGTTCTCTAGAATTTTCTTAGGTAACAACCAGCAGCAAGAAAATCATCTCGGCTCTCATGCTCCTCATGGGGCTTAGTCCCTGACACTCAGAAGTCAGGGACTGTAGTCTTCCAGGGATCTGTTGTTGTGGCTTGATGAGTGATGGGCTGGGAACTGGAAAAGCTGGGCTGGACATCCTGAGGGGTGCTCATTTGGGGTAAGTCACTGTGGGCTAATCACACAGAGGTGTGTAAAACAGGGATAATGGTCTGACTCACCTCTGCAGAGAGCTTAGAGAACTCAGCTGAGTTCTTTTTCTGCCACCTCCCAGCTCCAGCAATGGTTGACCTCCCTTAGGACTCTGACAACAGCAATTCTGCTGGTGCATTAGGAATGGCAGCAATACAGCAGGGCTCTTCCTTCTCTCCCAGTGATGCTCAGTAGCTGTACACAACATCATCATTGTCATCATTAAGTTGCTGTGTGAAATCACCACTTAGTGTGTTCACTGAGTCAGCTCTTTCCTGGACTTCACATTAGAGCTGACTGATCAAAACTAACACTATCCTGCAAAAAAATCTAGAAAGCTGAGATTTCTTTTCTGCCCAATTCCCTTCTGCGTTGCTGTTATTATCTGTCAGTGCTTTAAATAGTGAATTTTCTGAGGTCATGAGCTGTTAGAAGCTGCTAATGATGGTGCATAAAAGAGCTGATGGAAAGATTGGCTTAGAAGAACCATGGGATCCCAGATAACTTCTGGATAAAGGGTTCCAGTAGAGACTGGACCTTGAAGTTAATGTCTTAATTACCACTGGACCTCTTCATGAAACTTCCAGCTCTCATGTCTGTAGGAGACAATGAGTATAAAGCAAGGGGTGGTTGTTTCTTTAAGACCCCCCTGCACTGCTCCTCTCTTAATTTTCCTGCTGACACAGATTTTCCTCTCTTGCTCAGTTTCAGTGCACCTGCTCATATAAACTAGGCTGCGCTGGGTTCTCTCGAGCTGAGCTTGTGTATGGTAAGAGAGGCAGCACCAAAAGCACATTCCTAGGCTGAGAGGAGTCATTAGTACACAAGGAGAAGCCTGGCTTCAGCAGCCCCACAGAGGACCCACAGGAACTAGTCAGGAAGTGAAGGAAGTGCCTTTAGTTAAAGGTCATGTCACCTGACGTAGGAAAATGCAGGGATATTTTAGAGAGGTAGAACAGGAGGCTTCCCTATTGGAGCTAGGTACTCACTCTGCCTATATATCATTACTATTGTCTTATATACTCAGCACAAACCTATTTACCTATGCATGCTAAAAGCTTTGAACTCACATTCAGCATCAAACCAGACAAATTGAAATGTGAATTCCCACATTATGTTTTACTTGAGCCTCCAGGTCAACCTGCCTCGTCTTAGTCCTGCTTTAACTTAAGTAATGTGGGTTAGACAGCCTATATTCAGAACACGTATTTTCTTGGTTTTTAAAACCCATTTTTGTGTAACCAGAAGGACTTAGAGATGCATAGGAAGGCCTCTGTGGTCAAATTTCAGGAAGCCAGAGTGTGCCAAGTGGGAACTGGTTAGAGCTGTGGAGGAAGCTGGCAAATAGCTGGAGAAGCCCGAGAGTTTGGGGGCAGCAATGTCCACTGGGCCTGTGCCCATTTCCAGCTTGTTGTAGTTGTGATGAGAAACAGAATCTCATAAAGTGTTTCTGTGACAGCTTGTTTGGCCATTCTGCATGCCTGGAGGAGGGAGGTACTCGGTCAGAAGGAAAGGTGCAGCTGAATTTATGTCCAGCTTGTGGAACACAGCCATGATCCCTGGCAGGGTGTTCTCCTCTCAGCTTTGTGTGTGGCACACCTCCCCAGTGCCCCTCCTGGCGGTTGTTGATGCTGTTCTGTGTTGCTGGGGTTCCCCGTGGCTCAGGGCTGTGCACAGTCCCTGATGTGCCCCAGTGCACTCCTGTGAGCAGGGCTCCAGGGCTCTGGGCAGGGCCAGTGCGAGCCAAGGACAAGCTCAAGTGCTCCCCCGGCCTCAGGAATTGAGAGAGCAACTGTGGTGAGGTTCCAAATTACACTGCAGGAAGGCAGGGTTCCTTGGAGTCTGGGTGGGGGCTAATCAATGTACATTCATCATTAATTTATGCATATAAGGGGCTTTTGGAGTGGAGTTGTCGTGCTGGTTTTGATAATGCTAACTCTATCCACCCTGCCAGCTGCTGCAGTGTCGTGGCAGTTTGTGTTGCTGCATGCAGAATTATGGTGCTTTTGTGGGAATATTATGTTCCCTGAATAGAGCCCCACAGAGCAATTTGCTCCATCCTTACAAACCCATCCAAATAACTGGCAGTGCCTTACAAATACAAAACAATTGAGAAAATAAATGTATTATACTGTACATCTGTGACAAAACAATGCTTTCATGTGCAAAGAGAGAAATGTGTTTGTTTAACTTACGGTCTCCCTTTTGGAAATAAATGCATTCATTTAAATCAAAATGGGATGTTCTTCACTATTACAGTATTTTGCATGCCAGATGTAAGAAATATGCTGCTTGAGGAGCAGACACAAAACTTGGAGTGGTTGATCTTACCAAAAGCATGTATGTAGTGCCTTATCCTAGACCCTCCTCTCTTCCTGCAGGGGGTCCTCTGCTGGAGTGGGAACCTCCTGCCTTTGTGCATGGAAGATCTGTGTGCCAAAGTTTGGGGGGTGTGGCAGTCTGGTGTCCTGTTTGCACACAGGAGAGCTGATTTTCCACCTGGGCTGTGCCCAGAAGAGAGTGCAATCTGCAGCCACGCAGCAGAGCTTTGCATTGCCATGATCATGGGGCAAATTCCCTGCAGGAGTTGTAGCAGTCCAAAAGACTTGATCCTTTACAGTTTTTGTGTTAAAGAAACACTAGTTTCATTTATATTCAGCAGTAGAAGTGTTAGATGGGGAAACATAATCAATAAAATACAGGTTGAATGTTCTAATATTTGTTTTAAAAATGTGCCCCATCTTGTAATTTTCATCTTTTTAAATGGTTGAGCTCTTGTAATGAAAGTCTGCTGCATTTCAGTTTACACATAAGCTTAACATCATCAAGCCAAGTTTGTTCTGGGAGTTAACATTTGCATTTTTGAAAGCAGCAGCAGCCTGATCCAGAGCAAAACCAGATGAGAATGTATTATAATATAGCACATTACCAGCTGTCTGTTGGGAGGTGTAAGAATTGTCAAAAAGGTGCTGAAACTTGATTTCAGTGGTTTTCCAAGTCTGGAGTTTCTTCCAATTCAGTTGAAGATCACTGCTACCAGGAGTAGGAGCTGTAAACAGAAATTCCAGGAATGACTATTAGAAGGAAAAATAGCAAGAAAAAGAAAGTATACACCTGATCTTTTCCAACCTAATCTTTTAATAATAATAATGCTCAGACCACCTTCTGTGCTTCTTGTTCTTCCTTAATTGAAATCACTTCTCAGATTATAGATGAGAAGGAAAGAGTTAGGAGTTTTAGCCCCCTGCCAGTGTTGGCTGACACACACTGCTCTGTAATGGTATTTTTTTCACATGTATCATCAGGTCTGGGCAAGCATTTGATTGTATTTGTGTTTCAGTAGCTGGAGGGCCACAAGTCGAGATTCCCAATTCAGCCAGTCTAGCATTAATAAATACTCTTTAATTGAGCTGGAAAGCATCATGGTCTGCATCCTCCCTCTCTGAAGTGTTCCATCCATCTTAGCGCTGTGTCCAGCAGCCAGAGGAGTCATTACACCCTGCAGGAAACGTCACCCTACTGAAAGCCAGCACCTGCCTATTGACTGATTGACCAGCAGGGCTGTGCAGCAAGGGAAGTTTGGCCCAGCTCTCCTTTTCCTCTGGATTGATTAATCAAATTCTTCAAATAATTGCTGCAGTTGTGATTAATGTCAACTGCATAGCTAAGCACCCAGGAGAATAAAATGACTCTGTTTGAAAAAAAAAAAAGGCAAAATCCTGTAAATGAGTTAATTATTTGCTCTGCTCACCTCTCTAACCTTGTTATGCTTGTAAATGAATAGAAATATTGATCTTGGAGCTGATTTTTGTGTTATCCATCTTGGGGGTTCAGTGTAATTTTGTGCCCTCCTTTTGACCAGGGACAGGCTCTGTCTGCTTTGATCTGGTGACCTGTGGGAGCAGGGCTGGCTGGACCACTGGGGCTGCAGCTGACCCCAGGATTTTTAGGGCATCCCTGAGTTAGTGGTTCCCCTACTCTCCATGGCCACCGTGGCCCCTGGCAGCAGCACCTCCTTGGCCACCTCTCTCGGTAGCAGACTCTACCACCCAGTGGCTGCCGCTGTTAAAACAATCTTGTTTCCTCCCATTAGCTTCAACTCACATGCAATTTTTCCACGTTCTCAGTCTGCCAATACATTTCCACCCCCTACACGGACAAAAGGACACTTTAATTGCAGCCCTGGCTGCTCTGACAGATCTGTGCCCTGTGGCAGTGCAGTGCCAGGGGCTGCAGCTCGCTCACAGGGGGGCCTGCTCTGTTCCTGCCCTGGGACAGAGATCCCAGAGCCTCCCCGTGGAGCTGCTGCAGCCAGAGTTGTGTGTCCCAGCACTCTTCCCCAGCTCAGCAGTGCCTGGCAAAATGTGGGGCTCTCAAACTGACGGAAGAATGCCAGTTCTAGGAACATTATCAGGGAGGTGCCACCACCAGCAACACAGAAAGCGCCTCTGCTCCTATATTTGTGCAAATATAAGTAAAAGAACCTTTAAAGCCAGCTGCTGGTTGTGGCCATGTGCTTTAATTTCCTTGCAGTTTGGATTCCAGAAAAAGGTTGGTTGTCTCAGCTTTGGAAAGGCAGTTTTAGACACTCTCCAGAGACCATCAGCTTGTGTAACACAGAGTTGGGACAAGTCCCGTGATGAGCAGGTACTGTTTGCTGGCCACACTGTCATGTTTTCCTTGTGAAAACTCAGTTTCAAGAAGCAGGGAAAAGCAAGTAAACAGTTACTACAATATCCCTGCATCAGACAGAAGCTGAGAGAAGGCTGTAGTCAGGTGGGGGTCAGTCTCCTCTCCCAGGTGACAAGCAACAAGACAAGAGGAAACGGCTTCAGGATGCACTAAGGTTGGATATTATTGGAAATTTTTCATCAAAAGGGTTGTCAAGCCCTGGCACAGGCTGCCCAGGGCAGTGGTGAATTCACCACCCCTGGAAGGATTTAAAAGCTGTGTGGATGTGGCACTTGGTGACATGGGTGGCCTTGGCTGTGCTGGGCAAATGGATGGACGTGATGATTGTAGGGGTCTTTTCCAACCTGTCCAATTCTGTGATTGGGAAACAATAAGACACCCCAGCATAGAGGGAACATGATGGCTTTCTCTTCTGCATCAGACTGTGGTGAACACAAAAGGGCAGCAGCTTCTAGCAGAGCTCTGGAAGAGATGTTAATGTTTCCCAGCAAGGCAGACACAGCTCCACCAAAGCATCCTGATGGCCAGACACAGGAACGAGTACATTAGAGCCAAACAAAGACTTTGTGCCAGGCTCCATCATCAGTCCCTGCCCAGACACAAATGGTCTGAGTTGGTGCTGAGAGAGCCAAATTTTCTCTTTTTTCTTTTTTTTTTTGGCAGCAGGAGCTGAGTTATACATGTAGCCTCGGGGCTATATGGACTTGGTACAGGCATGGCTGGTGCTACAAAGATAAAATAAGTAAAATAAACAAAAAACCATTTTTTGCTGCTGGACTCAGTGGCTTCACTTTGTTCTGATGTGGTCAATGCCAGGTGCCATCATGGGAACTTGGCTGCAGTTCAGCTGGTGAAACTTGATATGTTTTCTTGTAGCTTTTGGATGTGGCTGTATTTTCTGGCAGCTGGGGAAAACAGCTTTGAAAAATAATAGTGGCTTTTAAGTCAAATTAGTGTCCACATTCACTCCATGCTACTAGAAGCCAATCATTTTAAATTCCTACTTGGCAAGTGAGACTGCTGTCTTGATGGCCACTCTCTGTAGCCCAGTTCTCATAACTGCTACTTGTTTTTCACTCCTTTTATTTTCTTTTAGCATCTGGCTGAAGAAATGCCTGATTGCTGAGGTGTACGATCTGGTGTAGTTTTTAAGGTACCTGTGCTTGGGTTTCTCTCCTTTCGTAGGACCAGTCTTGCAGGAGCAGAGGAAGAAAAAAAAGCAAAAGTTGGTGAAGCTTTAGCACCTGCCTTGGGCATGGTTCAGCCCTTGAAAACCACCAGTGCCTGCTCTCAGCAAGGCACCTGATTCCAGCTGTCCTGCCTGGACTGAGACAGGTGGGTAGGGAGTCTCCGAGGGGGAGCCATTACAGCCTATTCCAGGTGAACAGAAAAAGGAAAGAAGCAAAGCTGCCTGTGAATAGAGAGAATCAGGACAGCAAGAGGTAGATGGGCTGCTGAAATAATGCTGCCTTTAACTGTGAATAAGTAACAGCATCACAGGAGGCATTCAGGGCAGCAATTTTGGAGGGTTAAAAGGAAGGTTAAAGATTACATTTAGGATTAGGATTAGGAAAATTGGGACCCCTAAGGCATACTCAGTGAATACTGAAGATAAAGGCATATGCAAAACTGGCTCTGTCTGGAGTAACGACTGGTAATTAGGTGTGTATGATACACTTCATTTTTTTTGTATTAACACCTCTATATTTAATATCTATGGCGTGTCCATGTATAATATACAATATCCATGTTATTAGCAGATTAGATGTTATGCAGACTAATTCCTTGGATTTATGGAAGTCTTAGAAGTTGCTGTGCCAAGAAAAAGGCTTCCTCTGGCAGTCTTTACCTGAGCTCCTGTCCAGGAGCAGCTTGCACATGAGGATTCCCTGTGGTGCTGAGTGCCGGGCTGTGAGCGCAGCCTTTGCTGAGGCGTGCGCTTGGCTGGAGCTCTCCCGCCCTCCCTGAATGCTCAGGGATAGTGCAGCCTGTGTCAGCACGCAATGCAGATGCCGGGGAATGAATAAAGGGGGAAAGGAAGGAGCGAGCCTGCCTCTGTCATCCTTTTCAGAGAGCAGAGGAAGGCATTAGCAGCCTCCAGAGGGAGTTTCACTGCTCAGCTGGTCCCTAGGCACGGGCAAGTGGTGCCTGAGGGACTCTTGTTGATGGATGAGCCTGTTTTACTTAGTTCTGTCGTGGCCCTTCAGAAGGCACTTGTTTTGTGTTTGCTTTGAAAAGACTGGGTTCACTGTTTGCTGCTTTGGTGTGAGGGTGTCAAACCTTGCAGAGGAAGCGAGGCACCAGAACAAACCCCCTCCCATCTGTCCCAGAGCCTGTGCAGCACTGGCAGCCCTGGGCTCTGCCAGGTGGGGCTCAGGTAACCCAGGGTGATCAGCTGCACCCCCGGAGCCTTGTTTGTGGTGTGGGATCAACTCACACAATCACCACTGCCCTCTTCCAGAGCAGGGACAGCTCTGCTGTGTGAGGGTTGACTGAGTTGTTTTGTAAATCTCAGCAATAGAAATGTGTCCACAGTCACCCAAATAATGGAAGGAAAAGATAAGAGCATAAAATGATTATGCTGGTGAAAGAAAGGAGGAACTAGTGGAGTCTGAAAGAGATACAGGCAGGTGAGCAATGGGCCTTGTGAAGCAGAACAAAATGCATTATTATTTTTAATGGAAATTCAGCAGAGGCTCTGTAGATGTGCTGGGCAGAGGGTGAGTAGAGAAATTGCTAATTCTGTGCTGTTGGAAGTGAAACCAGCTTTGTTCCACTGCTCAGGCAAATGGATGTGGCAGCTGGAAAGGACTTTCTGGCAAGGGATGGGAGGAACCCCATGTGGGGATTGCACTTCACACCTGCCAGGTTTTCTTCCCATTTGCACCACAGGAGTCCACTGTGCTGGTGTGAAGTTCTGGGTCCCCTGCAGAGGATATGTCTCAGAAATTTCAGTGTGACACTAATTCCAGGCTCCTTCCTGCCCCTCTGGCTTGCACATCAAACCTGGCCACACCACATGCTCCCTCTGGCTTATTTAGTCCCTAAGCAACTTTTCTGACCTAGGCCATCCTCCATCTAGTATCCTCCCAGGGTGTTCGAGCCTTGCTGCCCTCAGAAAACCTCCTGCATGTGGGATTTGCAATAACAGTGTAGGATCCCTGGTAAGCAGGTTAACTATTTCATCCCAATTACAGGTAGCTAAAGCTATGCTTAGCTTCATGCTCATAAATTAAGGGAAGGTTCTGATGCCAGCACCAAGGAGCAGAACCTAGACTTTCACAGACTCTGAGGTCTTCTCTCTTCTTTCTTCTGGGTAGGGTGCCTAAAGCTGAGTTTAAAAAATGACAATAATGTCAATAATGTGATGGAGTGTCATAAGGGACCTTCCCATTGTGTTTAGTGCTCCTTAGAAACTGGTTCCCAACATTTATTCCAGAGGCTCGAGAATGTGACACATTTGAAAAATAAAATATAACAAAAAAACAAATTAATCTGTGTGCATGGGGAGAGCATTCCCAAGAAGGGCATTTGCTGAGAAAGAGCGAGCATTTACTTTGTTTCAGGCAGAGCAAAAGTAATTAAGGCACAGCACCTACCCAAGGTCACTGGTTGGCCACGTGGGTGATGTAGAGGGATTTGGGTGGTGGTAGTGGCCTGTGATGGTATTTTATAGAAAACAGTGGTTGGGTTATTGTTTCTGAGGGTTTAACCATCCCAGATGCATGACTTGGCACAGCACAAGCTCTCCTGGCATGAAATCATGCTACAAGTCTTGGAGATGCTGAGGACTCCTGAGCCACTGTGCCAGCCAGGGGGCACAGGTGAGGGCAGCACTGCTGTCCCCTGAGGAGAGGCAGGTAACAAATGCTGTATCTCAGGGCACACCTGAGACTTGTGCCAAGCCCTCTTTTGTGAGGGGTACCTGTGCCAGGATGGGCTGGACAGTCTGTTGAGCTGCATGTTCTCATTCTGGCTCAGGCAAATCTTCCCTGTCCGTGCTTGTGTAGTCTGAACACCGGGCATCCAGCCTGCCCTTTGTCTGGCGTTTCAGGGGTCAGTGTGATCAGTGCCAGGCTCTTCACGGAGAAGCACTGTGCCCTAGCACAAAACCAGGAGGGTTTCCTTTCCACACACAGCTCAAGCTGGATCTTTGGGTGACAGGACCAGGCTCAGCTCCCTTACAGCCCACCAACATTAAGCATTTTCTTTGTAACTGCCAGTGCCCAAAACCTGATTTCTTATGCAGGGTCTGCAGGGAGAGGAAGCAAGAACAAAAAGAGAGTGAGGTTTTAGGATTTGCTTTCTCAGTGGCGGTTCCCTCTGATGCTTCGTGCATGTGCTGGGGGAGTGCAGGAATGGAGGGGATGCCACTGCTTCGTTCAGTGCTCCAGAAGACTAATGGACCTTGACAACTGCAGCACAACATGGAAACCATTAGAAAGGGAGGAGTGATTAAAGCCCCCACCATCCCACCATTCCCCTGGGCTCTTAACCCCGTGTTGGAGCTGAGCAGCCCAGCAATGCCTCCTCCCAGTCTGCACAATTAACATCTCTTGTCACTAATTGATTCCTGTGGTGCTCACAGGACAATTAGAATTTAAATTGCCTTTTACAAAGGTCATGAAAACATGATAAAAGACGAATCTATTAGGGAGGATCACTCAGGAGTCTCTCTCCTTTTCTGCAGCGATGGCTGTTGCATATCATACAGGCATGAGTGAGGGGAGCTGGGAGAGAGGTTCATGCTTTGGGTTCATTTCTTGATTGTAGTTCATGGCAGAGGCTCAGCTCTTTGTGACTTGTGAATATTCTTGCACTGAAGATGGCTTTTAATTTTTTACTGCCTCTTTTAGGAGTTTTTTGTGTCTGCATGTGCTTTGTCTTTTTTGATAAACTTGAAATGCTCGTGCTGTGCTTTAATCTTGAATTTACTGCGGAGGGGAACCTACAGTGTTTGCAATGTGCGAGGAAAAGATTTGCCTTTGCAGGGCAAAGGTGTCCGAGTACAAACCTGTCTTGGTTCCTAGAGGGTGGAGTAATGGATTAAAATCTGCCAAGACTCCCTGGAAAGCACAGGAAGTGAGGGAAAGGACAGCTGAAGTGTTGTCTGCACAAGGGTGCATTGAGGCTCTGAGTACTTGGTTCACTCCAGCTTCCTGCAGAGCAGTCCTCAGCAAGGAAGTCCTAAAAGAGAGTGCATAAGGTCAGTGTGTGAGGGCATCACTCCTATGCCCATACTTGCAGCTTTCCCCTTCTGTTCCTGGTACTTCTAGGAATGGCACGGTGACTTCAGGAAGCTCTGGAGCTCCTGTCATCACATCTGAGCTGGTGCAAACCCTGCATCCAGGTGTCTGTAGCTTCAGGGCTCAGCAAGCTGTCTGCATTTTGCCTCCAAAGCAGAATATGGAAATTTGGGGTGAGCTTACAGGGGAGCTGGTACTTGGCTGGCACAAGGAATATTCAGAGTTGTTATACTGAGAGCAACTCCCCTCTGTCACCCTCAAACCTCGACAGTGGGAAGAGATATCAAGTTTGTGTGTCATGGTTAAGGCAATGTCTTGTGACTGCAGCAAATTGTCCTGGCACAGATCTTGGCAGGTTACCCAGTTCACCTGCCCTCTCAAAGGCAGGACCAGCTCCACCTGTACCCCTGACCTGTTATCCAGGAAACTTCTCACACCGCCTTTGCTGCAGCAGGGATTGGGCTGAGGGGCAGATCCCCTCCTGCAGGAATCAGCACATCTTGTTCTGACGCACTGGGCCTGCCTCAGAGCCAGCATTTTGGACTAGCTGTATTTCAGGCCTGGCTACATGAAAAGCAGTCTTAAATCCTGCAGTTCAGTCATTGCTCTCCTGTCTTGTATGCCCCAAGTGTGGGGTTTGACAGGAAAAACAAAGTTTGAGAGCCACTACTGTGGTCCAGAACACGCCTCAAGTAACTACAGCAATATTTCATGCTGAGAGAGAAAATCTAGCCAGAAAGTCCAATTGCCCATCCCATCCTATCCCAGTGGCATTCCCATTATAAAGAAAGCTGGCTGGCTATTTGAGAAACTCATGTCCTTTCCAAGTCCTGCCTTTGACTTCTTGCTATTCTGGTTATTGAAATTGATTTTGCACTCCAGGCATGGGATTTTCCATTGCCAAGTTTAATGTCGGAGATAATAGAAATTATGTTTCCACTCGCACATAAATCTCAGGGCTGTTTGTGCTCAGATGACTGGACAGTAAGTACAGGTGAAATTGCTCCTGTGATTGTTTCAGTAAAAGTGTATTATTGTTGTAAGGTTTTATAAAGTGTGTTTAACTGGTTTACACATATTTCTAGCAGTCACCAAGCAGGTTCTTTGTTGATTTTTTTTTTTGTATTCCAATAAATATAAGCCTCTAAGCAGGGCATCTAATTTCTCTTCTTGACAGGGTGGTAAATCAGCTGCCTTTGGCAGTAGGCCAGAGAGTGAGCAGCAACTGCCCACCCAGTTGTGCAGTGCCCCTCTGCTGTCCTTGCCCTGCAGTTTTGGGCTTGAAGAAGCCAACCAGTGCAAAAAATCACAAGGATCTCTCTGCTTTTGCACACCTCCTCATGTGGGACAAGCATCAGGCTTTGTTCTGACTGCAGCACAGCCTGGTCTGCACTAAACCTTGCCATCATTAGTCAGCACACTTAGGACCTGGCTCTAACAAGCTTGGGGAGGAATAAGCAAAGGTCAATCTCTTGAGCTTTAAGGGCAAAACAGCCAGAGAAGGTTTCTTCAGCTCCCAGGAGCCAAAGGGGATAATGGTGTTAGTGTGAGCCCCCAGGGATCAGTCCAGAATTGTGGCCTGAGGGCACTCCAGCCTTTGGGGTCCTCCTCTCCTAACCCAGCAGCTTTTTCTGCTCCCAGGAGGAAAGACTTCTCTTTTTCAGAGTGCATGAGATAATCTCACACTTTACAAAGATAAAAGAGTGGAAGGAAGGACTCCAGAGTGATACAGGCACTGAAGCCTACATCCACTTTGGCTCCAGGCTCCTCTGGTGATGTGAATCTGCCCAGCTCTGCAGTCCTCACCTGGGTGACATTCCTGTGATGTGGAGGCCTTGGTCAGCTGCCCAACATCTCCATGCACCCCAGCCAGCTGGCTGCCACCCAGCCCTGCTGCCATCTGCTGCCCTGTGCCTCTGTTGTGTCTGGGCCCTGCATGCCAAAGCTGCTGCCGTAGCTCCTTCCCGAGGGAAGCCCAGACCCTGGTAGCTCAGGTGTACAGAAAATATTCCTCCTGCAATCGAGTGCCAGCCCCAGGCCGCCAGGGCATGCTGTGTGGGGATTGGAGCACTGCAATGCATGCATGACATTTCTTAGGTGGTTTCCTATCTCTCTGATCCCACATTCTTCCATGCTTTGCATGTCTCATGCCCTTGGCTCAAGGAATATCATTACTGCATGGCAGGTAGTGCCCAGCATGGTGAAGCCTCAGCTTGAGCTGGTATTTTAGGTATTGCTGAACAGTTAAAAGTGCTGCACTTGCTTATTTTTGTATTTGTGTGCATTTGGCAGTGCTGCTTTGGTGTATTACATTGTTTCCCTCCCAGAGATCTTAACTTTGGCTGCCAGCAAAGGGACTCAATTTATCTATTCCTTGCCTTGCAGGGGTTTGGTGAAGCTCAGCTAGCAAAAACTTGTAAATTGCTAGGAGATCATTAGAGGGAAAGTGCTGTAAAAGAGCAAAGTATTATTTATTAATGTGCCTCTGTCTTACAGTGCCAGAAATATCAAAGTTCTAATTGTGCAGACTTGTAATCTGAGGAACTTCCTGGGTTTTTTTCTTTGTTTTCTTCTTGGATTGCCTTGGTAAATAAATTCCTGGAGCAGTCACTGCAGAGTGACACATGGGAGTGGTGTTTAAAAGCCAGGTCTGTCAGATAGAAGGCAGTGGGATGCCACAGTATGACTTTCAGCTTTCCTCTGGCTGCTCTAATCTCTACTGCCTCAGTCTTATCCTCTGCATCTAAACTTGCTCTTCCTCTGTCCTTGTTTAAAGCCTGACCTCTGCTCAGGAGGGGAGTGTGTGACACAGTATGACACAAGTGAACAGAGGCCTTACACTGCAAGGATCACTCCATCAGCCATATGCAGCCACTGATAAACTCCAGCATTGCCTGGAAATTTGCACTATTCCCACTTTTCGGTAGGAGAGGAATGAAGTGGCTGAAGGGCACAGAAGGGAGAAAATGCTCCCCCTCATCCCACTGGGTTCAGCTGGCACAGGGGGTGGGAGCTGGCAGTGCTGTGGGCCTGCCTTGCTCTCCAGACCATGCCAACAGCCATTGCAGCCAGTTTGGGGCAACAAGGATGGCTGTGAGCTGAGTGCAGTTACTCCAGGAGGAGTTTGACCAACCAAGATGCAGTTAGATGTCTTCTGTGAAAGTGCTGAAGGCAGGGTTTCCCTCTGCATGAGAGCTGTCTCCACTTGAGTGATGTCAGGGGCATAATCAGCTGCCCCCTTGCCCATCCCACCAGGACTGGACAGGGATCTTCCACGTACCAGTCTCTGAGACTGTGAAAAGGTGGAAGGAAATCTGGTATTGCTACAGGCTGCTCTAGAAAGGCTGATGTCAGATGCTGTGGCTGGTGGGATGATATCAAATGATCCACAAAGAATGACAGCAAACACTGTGGTGTGTGGGTTTAAATTGAACCTTTGTGTAGTATTTCTAATGTGCAATGTGGAAATTCCTTCCCCCTCTCTCTCAATCTCTCTCTCCCTTTGCCTGCTTTGTTTTTAGTTGCCTCAGAAACATGGAAAGGCTCAGCCTGCTCTTATTTTCCCAGATGGATGGGCATCCAGCTGCTTGTTCCTGCATTTCTAGGGACTGGGATTGGCTCTTCGAATACATCGTTCATAGGCCTCTGTAATCACCCCTTTTGATACAAAATTCACCAGAAGCAGCAGCAATTTCTATGTGTTCTCACACTTTCCCAGCTCTGATCAACAGTAGCTTTAAAATGTTTGTATTGGCCATCAGTGAAACGTAGAACTGTTCTGGGGACTTCCCTTTCTTCTGGGCTACAAGATATGAACAGCACCATGTTCTGCCCTCCACGTCTCCCACACTTCTGTCTGCTCCTTCCCAAGCTTGGGATTCTGCAGGCTGCAAGATAACAATGTCATAGCAAGTTCAAGTGATGAAACCCCATATACATCAGCATTACAAAGAAACCTTCAGGCTGGGTGACGAGCATGTCTCCAGACAGTCCTAGGGGGTTTTGCCTCCGGTGTGGTGATCAGACAGCTCCTCTGTGGTCATCACCTGGGCCTGGAAAAGAGAGAATATCCACTGTTATGACCTTCACACTGAGGCCATTGCTGAAATCCCCCAGTCTCCAAGGGATGGGCTTTAAGTTGGCAGCAGAATTCAGAACTGCATCTGACTTCTCCCTCAGTTGTAGCCATCTGCCTTTTCTGCTCGCTCACAGTCTCACTTCCCATTCAATTAGCAACATTCCCCCAGGGACTCAGGTATGCCACGTGAGAGAGAAGGGGAACAAATGCTTTGTGCTTCAAGGGAGGAAAGGGAATGTCAGGTCCTGATTCAAGTGCTGTGGTCTTTCCTCATGAGACAGCACTTGAACTCTGAAGCAGAGGAAGTCACTAATATCTGCCATTGACTTCCAGAGGGTCCATGAGCAAATGGGAAACGTCTGCAAATGCTGAGAACCATGAAATGTGCCCCAGTAACCATCTCCAGTAACAACTGCCCATTGCTTGGGCATTATCACTCAGGCCTGTTCCCTTTAGCTGTGCTAACAATCTTCAGTGCAGTGATTCATACACTCTATTTTGTTTCAAATATGTGGCCCATATTGGAAAGGTGCATTTTAAGCATAAGAACATTTAAGGAGCTGTGTTTATACTTAAGAAAGGAGATCCACATTTCAAAGGTGTAGATGAAACAGCATCAAAGTGGAAAAGGAAGAAAACAGCACATTTTTTGACTCTACAAAGATTTAAGATGTATTTTGAAATCTAGAGAAGCTCTGCACTGAAAAATCTGTTTTCCTCATGTATTTTGGCTGAGATTTCCAATTACTTTTGCAACATGACCACAGCCTGGAGTCTGAAGAGAGGATGTGGTGGAGTGTGATGCTGCATTCACCGGGCAAGCCTTGGGTGTTGCAGGAGGGAGGTGTAAGTGAGGCTTCCATGGAAATTGGTATTCACAAGGATGCCCCCTGTACATCTAGGGACAGTGACTGGACTGGCCTGGCTTTACTGAGGATGGCTCTGGAGTTCAAGAGTTGACTGAAACAAAGCCTGAAGACTCGAATGAAGAGTTGAATTCTGTCCCCACATCCTCAGCACAGAAGTGATCTCTGTGCCCTAAGTGCAGGTGGGATGCTCCTGGCCTGGTCTTTGAGCCTCTTGCTGAAGAGGTGGGGACTGATGAGGGCCTTGCTGAAGTCTCAGTCACTGCTGGCAGGAGAGCTCATGCAGACTGGTCAGCAGGGATCCCACCCTGTCCTGCCCAGCCCAGCTCTGAGCAGTTCTGGGACCTCAAAAACATCTGTATTTTCAACTTATAACACTCTTGCTTCCATGGCTTCTGCTCCCTTCAGCTGATGGCTGGTGACTGATCTCTTCAGTGAGGGGCCTTTGAAGTTATTATGAGACTCATTAAGGTAATTAAATGAACTGCACAGCTGAAGCCTACCAGGAGTGCACATGTGGCCACCTGTGTTCATGTTGGTGCATAGAGGGCAAAAGGCATCACTTTGTCTGGGTTCTTTGGAATGTACTGACATTGTGAGCACATTGTTGTAGCTCCTGGTGATTGCTGTTGCTGCCAAAAGAGCCGTGGGCAGGCTGAGGAGCCTGGGGTAAAAGCTGTTTGCACTAAGGAGTCTACCAGCATTCAGATTGGAGCTGAAATTAATCCCAGTCCCCTGAGTAAGGCTCAGCTTGGGACTTCCAGCACAGTGAGTGCTGCAGGCATACTCGTAGTTACGACTGGAATTAATTACCTTTGTGTCAAAGAGCAGATGGAGTAAGGCAAGAGGGAGAAAGAGAAGGGGCTGTGGGACAGATCTTGTTCTCTCAGCCTAAAGATCCCTGGAAGCCTGTGTGGTTGTTGTGGCTGTGTTCAGATGAATGGGTGCTGCAGAGGAAGACAGCAGAGAAAGGGTTAAGGTGGTGCTTTAGAAATCCAGTGTGGGAATAACAGGGGCTCTTAAGATGGGGACTAAATCGTTACGACAGGCTTATGTGGACAAAGCCAGTGGGGAGACTTCATTTCACCAGTGCTCAGGAATGGAAAAGAAATGAAAACTGGCACATGATTCTGTTTCCACTTATGAAGCACCCATCTGCCTTTTTAAAATTCAATTTCTGGGGATGGTGAGTAAGGCTGGGCCAGTTCACAGCTATTAGATCCGTGCCATTAATATCGCAGCCGCTTCAGAGTATCAGTAGCACACACAGGGCGAGGGACATCTCTCATGCAGGATTGGCAGAAATTGATATTAATAAATGGATCTAATATTCTTAAATTTGTATTCCTTCCCCAGCCTCACAGTGACCCCAAAGGGCAGGAGAAATAATAAGTAAAGGCCTAATTCATTATTTATAACCAGGCAAACCAGGGAAGTAACTCTGGGAGATTACCTGGATAATCCAGCATTAGCATCTTGTTTCAGATATCTTTATTAGGACTCAGGAAAGGAGAGACTGAAGACAGCACAGTAAATTCATGTGCTAGCCTTTGGCCCTGCCTGGTGCCCTGGCCTTCTAATTTACTTTGGGATGTGTGTGAGTTTAAGGGAAAGATAAACATCTTTGGGTGAAGAGAGAGGATAGGAGGCTGAAGAGGGGCAGTACCACTGTAGGCTGCTTGGAGTGGATCCAGAGCGAGGTACTCCTCAATCTTTTAGACTGTTTTACAGAATGGAAAGAATAATACCACATCCTAGAGATCAGGCTGATGAGGGTAATGTTTATGTGATGCTTTGAGGTTAAAATACATTAGTTTTTCTAGTCCAATGTCTGTTATTCTTTCTCAGGGCAGGGACAGCCTATAGGCCTTTTGAAAAATGATTGCCTGACTGTCCTATGCTTTGTTGCTCTTGTATATGGTACGCAGATGATTTTGCAGAAGGAAGGGACCAGTTGCTGTCTGAAGGCTGAGAACTATTGTTGTCACTGGGTTTTTCTTTTTTTTTTCCTGTAGGGGTTTAGAATGGTCTCAGGTTGCAGGAATGAAACCAGCTAAAAGGTCACAAAAAGTTTTTGTGAGAAGATGTAGATGAGAGTACCATGGGACAGAGAGTGAGATCCTTCTGAGATTCCCAGCTCAGCTTTGCAGATGTGAAATATTTGAATAAGGTGTGGGAGAAGAATTTAATGTGTGTTTAGTGCTGATAATGCCTTCAGCTCTTTACGGTTTGCTGAGCACCCCTTTTTGCTTGAAGAGGTTTGCTTTTGTGTACTGACAGCAGGGCAGATGGGAGACACATCCCTTGGAAAAGTCGTGGGGACTCCCCTGTGGATGACTTTTTGATTGGGACTGTTCCTCACCTCAATTCTTTGCATTCACTGTTGGTTCAGGGCAGGCTGTCAACAGTTAATAGAGAGCAGTGCAACTACTTTGCATTTATATTGTACCTTCCCTCAGAGGTTCTCAAAGTGTTTCCAAATATTAGTTAATCCCCACTAGACACCTACCAGGTAGGTACAGTCAATAATAAGCCCATTTTAGATGAGGAAGTCTGAGGTGGAGCAGTTTAATGGTTCTGTAACAGATCAGTGGCAGTGCTGGGAATAAAGCCCAGGACTCCCAGATGCTGCTCCCTGGCTCTGATTCACTCTTCTTTGCTTCTTTCTCATCAGAATGGATTTACCCATCCCTAATAGAAAGCAGATCAGATCACCTACCATGTCTGCTTACACGAATTTCCTTTAAACACTAGCTGTCAGTGGGCCTTTTTGTGAAATTACATGCAGAGAAAAGAGGAATATTACCATCTGGGATATCATATCAGCACTTCTAGAGATACTCGGTACAGGATGTATCCAATTATAAATGAGCTAGAAGCCTACAGTCTGACAAAAGCACATGGAACCTTATCAGCAGCAATGAACAGTTAAGGGAAAGAGAGCAGGATTATTAACCCTCATGAAATAGATTCTGTCTTCCAAAAGGGAAAATAATAATGTCCAATACCGAAATAATTAACAGAAAAACAATTTGCAACACTTAATTAAATGACTTAGACTATGCTAATGCAGAGTTAAGACTGCACAAAGGCTTCTACTACATTGCATGCTAAGTATGCAATTTTCATACACTCATCACTCGGCTAAATCAAAGCCCAACTTCTTCCAATTTAGGAAGGCACAGGCTCCTCATTGAGGTGCCATGTGTCAGGTCTCAAGCACCAGCCACGCTTTCTGGCTGGAAGGCTTTTGAGATTTGCTGGGGTTTTTTCCCCCCCCAAAGTGTGCTTTTCATCATTCTGTAACTCACAAGCAGCTGAAGAGGTTTTTCAGAGATGATTCAAAACTCTGCAGCTCTGGGAACACATGGAATTGTCAAACAGTTGTTCAGGCTGTGTTGGAGTGTGCTGGGGATGAGAAGCTGTTCCTGCCCAGGGCGCTGCCAGCTCCCCCTGCAGCCTGTCCTGCTGGGGACTGCTCTGCTGCAGACTGTGCCTGGAGCCACGGGCACGCTGCTCTGCCAGAGCCCTGCCGGGGCTGCAGACATCCCTGCTGCCAGGAGGTGCTGAGAGGACTCTGCCCTCACTGTTAGGGTGCCAGTTCTGTGCCACTGTGTGTGACCCAGCTGTCCCACAGGCTGGTGGAGCCTGCTCGTTTCAGCTGAGGACTGGCAGGAGAGAAACTCCCAGTCTTCTCCCTGAAAAGGGCTTGGGCTTGTGCTGAGAGAGGGGAATGAAGTCTAAGACTCTTTTGGGGGGCCTTGAAATGCTCTCTCTGCCTGTGAAGAAGTGCAAGCTGTGGCCTGGTTCTGTCCTGTTCTGCTGGGGTGTGCTTGTGTCATGGAGAGTGGTAAATTGGGGATGTCCTGTAATGTGTCTGTGTGAGTCCTGATATGGTGACAAAACGGAGGTGGGACTGAATCCAAAAGGTTCTGTGTAAGCAGAGCAGGACAACGTGCTGCTGTCTCTCAGGATGAGGTCCTTTCTGCTCCAATCACTGACAGAAAGGAACTAATAGGAGAACATTTAAAATCTGCATTTGCTGTTTTCTTTCCTGGGTTTCCTCCCGTGCCAGCACAGAGGCTGGAGGTGCTGGTACTGGATTGCCTGTGTTCATTTTCTGGTATCAACCTCCAAACATTACCTAGTGGCACATAAAATGTCCTAATAATCATCATTGGGCAGTGTGTGCATTTTGGAACCTGCTTGCCTTGCCCTGAGAACTCTTCGGGGTTTAGATTTGCTTTCTCAGTGGTGAGGAGATGCCATTCACCACAAAAGCTTTTCTAAAAGAATAGGTCCCCATTTCCAAAGTGAGCCCTGTTCTGGGTTGATGGTGTTTGAGATCCAGCACTCCTCCTTACATGTGCAGGGAGTGCAGAATGCCAGGGCTGATGAGCACACATGAGAGCAGTGACGTTATTCTGGAAAATGCTATTAAAGACAACCCAGAAAACCATGTTCTGGACACATCAATATCTGTTTTGGGAGCTGGTTCAGGCCCTTTAAACTGATCCCTGATATTGCAGATTTCTCTGCTGAGAGCCCCAGAGGCATTCCTTACATCTCCAGTTCTTTTATGCCCAGAGTTAGCTCCTAAACAACTGGTTGTGAGGTTGGGATGCAGAAATAGGGGGATTTAGATTGAACTGAGTAGTATGAGTGGAGGTCTGGGGACTCTCCAGGATGAGCTCAAACCCCTGCTTGTCCCCCTCTGCTGTTCACAACACCCAGGCTGGCTTCAGCAGGTGGGGGCTGTGGGAGGAACATGACGAGCGTGGCAGGAGGCATATATGGTTCTTGTGCTTTCTCTGCTGAGCTGTGTGCTTGCTTTTTATTGCTTGCGAGAAAGCTGGGAGAGAAATTCCTGCTCAAGTCCCAGGCACAGGGATTTTGAAGAGATGACTACAGTGACAAGAGGGAGAAGAACACGTGAGAATGGATTTTAGCAGCTCACTCGAGTCCACGTGACCCAAACCAGAAGGCTCTGGCTCCAGCACAGAACGCCTTATTCCCACGCTGCCAAAATGCACACTTTGGAGTACGCTATCTGCTGCTTCGTGGCTCTTTTAAGGCTGAAATGATAGAGACTCCTCTCCCATGGTAAATGACTGCTGGGCTTGCAGGCTGTTTGGTGGCTCTGACACATCCTAAGTGCAGGTGCTTAGGTAAATATTGCCTCTTCCTTGCCTGAATCAATACCCGCGCTGATCGCTCTGTAAACGGATGCGCTTTGATGGGAGAAGAGGGTGCAGTTTGCCATTTCACAGCCATTCTGGAATATCTTTCTCTTCAAATTGTTTTGCTTTTATGGGACTCTGGCCTGTATTCTGCAAATAACCCTGGAATTTTAAATAGTTAAATGGAGTTGGCCAAATTCTTCCCTTGGAGATGCCCTTGTGGTTCCCATGGCATTGCTGAGAATTCAGAATGCATTTCTAAGGACAAGCTTAAGCCCAACAGAGCCATTTCACTCCAGGCATAACACTGTTCAAAGTCAATGGAAGCATGATTTGAACACATCGTGTTTGTATTTTTACAAGTGCTTTTCTATATTCCTTTATTTCCAGGCTAGAATCCAACTATGTGAATGCCAGGCAGAAAATTACTGTTTTCTTCTTAACCCTTGTTTTCTGTGAGCTGTGCATGTTTTTGGGGAGGACTTCAGTTTCTGGACATGTTAAGGTTATCTGGATTTGTTCTTACGGAAGCTGGCTTGTAATGTTGGCTTCCCAGCGGCTAAATAGAGCTGCAGCGGAATGCCTTGGAAAAATCTCATTCCTTCCTGAAAAAGATCCGTTTCTGACCAGTTAAAATCATTTTCTTCCCAGATTAGCTGTCTGAGGTCAGCTCTAAGTGCTGGTAGCCTCATTCTCTTGCCTTAAAGCACCCACTGCCTTGGTTTCACATGGTTGTGGACGATTGCCAAAATTTAATTGACATGTGTTAAAAATCCTCTGAGGGGAGACACAGCCTGTTTGGCCTGGGAGGTACTAGGCTGGGTCAAGCTGTCTGTGCTAAAAGTGTCCATCCTGAAAATCCCACCTGCAATCTTGAGTCTTTTGTGTTTGCTCTCTCTTGCTGTACTGTGTTTTCAGGGTTTTTACATAGTTCTCTATGCTGAGACTGTGGGAGCTTTGTGGCAAACTGTGGGCCAACGTGTCTCTTGAAAGGAAACTCTGAAAAGACTTTGGGAGGCTACCAAGATGGGAGTGATTTGGACTGTGGAGAGGAAGCAATAGATGGCATCTCATCTCTGCTCACACCCACAACAAAATTGTGTCCAGACTGGGGCTGAGAGCTGTCTGTGGTGACAAGGGGTGATTCTCTGCTAAATCCAGGGTCAGAGGGAGTGCAGGTGCTCTGTGTCCATGCTGCAGTTGCACAGTTCTCCTGACTCCACTTAAATAAGTGTGGGCCTGTCTTGGGAATTGATGTAACACCTGTGTGGTTCTGTTGGGAGAACAGTTTAAGATGAACAGAAGCAAGGTTGTCAGTGCAGTTGGGCATGTACAGTGTGTCTGGGCTTGTGCAGCAAATCCTGGTCTTGGATATTAAAAAAACCCACTCTTGGCAAATTCATCTGTCTCCCCAGCAACTGGCAAGATGACAGGAAAATTGGCCAGGCAGATTTTCAACCAGCTTGTGGCAACCCTGATTTAAGACGAATATTCCCTGTCAGATTTATTTAGAAGCTTGAAGTACTCCTTTCTGGTCTCTCCTCATCCACTTCTCATTGTTTTGCTGTCTGCTTCTCAGCATCTTATTTTCTGTTGATTTAAGGCAACCATTGTTTAGGGTGAGTGTAGCCTGCAGTTACACAACACACCTGACTGTGTCTTGCTCAGTGTCCTGTGCTCACACTGTTTCCCATGGGAAGGGCTCCTGCCTTGGGAATGTCCCTGCCTCCCTGTGCCGTGGCACTTTTGGGGTGGGCTTGCACTGGGTGGCCGCAGGGCAGTTTTGGGGGGCCCTTGGTGTGTGCAGGAGCCTTGGGCTGGCAGTGGTCAGCTCAGAGGTCAGCTCAGAGCGCTGCTCCGCTGTGGGGAGAAGCTCTGGTGCAGAGAGCGGGGTTGCTGTGTCCTGGCAGTACTGCTGGGACAGGTCAAAGGGGGCATTCCAGTCCTGTGATAACCGTGTGTGGAGACACAGAAATGAAGCCAGTTCTGCTGGAGAGGAGTGGCTGGGCTCTTGGCCTGTGCTAATAATAGAGCTGCTGCAGCAGGAGCAGGCACTGAGGCTGTCTTCCTCCACAGCCTTCAAGTTTTTGATTGGTACACCTTGTGAGGTTTCCTAAGTGAGGTGCTGAATGCTGCAAAATGAGTTCCAGGCTTCTGACAGTGGGCCTGCTAATACGATTCAAAAGTAATTCCTGGGCTCCCAGGGGCATGAGGAGCACTGGCTGAACCCTCCTTGTGTAAGCTGATCTGGAGGGGGACTGTGTCCTTTTGAAACCACAGACCTGCTGTGCTTGCCCCATGCGAGTTCTTCATTGTTCAGCTGGAATTTAGGCCTTCAGGAAACTGCCAGAGACGCTCCAGTGACCTCCTTGCAGTACATCCCAGAGCTCCACAATCAGATATTAATTACAGTGAGACTCTATATTAAAGCAGAGATTTGCCAAGTTACCATAGGGTTTTCAATACTTGATTCACATTAATTTAAAGTGGAATTTAGAAATCCAGCCCCCAGCAACTTTGGAAATCTCATAAAAGCAGAAATGAGGAATTTTGCTGGATGTGCCCTGTTTAGCCAGGTAGCTATCTAGTGGGCACATGGATGAAGTCAAAAGGGTTGTCCACATTGCTGAGTGTTTGCTCTGACCTTGCTTTCTTCCATCTGTGGGCCCAGCTCTATTGCCTGTAGTTCTGTTGCTTTGTAGAGGCCCTAAAAATTGTGATGCCTCCATATGCAAGGCATGATTCACATGTCACTCATTTCAGTCCAGTGGTTCATGCTGCTCTCTTACATTGTCCCCTTACACTCAGACCTGATAGAACTTCTTGGCTGTTATAGCTCGGGAGGACCTGGCAGTGAGTCTCATGGGGCTGCATAACTGCGTAGCTAAGCTGTGATGTGGCTTTGTAGGGCTTCCACTGGGTTAGAAACTGATCCTGGGCTGCTTCTGCAAGGTAAATCCTTTTTCCAGAGAAACCCCAAATTTCATTCTAAGCATGGGGATCAGCAGGTGAAGCGATGGTCATTGGGCACATGGGGAATTTGACTTTGTTTTGAATGCTCCAGGAAAACAAGGGCAAATTTATTTCTAGTTTAGTGAAATAAGCTGTGTGAAACAAGAAAATCTCCTTCAAATTCCCCTGGAAGTTGATAGGAATAAACTTCAGCTCTCTGCAGCGAGAGCTGGTCACTGTAACAGAGCATCTGCTCAGCATCCCTGTGGGAGCTGGGTCACCTCTCTAAATGTCCTGCAACAAAATTTCTTCCTGGAATTCTCAGCAGAGGAGGTGTTGCCTCTGTAGTCCAAAGATAGATGTTCCCACTATGCTGCCTGCTGAAAGGTGTCCCTTCCCTGAATGGCAGTACTGAAGTGGGAAAGGGGATCAGTGGGTCACAGAGGTGCTGTGGGTCACAGCTGCCTGCCTGTCCTGTGTGCACTGGGGAGGAAGGCTGCTTTTGTGGCATGGCAGTGCTGGCTGGGGATCTCAGCGGGGCCTGGAGGAAGGGACATGGAGAGTGACTGTGTTCCTTGTGAGCAGCAAGGGTTTCCTGCTTCTGTCCAGTGATTATAATTTGTCCTCTGCCTTCTTTGTCTCTTACTTTCCCTTTTCTTCCCTTCTCTCATCTTCCTCCTTCAGAGTCTGCCATCTCTTGCAGCTTCTTCATCCTCTTCCGCTCAATATTCTTTGACAGCAGCTCTGGAAGGAAGGAACAAGTTTAGGCAGCCCTGTTCCCTTCTGAAACTCTTGCTGAGGAGCAGGGCAGCAGAGCTGTGCCCTAGAACACAGCATTTCCCTGTCAGGGCAGGTGCTCTAACAGGCTGTAACTGCACCAATCGCCCTGGCCTGGGCCCTCCATCCCCCTCTGCCCATCAGCCCTGGAGTGCCCTTCAAGGCCTGGCCCTGAGCCCTTCCCTCAGCTTCAGCATCTGCTTCCAGCCCTTTCCTGAACTGAGCATTGTTTGGATTTCCTGGACTGACCTCAGACCAGGTTTGCTATCTCACTTTTGCCTGATGATTTATTAATAGGCCTGTTTTTAACTGCCTGACTCAAGGGCTGTGGGACTATATCCTGTTGAGGAGCTTGTTGTCCACACCTCTGCTTCCAGGCTTGTCTGCATTTATGGAAGAGCAGGACCTTGCTGTTTCCTGACACTCCTTTGAGAGCTTCAACTTGGAGTAGTTCTGTCTCTCAAGTTAGATATGGATAAAAATCTGTAAAGCTCAGTCTTGCTCATGGATTGGGGGCTGGTTTCACTCCTGTGTTGATGGCTCGATGGCTGTGCTGTGTGTTCTGCCCCTAAGCAGGCAACTGTGAGCTGGCAGGCAGTGGCCACAGCCTGTACTCCCAGGCTGCAGTGCTGGGGGTGATCCCGAGCAGGACTAAATTCTATTTTGTTTATATCTAGAAAAGCTGATGCAGTCAAATAAACCTGTTCTGACAGCAGCATTTAATAGCCTCGCTGCCTGCAAAACCCTGGGTTCCTGTGCTCACTGGCAATGAATGTGTGCTTTCAGCAGCTGAATTTATTGTCTTGGAGCTGGATTTACAGCTCAGCGTCTGCTGAGTACCTGTACACCCAGGCTGCTATAAAAGACAGTGAAGGGGAGACGGGAGGGGGAAGTGTTCCATGCTCAAACAGAGCCACAGGAAGGAAGGCACCAGCTTTTGTGCACCTCGGTCTCCTGAGGTCACATACAAGTGACTTTTCCATGCTGGGGTGAGGAGGGAGGCAGTGAAGGGAGTCCAGGCCAAGCCAGCAGCAGGCAGACATCTCTCCCCCCACAGTGCTCTTGTTTTCTGGAGTGTGGGAGGGATGTGTGTGGGGAGGGATGCTACAAGTTGCAGTGTGTGGAGCACTGCCTCGTGCCAGGTCCGACAGGTTCTTCATCTTCCTGCTGCTTTGCTCTGTCCTTACAACATCCTCACCCCTGCCACACTTGCACCAGTGAGGAAGGTGCAAGTGGTTGGTAGTGGGGATGTCTTTGAGGTGGAGTGTGAGACTCTGAGGTGCCTTCAGCTCTCAGAGTCACTAAGGAGGGGTGCTGTGCATCAAGGCCGGAGGCAAGGTTAATAACAAGAGCCCTGCTTTTGGTTTCTCTCCTCTAATTTTAGGAAAGTTGTGGCAGGGAGGAATTTTGGTGCAGTCTGCCTTGTTTCACTTCTGTCTCTTGTTGTGGCTGGTACATTCAGGCTTGTTTCTGCCTTTATAGATTAGGTGCTGTCACTGCACACAGTTGCATCCCACCCTGGGGGTGGCTGCATTTTGGTGATTCATACTAGCCCAGAGGACTGCCTTCTTATTCCATCAATTTGATGGGAGGAGGCAGTTGAACTTGTTGTTTACATGATTACTAGAATGCCTGCATTCTAGAGAGCTGTATTTGTAATTAATATCTGTACCAATGGCCTAACAGTTAGTCATCTTTCATTACTGCATGGGCATTCTCTCTTCAGCAGCTGGCAGAGCCTTGCCTTGATGCTGTGGCTCACAGCCAGTAAGGGCAGTCAGCTGTTCAGAGCTTTTGGGCTCAAGAGAAGTGGTTTCAGTGTGCTGTATGACAAAGAAGGCATTGCAGCATTCCTCTTCTTGCTTTGTATCTAAATGGAACTTTCAATGAATGCCTCAGGAGAATATCAGAGATCTGCTCTGAGTAGCCCAGCTAAGGCAGAGGGTTTGTTCTGGTGCTTTCCTGAGAGTATCTCCTCTCCCTTTGGTGGGCAGTTGGTATGATGAAGACACTAACACTTCTCCAGGATCAGGGTTTCCTGGCCCATTCCAGGAGGCAAAGTTAGTGGCAGGTAACTCATTCTCATTTGAATATCAAGGAAAAGGGACTGGTTTACAGATCATTTCCCCAAAGACTTCATCAGGCCCTTGCTTTTCTCCTGCTGGATCCTTTGCCCTGCACTGAGGTGCACTGCTTGACTCCTCTGTTCCTCCTGCAAATCCACGTGGTCTCTTCCTCCTGCCTCTGCTCTCCCTTCTGTTCTGCTTTCTGTTTTTTCCCTCACAGCTGTTTGTATTCAGGGCTCTCCTGCTGTGCCAGGCTGTTGGGTTATCCCTGCACGAGTTTCCTACAGCTCTCCCAAGTGTTTGTGTGCCAGCACCTCCACAAATCATATGGATGTGTGGGTGAGAACTAGGGATGGAGCAGCCACTGGCTCCCATGGCATCACAGGCTCTCAGAGCCAGCAGAAGGAAGGCAGGGCCTTTCTCCAGGGAATTCACTGCCTAGGAAAGGGGAAAAGCTCCCTGGGTGCTGGAAGCAGCCTGTCAGCTTGGCAGGGAAAAGGAAGGGTAGAAGCAGGTTGGGAAGGAGGACAGCCAGTGTTGGGCAGGGGAATGGACTGGCAGTGTCAGGGCCAATGAGAGAGAGAGGGCAGGAATGAGAAAATGCCTCTCTTTGAGGGTGGGAGTCTTGTCACACAGAGCCCTCGGCCATTTTCCAGCTCAGATATGCTTCTCCTATGTCTGACTGACGGCTGCCCACGCCTTGGCAGGGAAATGTGCTCATCTCTCAAGGAACCCTCTCCACAAGGTCAGAAGCGTGACACTCTCCTTGCCTGACTTCAGGCCTAGTGAGCTTTGTCACCCCTTCCCCCTTCAGCACTCACCTCTGCCTTCTCAGCTGGCTCCTCCTGTGCATCCCTTTTCCCAACCACTCCTGTGGGCTGCCACGTAAATCATGTTCACCTCTCACCCTGGGCTCTGGCTCAGCCTGAGGGAAGCACTTCCTGTGGGCCCTCAAAAACATTTTGGTCCTGGATGTTGTTCTGCTGGCATTTCAGGGGTGCTAAATGGTGAGATGTATGAGTGAAGGAGCTAGAGGAGATGTGGGGAATACTTTACTTGGGGGAGCAGTGAAGCTCATTGTCGCTGGTCTTGTATGGAGTTCTGTAGCAGATACATCATGGCAACAGCCTTGGGTAAAACAAAAAAAGCAAGCAGAGCTGGGTTTGTAACAGGTCTGCCAGAAGCTTCACTTGCTGGTCTCAGATGTGCTGCCATTCTCACCCATCCCCTTGTGTGTGTTTCCCCATCTCTCCCTCTTCTCCATTCACAGTGAGTGCTTTGGGACAGCAGCCTCATCTGTCAGTGTGTTTTGCAAACACTTGGTACACACTTGGTGCTGAGTAAATTACTGCCACCGTCGTTGTTATTGCATCAAGAGCTCTGGGCCACTCAGCACGTACCACACCAGATCATCACAGCAATTTAATTTGTTTATGGTGCCTGGTGTAACCATTGAGGGCTCTCCAGCAGAGCCCTGGGCTAGCTGTGCCTGCCAGGAGGGCTCTGGGCTGAGGTGGGCTGGGTTGCAGTGTGTCCTCCTGCCCCTTGACCACTGCCTGGCAGCTCCCATGCCAACCAGTGGCACCAAGTCCTTTGGCACTTGTTCCTTGCCTCCCCCGCTGGCTCACCTGACAGGGTCTGCTGAGTGAATGCATTGCTTGGCCCAAGGGTTGGTGTGACTTGTCTAAGACAACAGAGTAGTCAGGAGTAAACCCAGGGACTTCAGCTGCCCAGTTGTGTGTTTGACTGCTCCTCTTGCTCCCCAGGACACTGGGATCCTGTTGGAAGCACAGCAGATGGAGCCAGGCAGCAGGTCCAGCCGCCTGGCAGGGAAAGGGCGAAGCAGCAGCACTAGTGACCTTGTTGATTTATTCATTAGACACTGCTTAGAAGAAGGGGAGGATTGATTTGTCTGTCAAATACAACACGAAACCATGTGGCCTGCAAGGGGAGGACTAATTGTGCCGCTGACACACAGGCCAGAACTGACTCACGCAGTCAAGCACCTTTTTATTATGTTTTCCTGCTAGTCAGCTCTTCTTTTCATCTATCCTATTATCTCGGGCAATTTATTGATGCAAAGTCAAATTTAAGTGGTTATTTTGCCTGTGAAAATGAGGAAAAAAATGTCTGAACTAAATACCATGAGGTGTTGGATCAATTTCTGTGTTATGGAACCAGTTTGAAGCCATCCAGCTGTAGCATCCACGGTAACAAAATGCCTTCAAGGGGCCAAGTCCCTTGTTCAAAAGTATTTTGTGGGCTCTTAGTAAGTGTCTCAAACCAGTCAGGTTCTTGATTCTTGGATTCAAGGGATTCTTGAAAGCACCACACTGCCTTCATGCCTTTGAAATCAGTGCCAGAGCTGCTTTAAAGATTTAAAAAAAAAAGACAGAAAACTTTTTGTATGTACAGTGTGATTGCTCTGAGGCTGCTGTTCTTGAAAACAGGCAAGGGCCAAATTTAAATTGGCTGTTTCACATGCAAGAAGTGGCACTGCTGCAGGACCTCTCCCAGGCAGCACAAGGGGCTCTGCCTGTTCTGTGGGCAGCTCAGGCACTGCTGAGCCCACATTAGCCCCGTGCTGGGACAGCTGTGCCTGGCTGGGCAGCAGCACAGGACAGACGTGAGCTGTGCCTCTGCTGTGCCGTGGAGCCGCCACTGCCGCTCCCTGAACCACCGAGCTGCTGCTCTCCATCTCTGCAAGAGAGATGTGGCACTGTGAGCACTCATGCAGTCAGAGGTCAGCTTTCTTCAGCTTCCTGTCCTGAGCAGCAGCTTTGCCTGCACTCCCACACACGGCTTTGGCCCGTTCCCCACAGCGCTGAAGAGATTCCTGTGCATGTGGGATACCTTTGGAGGCTCCAGGTTTGCTTGGGCCCTGGCCAGCCCCTGCTAGTGATTCCCAGCCCAGGCCTCGCTGGCAGGCTTGGGGGGCCAGTGCAGTCATTTGGAAGATTTCCAGTAGCTGCAGTGGGGGCTGAGTTGAGCCTGCACCGAGTGCACAGGGAAGAATTCATTGTCTTTACTAATTTGGTTTTGATTTTCCCCTGCTGCTCTGCTGAAGGGACCTCAACCCTCACCTTGAAGCAAGTACTTTGCTAAAATTTGCACCACTACAGGACTTGAATAGCCCCTCCTCTCACTTCCAGCCTCTCCTTTCCTTGCGATTTCTGTTCCTCCTCCACAATTTTTTGAAGGCTGTTTCTCCTCTAGTTGCAAAATGTGCCTCTCTCTCCCCTGCTTAAGCTTCTTGCTGCTCACAGGATGTGAAATGGGATTCTATCCTGCGTTGCAAAAAGAATCACTTTTTAATTATGTAGAAGAAAGGAAGTTGTAAAAGCCTTTCAAAGCCCAGAGTCCTCCTGCAAAGCAGAGGCAATGTGAGCCTGGCAGTTGTTTGTATTGATAGTGAGCTGTTACCTTAAGCCACATATTACACCTTCCACCAGTGTTTAGTCATGGGCAAAAATGCCAACTGAGAGATTCCTGGGCTTTTTTGAAAGCAAAGAGGGATTCACTTGAACAAGAACTGGATTCCTTTCTCTTGGCTCCTCTCATCCCCACAGAGATAAATAAGGGATACTCTCAGCATGAAGGCGACACAGTTGGAAAGCCAACTGTTCTGCAGAGGGATTTCACAAAATCTTGTGGATTTGGCAGGGAGGACATCAGTAAAAATGGCCAACTACCTCCCAAAGGGTAAAACTCCTCCAGATCAGGGAAAAGCTGCTTGCAGTTTGTTTTGGTGCTTTCTGTCTCGCTATGGGGCTTTTAGGACTTTAGAGGGAGTAATGAATCAAGGGACTCAACTTACTCTTAAGACTTCCTTTTTGCTGTGATGCTCATGTGAAAAAGTAATAGCAAAGGCCTGTGAAAGCTCCATTAATGTCTCTTATTCATACTGCTGGTTTATGGGTAGCCACTAAATTGGATGCTTGCTAATAGATGCCATCTTGTGCTTACTCCTCTTATAGCTGTGCCCTGCTGCTTCTCCCTTCATAGTTCCTGTCCAAATCATCTATAAGAGAGCAATATTCTGCATTCATGCAGGACCTGGCAGTCACAGATAGGCTTAGAGAGCAGCAGTGGACTCTGCCAGGGGACCCTGACCCTCTTCTGTATCTCAGATGAATGTTCCACTGGGCTGAATTATTGACTCATTGCACAGTTTTTCTCAACCTCCTAAAAAAAAAAAACAACAAACCACAACAAAAAATCACAACAAAAACAAAAAAAAAGGAGTTTACAGAGCAATTCCAAGCATTTCTTACAGGTGAGAACACCTTTTTACCTGAGCCATTCAGGTAATTCAAGGGCAGATAGAGACACAGGTCTGGGATCTCCAGTTGCTGGGTCATGTGTGTCATAGTAGATCACATTCTCTGTGGTGAGGTTGAGAAGGAGCAACTCCAGACTTGGATACTTCCCTGGATTTCTGTGAGTGGCTGCTCAAAGGGAAAATCCTGTGTGACCACGTGCTGTTTATTCTCTGTACCTGAGCTGTGACAAAGTTGAAACAGCCACAGAAGTACAGCTTTCCTACCAGCATCCTGGGAGGCTGCGGTGAGACAGCCCAGGAATGGGTAAGCCTGAAGGACAGACAGGCCCGGCAAAAAACAAAAAGCTGACTTGAGCTATCGGCATGAAGGTTTGGGGGAAAGGTGAAAGGAGAGCTAGGATGGTGAGGGTCAGGAAGGAGGAATGTGAAGATTTCTGTCCCAGCTCTGTACCTACCTAGAAAGACAAACTTGGACCGGAGTGTTCAGCCTGCCTTGCCTCTGTTTCCTGTTTTGACCCTTGGTGAGTGATTCTCAACTATCAAATGGATGCAGCCCTGCCTGGGGGGACTGGTATCTGCTGGGTGTTGTGATCCTTGGTGTGAAAGAAGGGCAAAGTCCCCTTTATTGATGCTATACTGTACCACCAGTCAGCAAACAGCTGTGCTCAGCTTTGGAAGCCTTTCTGCCCCGAGAGAGGCCCACCATTAAATCCTCATCCACTGTCGTGAGGACAGGAGGGCGCTGGAGCTGAGGCAGTGTCTCCCTGACCAGGCTGTGTGCTGCAGGCTTGTGTTAGCAGTTCATTTACATGCTCCCAGGGCTCAGGCCTCACTGCAAGCCTGGGACTCAGCCAGAGCAGCGATGCATTCAGCTGGCAGGCCGGGCTTCAAATCCTCTACCAGGCAGTTCATCTCTTGATCTCGAAGAGACAAAAGTAATGAACCTCTTGAAAGAAGGTTGCTGTTCTTCCTGTTGTGCTACCACAATGTTTGGACACTGGTTAGAGGAGGCTGGAGTCAAAGCAAGAAAGTGTTGAATGAATAAATCGGCTTAGAGGGCTTTGTAGCGATTTATTCCGCTCTTTGGTCCTTTGGGCTTGTGTGCAGCTCATAAACGAGCTTATTATTCTATCATGATTCATAGCTCTGTGGCAGAGGCAGAGGGTGGATGTGCCGCCAGGGAAGACAGAGGGGCTCGAGACGGAGCATTTGAGTGGAGATGAGGCAGAGGTCACCTGGAACGTGGGGAGAGGGAGAGGCTGCGGCTGCGGCCAGCCGTGAGCGACACGGCTGATGGATCACTGCGCGCGCCGTGCGGGCGGTGAGGGAGACAACCCTCCCTGATCAAGGCTTAATTCTGTGGCTGCTCTTTGGCATTCATTTTAGACATATCTGAGATCTCCCAGTGACAGGAAAGTGCTTTGTACATCTCCTGATAGGAAGCTTAGTGATGGGTTACATACAGTCTGTCTTTAGGGAGACTTCAACCCTCCCGTTTGTACCCCGTGAGTTCTCTGTTCTACTCCACTGTTCACAACACCATTTCAGCCTTTCCTCTTACCAGTGGCAGAGTTTCTTATTGGGATGTTCTGCTCTAGCATGCACCAAAGCACCTCACAAGTCCCTCATGCTCCCCTTAGCATGTATGACACGATGTCCTACTTACAGGGCTGCACAGCTGGTTTCTGCATGTTGGGGGGCCCTCTGTCACTGGAGATTAATGCTGCAAACAGGAATCAGCTTGAGATGGGGCTTCAAGATGTCCCAGCCCATTATCTGTGTGTCTGATCTAATCTGTCAGTCAGTCTCCCTGGCAAGGAGACTCCCCCCAGCATGCACCAGGCTGCGTAGCCAGATGCTGTGATATATTTGGTGTTTCAGAGCTGTCAAGGAAAAAAGGAGAAGCTCTGGCCTTTAGCACCTCCCTTTGTTTTTCCAGCTTGAGGCTGAATTGCATCTGAAGGGCTGGTGCACAGCTCTGCATTTAGAGAATGAACAGGTGGGCTTTGTTCTCTGTGCCCAGGCCACAGGAGCCTGAGACATGCTGCCCACACACAGTCCCTGTGCTCAGTGATGTCCTTTGTGTCCCAGAGACCTCCCGAGCTGAGGCATCTCAGCAGAGCCCGACAGCTGCTGGTGCAGCTGTGGATGTGGTCTCAGCCATGACCTTGGGAGGCCTCCTTTGCACATCCCTGTCCCTAGAATCACAGTGGGACTCTGGTCTTGTTTGCTTTTCCTTTGGCCAGTTGCAGAGATTATTCTGATCAGCAACATGCCTGCAGTGGCCCAAGACAGAGGAGTGTTTGAGAACAGCCCTTCTCAAGGTGTTCACAGAGATGCTGTCCTGTAATTCCTCAAAAACCATTTTGATGGAAGACTGAGCCTCCAGCAGTGCACTGCTTCATCATACAGGGCAATGAGTGTGGGTTCTGCTCTCTGTGTGTATTGTTGATGTTGGGACTCATCCCATCCAGGCTGAGGAATGCAGATAAACTGCGAGTGCAGCTCTGTGTATGGCTGCTGGGATCACAGGCACTGCGCTCAGGGAGACAGAGAAATCAGCTCATCTGAGGCCACTTGCCTTCTGGCCATGCTCTCCAACTTGCTGGCTGTAAAATGAGCTTGGGATGGCTCTTCTCCAGTACTCCCTTGGGTGGTGAAGGTAATAGAGATAAATGCAGGTCTCTGACCCTAGACAGGAGCTCTCTCTGAAGTGTATCAAGAGGCAAATCATTCATCGTGACACTGTGGCTCGCTGCTGTAG